>NC_142463.1:63988979-64327479 GCF_049115385.1 Moschus berezovskii
TTTGTTGTGATCCACATGGTCAAAGGCTTTAGTGTAGTACTCAATGCAGAAGTTTTTTTTGGAATTCCCTTGCTTTCTTTGTCCAGTGGATAGATACAGTGGTGGTTGCAATTTGATTTCTAGTTCCTCTGCCTCTTTGAAACCAGCTTGTACATTTGGAAATTCTTTGCTCACATACTGCTGAAGCCTAGCTTGAAGGATTTTGAGCATTGCCCTACTTGCATGTGAAATGAGCGCAGTTGTTTGGTTCTTTGGATATGTTTTGTCATTGCCCTTCTTTGAGATTTGAATGAAAATTGACCTTCAAATCAATTTTCAAAAGGTAGGCTTCAACTGAAGAAAGCAGGGAAAACCTCTAGGCCACAGATGTGACCTAAATCAAACCCCAGTGTATGATTATACACTGGAGGTGACAACTGGATTCAAGGGATCATATCTGGTAGATGGAGTGCCTGAACTATGGACAGAGGTTCATAACAGTGTTCAGGAGGCAGTGACCATAACCATTCCCAAGAAAAAGAAATGCAAGAAGGCAAAGTGGTTGTCTGAATAGGCCTTACAAATAGGTGAGGAAAGAAGAGAAGTGAAAGGCAAGGAAGAAAGGGAAAGATACACCCAACTGAATGCAGAGTTCAGGACTCTGCAGGACCGCTGTGAGTTTTCCACGTTTGCAAAACTTGTGGCCACTGCTGTTTTTCAAATTTGCTGTCACATTGAATGAAGCACTTTAACAGCAGCATCTTTTAGAATTTTTCAAAGGTGAGGTAGAAATCTGTCACTTCCACTAGCTTTGTTCATAGAATATTTCCTAAGGCTCACTTTACTTCACACTCCAGGATGGCTGACTCTAGGTTGAGTGACCACAGCATCATGGTTATCTGGTTCATTAAGGCCTCTTTTGTGTAGTTCTTCTGTGTATTCTTGCCACCTCTTCTTAAATCTCTTCTGCTTTTGTTAGGTCCTTATTGTGGACAGAAATAAAGTTTCTCTCCTTAATGTGCCCATGCTTGCATGAAATATTCCCTTGATCTCTCCAGTTTTCTTGAAGAAATATCTAGTCTTTTCCATTCTATTGTCATCCTTTATATCTTTGCATTGTTCATTTAAGAAGGACTTATTATCTCTCCTTGCTCTTCTCTGGGTGACAGTATACAGCATTGACTTACTCCATTCCCAATTTTGAACCAGTCCATTGTTCCATGTCCAGTTTTAACTGTTGCTTCTTGACCTGCATATGGGTTTCTCTGGAGGCAGGTAAAGTGGTCTGGTATTCCCATCTCTTTTAAGAATTGTCCGCAGTTTGTTGTGATTCACACAGTCAAAGGCTTTAGCATAGTGAATGAAGCAGGAATAGATATTTTTCTGGAATTCTCTTTTTATTTGATCCAGTGGATGTTGGCAATTTGATCTCTGGTTCCTCTGCCTTTTCTAAATCCAGCCTGTACAACTGCAAGTTCTCAATTCACATTCTGCTGAAACTTAGCTTGAAGGATTTTGAACATTACCTTGTTAGCATGTGCAGTGAGCACAATTGTGCAGTAGTTTGAACATTCTTTGGCTGTGGCCTTCTTTGGGATTGGAATGAAAACCTTTTCCAGTCCTGTGACTACTGCTAAGTTTTCCAAATTTGCTGGCATATTGAATGCAACATTTTAACAACATCATTTTTTAGGATTTGAAATAGCTCATCTGGAATTCTATCACCTCCACTAGCTTCATTCGCAGTAATGCTTCCTAAGGCCCACTTGACTTCGCAGTCTAGGATGTCTGGCTCTAGGTGAGTGATCGCACCATTGTGGTTATTTGGGTCATTAAGACCTTTTCTGTACAGTTCTTTTTTGTATTCTTGCCACCCCTTCTCAATCTCTTCTGCTTCTGTTAGGTCCATACTGTTTCTGTCCTTTATTGTGCCCATCTTTGCATGAAATGTTCCCTTTGGTATCTCTGATTTTCTGGAAGAGATCTCTAGTCTTTCTTTGCATGTGTGTGCGCTAAGTCACTTCAGTTGTGCCCGACTCTTTGTGCCTCTGTAGACTGTAGCCCACCAGGTTCCTCTGACTATGGAATTCTCCAGGCAAGAGTACTGGCATGGGTTGCCATTGCCTCTCCAGGGCATCTTCCATATCCAGGGATTGAACCTGTGTCTTTTGCAGGTCCTGCATTGCAGGCTGATACTTTACCTCTGAGCCACTGTTCATTAAAGAAGTCTTTCTTATCTCTCCATGCTGTCCTTTGGAATGCTGCATTTAACTACTGATGCTAAAGCTGAAACTGCAATACTTTGGCCACCTCATGCGACGAGTTGACTCACTGGAAAAAACTCTGATGCTGGGAAAGGTTGGGGGTGGGAGGAGAAGGGAACGACAGAGAATGAGATGGCTGGATGGCATCACTAACTGTGTGAACATGAGTTTGAGTGAACTCCGGGAGTTGGTGATGGACAGGGAGGCCTGGCATGCTGTGATTCATGGGGTTGCAGAGAGTCGGACATGACTGAGCAACTGAACTGAACTGAACTGACTGATCTTTTCCTTTCTCCTTTGCCTTTCATTTGTCTTCTTTTCTCAGCTATTTGTATGACCTCCTCAGACAACCATTTTGCCTTGTTGCATTTCTTTTTCTTGGGAATGGTTTTGGTCACCACCTCTTGTACAGTGTTACGAACCACTGTCCACAGTTCTTCAGTCACTCTATCTCTCAGATCTGATCCCTTGAATCTATTTGTGACCTCCATTGTATAATTATAAGGAGTTTGATTTAGATCATACATGAATGGCTTAGTGGTTTTCCCTACTTTCTTCAATTTATGTCTGAATTTTGTAATAAAGAACTCATGATTTCAGCCACAGTCAGATTCAGGGATTGTTTTTGCTGATTGTATAGAGCCTTGCCATCTTTGGCTATAAAGAATATAATCAATCTGATTTCTGTATTGACCATCTGGTGATGCCCATGTGTAGAGTCTTCTCTTGTGTTGTTGGAAGAGGGTGTTTGCTATTTTCTTGGAAAAACTGGTAGCCTTTTTTAGCCTTTGTACTCCAAGGCCAAACTTGCCTGTTACTCTAGGTATCTTTTGACTTTGTACTTTTGCATTCCTATCCCCTATTATGAAAAGGACATGTTTCTTTTGGTGTCAATTTTAGAAGGTCTTGTATGTCTTCATAGAACTATTTGACTTCTTTGGCATTAGTGGCTGGGGCATAGAATTGGATTGCTGTGATGTTGAACAGCTTGCCTTGTAAATGAACCGAGATCATTCTATGCTTTTTGAGATTATGCCCATGTACTTCATTTCAGACTCTTTTGTTGATTATGAGGGCTACTTCGTATCTTCCAAGGGATTCTTGCCCATAGTAGTAGATATCATGGGCATCTGAATTAAATTTGCCTAGGAAAACAGTGGTAACAGTGTCAGACTTTATTTTTTTGGGCTCCAAAATCACTGCAGATGCTGATTGCAGCCATGAAATTAAAAGACGCTTGCTCCTTGGAAGGAAAGTTATGACCAACCTTGATAGTATATTAAAAAGCAGAGACATTACTTTGCCAACCAAGGTCCGTCTAGTCAAGGCAATGGTTTTTCCCGTGGTCATGTATGGATGTGAGAGTTGGACTGTGAAGAAGGCTGATCGCCGAAGAATTGATGCTTTTGAACTGTGGTGTTGGAGAAGACTCTTGAGAGTCCCTTATACTGCAAGTCCAACCAGTCCATTCTAAAGGAGATCAATCCTGGATGTTCATTGGAGGGACTGATGCTAAAGCTGAAACTGCAATACTTTGGCCACCTCATGCGACAAGTTGACTCACTGGAAAAGACTCTGATGCTGGGAAAGGTTGGAGGCGGGAGGAGAAGGGGACAACGGAGAATGAGATGGCTGGATGGCATCACCGACTCTGTGGACATGGGTTTGAGTGTACTCCGAGAGTTGGTGATGGACAGGGAGGCCTGTCATGCTGTGATTCATGGGGTCGTGGAGAGTCGGACACGACTGAGCGACTGAACTGAACTGATTCCTGTCCATTTGGTTCACTGATTCCTAAAATGTTGATCTTCACTCTTTCCCTCTCCTGTTTGACCACATCCAGTTTACCTTGATTCACAGACCTAATGTTCCAGGTTCCTGTGCGATATTGTTCTTTACATCATAGGATTTTACTTTCATGACCAGACACATCCACAAGTGGGTGTCATTTCCTTTTTGGCTCATCTTCTTTATTCTTTCTGGAGCTATTTCTCTGCTCTTCCCCTGTAGCATAATGGACACCTAGTGACTGGGGGGTCATCTTTCAGAGTCAGTTATTTTTGCTGTTTCATACTGTTCATGGGATTCTAAAGGCTGAAATGGTTTCCATTCTCTTCTCCAATGGTCTTGGGGGGCTATTTTTCAGAACGTCTCTGTGTAGCTTGTGTTGGTTTTAAATTTTTTGGTGAGAGGGCTATTTTTATTTATTAAAAAATTTTTTTTCCTTAATATACATATTTTATTGAAGTATAGTTGACTTAGAATGTTTCAGGTGCATAGCAAAGTAATTCAATTATACATATATGCATATATTATTTTTCATTATAGAATATTATAAGATATTGACTATAGTTCCCTGTACTATACAGTAAGCCTTTGTTGCTTGTTGCATATCTAGTCTTTAAATTCGAAGTATTACATCCTAATCATCCTAAGTCAAACAAGTGAAATCAAACTGTCATAAATTTTTTAGTTATGCAAAAATATCATGTTTTCTAAAATACATACGTTATATATTTTATTTATATATATATATACAGAAGCTTTTCTACTACGCTTAATAAAGCCTTGAGAAAGAACATCAATAAAAAGAGATGGAGAAATTGGAAAACAAACTAAGTGAAATGTGAGCACTGTATATGAAATAGGAAAAATGGAAACAAACTAGATAAAAGTAAAAGATCATCAGATAGTCCAGTTGTTTTTAAACATGACTGCTCAGAAGTATATCTGGAGCACTGGAGAAAAAATCAATACCTTGGCATTTGTAATTTTCAAAAAATTCCAAGATAATTTTGATATGCATCTGGATTTTAAAAATTATTACATTTTTTTCTATTAAATCCCAGTTTTGTTGATGTAGAGTTGTATTATTTTTGTTGACCAGTCATGATACAATGTTATTAAGTGAATAATGGTTACATAATCACGGTAGTATAAGATATTTATCAGTTTTCACTACCAGTAGTCAGACAGAAAATTAAAGATAATTACAATTGCAAGCCATAATGGAAACATGATTAACTTAATATAAAATGCAGTTCGGGGGCTCAAGCCAAGTGATGTGGTAAATGGAAGTGCACACATACACGTGTTTTCATCTGGCCAGCCAGTCTGTGTCTTTTGTTTCATCCATTTAAACCATATACGTTTAAGGTTATTATCAATATGTATGATCTTGTTACCATTTTCTTAATTGTTTTGAGTTTATTTTCTGTAGGTCTTTTCCTTCTCTTATGGTTTCCTGCCTAGAGAAGTTCCTTTAGCATTTGTTGTGAAGCTGGTTTGATGGTGCTGAATTCTGTTAACTTTTCCTTGTCTAGAAAGCTTTTAATGTCCCCATCAAATCTGAATGAGAGTCTTGCTGGGTAGAGTATTCTTGGCTGTTGGGTGTTCCCTTTCAACATTTTAAATATATCGTCATGCCATTCCCTTATGGCTTGTAGAGTTTCTGTTGTGTCAGCTGATAACCTTATGGGAATACCTTGTATGTTATTTGTCATTTTCCCCTTGTTGCTTCTAATATTTTATCTTTGTCTTTAATTTTTTCAGGTTTGTTACTATGTGTCTTGGTGTGTTCTTCCTTGGGTTTATCCTGCCTGGGACTCTGTGCTTCTTAGACTTGGTCGACTATTTCCTTTCCCATCTTAGGGAAGTTTCCAGCTGTTATCTCTTCGAATATTTTCTCAGGTCCTTTCTCTCTATTTTCTGCATCTGGGACCCCTATTTCTTTTCATTCTTTTTTGTATATTATGTTCTGTGGCAATGATTTCCACCATTCTGTCCTCCAGGTCATTTATCTATTCTTTTGCCTCAGTTATTCTGCTATTGATTTCTTCTAGTGTATTATTCATCTCTGTTCTTTAGTTCTTCTAGGTCTTTGGTAAACATTTCTTGCAATTTGTCCATTCTTTTTCCTAGATCCTAGATCATCTTCACTGTCATTATTCTGAATTCTTTTTCTGGAAGTTTGCCTGTCTCCATTTAGTTGTTTTTCTGGGATTGTATCTTGTCCGTTCATCTGGGACATAACTTTCTGCTTTGTCATGCTGATTAACTTTCTGTAGTATGGATTTTGTTTTAGCTGCTGTGGGATTGTGGTTCTTCTTGCTTCTTTTGTCTGCCCTCTGGTGGATGAGGCTAAGAGGCTTGTATAAGTTTCCTGATATGAGGGACTGGTGATAAGAAAAACTGGGTCTTCCTCTGGTTGGCAGGGCCTTGCTCAGTAAGCCTTTAATTATCTGCTGATGATGGGGTTGTTCTCCCACCGTGGCAGTTGTTTGACCTGAGGCAACCCAGCCCTGAGGTCTGTGGGCTCTATTGTAGGGTTAATGGCGAACTTCAAGAGGGGCCCTTCCCAGCCTGCCGCTGCCAGGGCCTCCTGTCCCTGTGGTGTGCCTCTGCCGATCCATGCCTGCACAGGAGATCCTCCATCATTACCATGTAGTTTTGGTTCAGTCTCCTGTGGGGTCACTGCTCCTTTTCTCTGGGTCGTGGGGCATGCAGGATTTTGTTTGTGTCCTCCAAGACTGGAATCTCTGTTTCCCCCAGTCCTGTAATCAAATCCCGATGGCTTTCAAGGCCAGATTCCCTGAGGGTTCCCAGTCCTTTTGTCAGGTCCCCAGGCTGGGAAGCCTGATGTGCGGCTCAGAGCCTTCGCAACACTTCTTTGGTATTATTGTTCTCCAGTTTGTGGGTCACCCACCCAGCGGGTATTGGATTCGATTTTATCATGATTGTGTCCCTCCTCCCATCTCACTGTGGCTTCTTCTTTGTCTTTCTTGTGGGCTATCTTTTTTTGCTGGGTTCCAGTATCCTCCTGTCAATGGTTGTTCAATAGCTAGATGCAGTTTTGCTGCTCTCTCAGGAGAAAATGAGCACATGTCCTTTGACTCTGCCATATTGATCCAAAAACCCAGAGAGGGCTATTTTTAATGTGGATTCCTGAGCATTTGCTGGCTGTTATCTCCTCCATAAGAGATGTGTCTGGTGTTTTGGTGACAGCACTGGATATTGAGTGGGACCTCCTCTTTGCTCTGTGGTTGTCACTGCCCTGTTAGAGTCATGGTCTGCTCTGTAGCTGTTGGAGTAGAAGCCTCCAGATACATTTCTGAGCTGTGTTTCTGAGCTGCAGTGCTGGGAGGCAGGATTGGAGTACTCCCACTGAGGGTGGAGCTGCTGAGTGTTCCTCTGCCACAGTTGTTCACTGGTGAGGGTGTTCTGCTGTGTTCCCTGTAACCTGTTGTGTGGGCTTACAGTGGACACTATTGTTGGCACTCCCCTTGCCTCCTCAACCATGGGAATATACCAGCTATCTCCCCTGGTGTCTCTCAGGCATTGTTTTCACAAGTCCACCAACACAGATCCACTGAAGTCAGGTCCCAGCCAGAACTGCAGTACTTGTGCACCTCTACGCACATTGGGAGCTGTGAAGACAGCTGAGACCCTGACCCAGCTCCGCCTCTGCGTGCACATGCCTACAAAGTCCACAGCTGCTACGGCCAGACCTGACCCAGCTGTGCAAGCACCCATTTTCTGTTTAGATGTCCTGAAGGGCTGAATTTACAAAGCCAGGGGCCAGAGTGTGATTTCCACAGTTCTTGTAGCTGCAGGGAGAGATTTCAGCCTTACTTCCTAAGTTGCATGTTCCCTGGGGGTCTAGCTGTGGTTCCAAGCTCAGTGTGTGAGTGGGCAGACCATGGGCATCTGTTCCCTGGGCCTGTCGAGGTAGCGGGTGACTCAGGAGCTGGCTGAGGCAGGATTGGCACATGGAGAAAGAGGCTATAAAGGCAGCTCCAACCCTCCCTTTGCACCCTACCCTTCTCAGGAGCTTCGCTTCTGTGGCCACAGGGTGGCTTCTTTGAACACTCCCGATTGCAGCCTTACCACACTCTAGTCCCTTCAGGCTGTTTCTGCACAGCCAAAACTGGTCCTCTCCCTGGGTCTGTTCTCCGAACCCAAAGGTCCAGCACTCAACCCCTGCCACACTAGCAGATTTGAATCTCAGGCTGGGGTGTACAGGGTGGTGGCACAGACTGTAGGTCTGTCTGTGTTCTGCCTGCCATAAGCCTCTTGTGGCACTCTCCTGTGAGCCCCTAAGTTTCCTTTTCTGTCCTGGCTCATCCCCCTGACAGTGAGTGTGCAGGAACCTCTCTCCTTCTTTTCAGCTCCCTCTTAGGTGTGCAGGTCTCATCTGCTTCCTAATTCTCCCCCACCCACGCTTTTCTCCTACCTGATTGTGTGGATTTCTTTTTTATCTTTTCAGATGTTGGAGGTCTTCTGCTAGTGTTCAGTAGGTGTTCTGTGACAACTGTTCCATTTTTAGATGTATTTTGATATGTATATGTGGGAGGAGGTGTGTTCCCCATTCTACTCTTCTGCCATCTTGAAGCCCTAAAGTTTTTTCGTTTGTAGTGGATAAGGGAAATCTTTTTCCCTTCATGAAGAATGTCTTTTTCATGAAATTATTCAAAATCAAATTCTTTTTAATGGCTTATTACTGAGCCATTTTTTGTAGTTGTGTGCAGTCTTAAAATTTCCCTGCTAAGTACAGCCAAGATGATAATTCACACTCTCTACCAGGTGCTCTTCTCTACAGAAGTGTCGCTTTTCTAATTTGGCTTTGAACTATACCGGGACTCTGACCTCAAAGCACACAAATTGCATAATTGTGTACCCAGGCTTAGATGACAATGACTTCATCATACTTACAGCCAATGACTATGTAGGTCACAGTGAAAAGTTATGCCTTAATAGGACAGAGCACTGTACACTGAAGCCTTAGCTTACACTTACATTTGAAACTGCTAGACTTCAGTGGGAGGCCAGACTCATACATTTTGGTCAGAAAGTGAGGTTTGCCAGAGTGCCTGCTGCTAAATAAGAGTTTCCACTGTTCAAATCATTTCTTTGACACTACTGGCATTCCCTGTCTTTGTTTATTGCAAAGTTAACAAGTGGGAAAACAGAACCTTTTTGCTTCCTACAGAAAGAACTACATTTTTGTTTCATTACAGGTAAAAAGCAGGGATGGATCTGGGTTTCATGAGGCCTAAAACTCACACAGTGTAAGGTCTTCTTTATGGAAAAGAGGTAAAAATTATTGTGCTTTTGCAAACTTTACAAATATGAATGCCCAGTATAAATATTTTGAAGGCCACTTCAGCACCCTAAAGCTTTAGTTTATTAGTTTTACAGTAACCCTGCCTCTATAGAAAGCTTATTTTAGATAAACTTCATAGAACATTTTAAATTAACAAGCTGTAACTTTTAGACTTTAGTTTAATGTGCTAAACTATTTCACCAATAGGAAAATATTTTTACATTGTAATTTGTGAACTGAAAGATTTTACTTTTGATTTATGGTTACCTGTCTCTGTGTTCATAAGTAATATGAAAATTCATATAACAGGATTTATAGGTGGAAAATATTGCACTGTGATGATACAGTGCCTTTTAGGCCTGAACTCAACAAACTCAAAGTAGGATAAATAGAAATACCTAAGTATATGATAGATATATTTCTGAAAGCAAAAGAAATATAAAGAGATATCTTGAAGAAGCAAGAGAAAGGTGACATATTACAAATTGGGAACAAGAATATGAAGGATGGCGAACTTCTCTTTGCAAAGAATAGAGACCAGAGACTGACATATCCAAAGCACTGAAGAGAAAGTGCAATCAATAATCCCATACCTAGAGAAAAATACATTTCAAAAATAATGGTGAAAGAAAGACAAAAAACAGAATTAATCACCAGGCACCCTACACAATTCTTAAGACGAAGGGGAATGACACCAGATGGTAACTTGGATCTACAGAAACACTGACATATTTAAATTTATTCTCATAATTAAAATATATAAATGTTTAGAGCAAAAATTATAATACCATATTGTTGGATTTATTATATATACACTATGTATGACAACAGTAGCACAAACGATGAGGGGATTAAGTGGAAGTATACTGTTGCAGGATTCCTGTTCAGTTCAGTTCAGTCGCTCAGTCGTGTCCGATTCTCCGCGACCCCAGGAATCACAGCACGCCAGTCCTCCCTGTCCATCACTAACTCCCGGAGTTCACTCAAACTCATGTCCACAGAGTCGGTGATGCCATCCAGCCATCTCATTCTCTGCTGTCCCCTTCTCCTCCTGCCCCCAACCTTTCCCAGCATCAGAGTCTTTTCCAGTGATTCAACTCGTCGCATGAGGTGGCCAAAGTATTGCAGTTTCAGCTTTAGCATCAGTCCTTCCAATGAACACCCAGGATTGATCTCCTTTAGAATGGACTGGTTGGATCTCCTTGCAGTACAAGGGACTCTCAAGAGTCTTCTCCAGTACCACAGTTCAAAAGCATCAATTCTACGGTGATCAGTTTTCTTCACTGTCCAACTCTCACATCCATACATGAACACGGAAAAAACCATAGCCTTGACTAGACGGACCTTTGTTGGCAAAGTAATGTCTCTGCTTTTTAATATACTATCAAGGTTGGTCATAACTTTCCTTCCAAAGAGTAAGTGTCTTTTAATTTCCTGGCTGCAATCAGCATCTGCAGTGATTTTGGAGCCCCAAAAAATAAAGTCTGATACTGTTTCCACTTTTTTTCCATCTATTTCCCATGAAGTGATGGGACCAGATGCCATGATCTTTGTTTTCTGAATGTTGAGCTTCAAGCCAACCTTTTCACTCTCCTCTTTCACTTTCATCAAGAGGCTTTTGAGTTCCTCTTCACTTTCTGCCATAAGGGTAGTGTCATCTGCATATCTGAGGTTATTGATATTTCTCCCAGCAATCTTGATTCCAGCTTGTGCTTCTTCCAGCCCAGCGTTCCTCATGATGTCCTCTGCATATAAGTTAAATAAGCAAGGAGACAATATACAGCCTTGACGTACTCCTTTTCCTATTTGGAACCAGTCTGTTGTTCCATGTACAGTTCTGACTGTTTCTTCCTGACCTGCATACAGGTTTCTCAAGAGGTAGGTCAGGTGGTCTGGGATTCCCATCTCTTTCAGAATTTTCCACAGTTTATTGTGATCCACACAGTCAAAGGCTTTGGCATAGTCAATGAAGCAGAAATAGATGGTTTTCTGGAACTCTCTTGCTTTCTCCATGATCCAGCGGATGTTGGCAATTTGATCTCTGGTGCCTCTTGCCTTTTCTAAAACCTGCTTGAACATCTGGGAGTTCACGGTTCACATATTGCTGAAGCCTGGCCTGGAGAATTTTGAGCATGACTTTACTAGCGTGTGAGATGAGTGCAATTGTGCGGTAGTTCGAGCATTCTTTGGCATTGCCTTTCTTTGGGATTGGAATGAAGACTGACCTTTTCCAGTCCTGTGGCCACTACTGAGTTTTCCAAATTTGCTGGCATATTGAGTGCAGCACTTTCACAGCATCATCTTTCAAGATTTGAAATAGCTCAACTGGAATTCCATCACCTCCACTAGCTTTGTTAGCAGTGATGTTTTCTAAGGCCCACTTGACTTTACATTCCAAGATGTCTGGCTCTAGGTCAGTGATCACATTATCGTGACTGTGTTGGTCGTGAAGATCTTTTTTGTACAGTTCTTTTGTGTACTCTTGCCACCTCTTCTTAATATCTTCTGCTTCTGTTAGGTCCATACCATTTCTGTCCTTTATCGAGCCCATCTTTGCATGAAATGTTCCCTTGGAATCTCTAATTTTCTTGAAGAGATCTCTTGTTTTTCCTATTCTGTTGTTTTCCTCTATTTCTTTGCATTGATCGCTGAGGAAGGCTTTCTTATCTGTCCTTGCTATCTGTAGTTTACTTAAATACTTCAGTATTAGCTCCAAGTTGATTGTGATAAATTAGCATTTAATACTGTAATTCCTAGAGGAACTACTAAAAAACAGAACAAAGGGCATGGTTTTTAACACATTTTATAATTAAATTTATTTATTTTTAATTGAAGGATAAGTACTCTACGATATTGTGTTGGTTTCTGCCAAACATCAGCATGACTCAGTCATAGGTATACCCATGTCCCTTCTCGTTTGAGCCTCCCTCACCTCCCTTCCTGTCTCACCACTTTGGGTTGCTACAGTGACCGGGTTTGAGTTTCCTGAGTCACACAGCAAATTCCCTATTTTTAAAAATTTATTTTAGCTAGGACTTCCAGAATTATGTTGACTAATAGTGGTGAGAGTGGGCACCCTTCTTGTTCCTGATCTCAGAATGTTTTCAGTTTTCCACAATTGATAATAATATTTGCTTTGTCATATATGGCCTTTATTATGTTGAGGTGGTTCCTTTTCTATGCCTAGTTTTTGAAGAATTTTTATCATAAATGGGTGCTGAATTTTGTGTGTGTTATTAAGACCTTTCTTGTACAGTTCTTCTGTGTATTCTTGCCACCTTTTTTTTTTTTAATCTCTTCTGCTTCTGTTTAGTCTATAGCATTTCTGTTCTCTACGGTGCCCATATTTGCATAAAGTGTTCCCTTGGTATCTCTAATTTTGTGAAGAGATCTCTAGTCTATCACATTCTCTTGTTTTCCTCTATTTTTTTGCATTGTGAACAATGCAAAGCCTTCAGTTAAGAAGGCTTTCTTATCTCTTCTTGGTGTTCTTTGGAACTCTGCGTTCAGATTGGTCTGTCTTTTCTTTTCTCCTTTGGCTTTTGCTTCTCTTCTTTTCTCAGCTATTTGTAAGGACTCCTCAGACAACCATATTGCTTTGTTGCATTTCTTTTTATTGGCGATAGTTTTGTTCACCACCTCCTGTACAGTGTTACCAACTTTCGTCCATAGTTCTTCAGGCACTCTATCAGATCTGATCCTTTGAATCTATTTGTCACTTCCACTGTATAATCATACGGGATTTAATTTAGGTTATACCTGAGTGGCCTGGGCTTCCCAGGTGGCACTAGTGGTAAAGAACCCACCTACAAATGCAGGAGACTTAAGAGAGGTGAGTCCGATCCTTGGAGATCCTCTGGAGAATGGCATGGCAACCTACTCCAGTATTCTTGCCTGGAGAATTGATGGACAGAGGAGCTTGGTGGACTACAGTCCATGGGGTCACAAAGAGCCGGACATGACTGAAGTGACTTAGCATGCATACATGCATACCTGAGTGACCTAGTGGTTTTCCCTACTTAAAAGTTGGAATTTTGCAATAAGGAGCTCATGATCCGAGCTATGTCAGCCCCTGGTCTTGTTTTTGCTGACTGTATAGAGCTTCTGCATCTTTGGCTGCAAAGAATATAATCAGTCTAATTTTGGTGTTGACCTTCTGGTGATGTCCATATGTAGAGTTGGATCTTTTGTTGTTGGAAGAAGATGTTTGTTATGACCAGTGTGTTCTCTTGGCAAAACTGTATTAGCCTTTGCCCTGCTTCATTTTGTACTCAAAGGCCAAAGTTGCCTGTTACTCCAGGTATCTCTTGACTTCCTAATTTTGCATTCCAGTCCCCTATGATGAAAAGGACATGATTCTTTTGGTGTGAGTTCTAGAAGTTCTTGTACATCTTCATAGAACCGTTTGACTTCTTTGGCATTAGTGGCTGGGGCATAGAATTGGATTGCTGTGACATGATTCTTTTGGTGTGAGTTCTAGAAGGTCTTGTACATCTTCATAGAACCGTTTGACTTCTTTGGCATTAGTGGCTGGGGCATAGAATTGGATTGCTGTGATGTTGAACAGTTTGCCTTGTAAATGATCTGAGATCATTCTATCCTTTTTGAGACTGCACCCACATAATACATTTCAGACTCTTTTGTTGATTATGAGGACTACTCCATTTCTTCCAAGGGATTCTTGCCCACAGTAGTATTGAAAGGTTATTGCAGAACGACACAAAGACACAGGGATTCTTGGCCTCCAGAGGAGAAGAATTCAATCCGGGGACAGAGACGAGGCTTGATCGCTCAGAGCTTTTGCGTAATAAAGTTTTATTGAAGTATAAAGGAGATAGAGAAAGGTTCTGACATAGGCATCAGAAGGGGGCAGAAAGAGTACCCCCCTGCTAGTCTTCAGCTGGATGTTATATAGTCACTAGCAGTCTGTTAATGAAATAAAGGAATGTCTTAAAACTCAGAATGGCACCAGGCCCCTCACCCATAAGATGCATTTTGGGATAATCTTGACATCAGATGATTCATCCCAGGCCATAAAATGATTAACTTGAATCTTGTAGAAGGGCAGATTACAATACAAATAGTTTCGTTTACATAGATTAGGGCAACAATATCTGAGTATAACATACTGGTTTGTTAAGTAGGTTCTGAGACATTTGGCGGAACTGACTTGAAGACAGAGTTTGGGGTAAAAGCATAGTACATTAACATAGCTTAAGACCAACATTTCCATAAGAAAAATGCATTGGTTAACTCAAGGTTTGAGAATAGTTGATTTCAGGTGAAACCAGGTGTCATTATGGCAACACAGTATTTTAAGGGAAACTTCCCTTTAAATTGGTATAGAGAAGAAAAAAATATCGCTACTTTGTTTCCTCCTGCCGCTTAAGAGAGATAAAATGTCTGACACTTGCAGGCTATTTCCTCCCTTTGGAGACCCCTGGTCTTCCTGCCTGTTACCCTCTCAGTATATATATTGGTCATCTAAAATAAATTCATCCATTCCTGTCCATTTAGTTCACTGATTCCTAAAATGTTGATGTTCCCTTTTGCCATCTCTTGTTTGACCACTTCTGATTTACCTTGCTTCATGAACCTAACATTCTAGTTTCCTAAGCAATGTTGTTCTTTACAGCATCGGAATTTACTTTCACCATCATGCACATCCACAACTGGGCGTCATTTCCGCTTTGGCTCAGCCTCTTCATTCCTTCTGGATTCCTCCAATAGCATATTGGACACCTACTGCCCTGGGGGGTTCATCTTTCAGTGTCATATCTTTTTGCCTTTTCATAGTGTTCACGAGGTTCTCAAGGCAAGAATGCTGAAGTGGTTGCCATTCCCTTCTCCAGTGGACCATGTTTTGTCAGACCTCTCCACCATCACCCTTCCATCTTGGGTAGCCCTACACAGCATGACTCATAGTCTGAGTTCCAAAAGGCTGTGCTCCATGTGATGATTTTCGTTTGTTTTCTGTGATTGCGTTTTTCATTCTGTCTGCCCTCTGATGGATGAAGATAAGGGGCTTGTGCAAGCTTCCTGATGGGAGGGTCTGTGTATGGGGAAGACCGGGTCTTGCTCTGGTGGGCAGGGCCATGCTCAGTAAACCGTAATGCAATTTTCTGCTGATGGGTGCAGCTCTGCTCCCTCCCTGTACTTTCAACTGAGGAGGCCCAGTCCCAGAATCTGTATTCTCTACGATAGGCTATAGACTCTACGGTAGGTAAAGGCGACCTCTTCCAGGAGCACTTACACCAGCACACCACGCCTCCGAGGACTACTGCTGCCAGTTGCCCTAGCCCTACAGCAGGCCACTGCTGACCCTTGTCTTCACCCTGGACCTCCAAACACTCACAGGCAAGTCTGCCTCAGTCCCTTGTGGTATCTCTGCTTCTTTCTCCTAGGCCTCGGTGGACACAAGGCTTTGTTTGTTCCTTCCAATAGTCTCTTTCACCGGCCCGGGGCAAGTTCTGTAGTCCAATTCCACTGACCTTCAAAGTCAGATTTGGGGGATTCCCAGTTCCTTTCAGGATCCCAAGCTTGAGAAATCTGTTGTGGGGCCTACAGCTGTGCAACAGTGCTAGAACCTCTTTGGTATAATTTTTCTGCCGTTTGTGGATTTCCACTCAGTAGCTCTGTGGTGGGGCTAAAAGCGACCTCTTCCAAGACCTCTTCCACCTGCCATGCCTTCCAGGACTGCTGCTACCACTGCCCATCCCTGTGGCAGGCTACCGCTGGCCTATCCATCTGCAGGAGACCCTCAAACATTCACAGGCAGGTCAGGCTCAATCTCTTGTGTGTGGGGGGGTCACTGCTCCTTTCCCTGAGTCCTGGTGTACACACGTTTGTTTGTCCCCTCCAAGAGTCTCTGGTGGCTATAAGGTTTGATTTTAAAGTGATGGCACCCCTCGTACCATCTTGTTGCAGCTTCTCCTTTGTCCTTGGATGTGGGGTATCTTTTTTTGGTGGGTTCCATCATTCTCCTATTGATGGTTGATCAGCATCTAGTTATGATTTTGGTGTTCTTACAGGAGAAAGCGGCTGTACATCCTTTTACTCCGCCACCTGTCTGGTCTTATTCATTTCCTCCCAGAGGGTGAAGAGTCAGCAGGGCAAAGGGAAGGTCCCTGGTGCTTGTGGTGTGGCACTGTGTCTGGATGGGGGTAGCATTTAAACCAGTGGACTCAGTAAAGTAATATGCCTCCTCCATTTGTGTAAGCATTATCCAGTCCTTTGAAGGCCTGAGTAGAAAAGGCAGAGGAAGGAGGAATTTTCCCCCTTTTGCTTTCTTTCTGAATTCTTGAGTTGGGACATTTCACCTACTAGCCCCTAGGATGGGTTTTAAACCATTGGCTGACTTGGTTCTGAGCCCTTCAGACTTAACTGAATTATACCATTGCCTTTCCTAGGTTTGCAGTTTTCAGGTGTGGAACGTTTCAGTTTCCATAATGTGAGCTTATTCATCATAATAAATGTGTGATGATTTATTATAAATAAATATCTGATATATATTGTTAATATTTTAATATTTTGTAATTTTAATACACAACACTGATAGTATATATTTTAAATGTTTACATATAATGTTTTATAATGTGTTGTTATATGTATATTATTGGTCTATGTTTAGTTGGTAAATCACGTCTGAATTTTTTTTTGAACTTTTATTTTGTATTGGGATATAGCCAGTTAACAATGTGATAGTTTCAGGTGAACAGCGAAGGGACTCAGCCATACATACACATGTATCCATTCTCCCCCAAACCCATTTTCCGTCCAGACTGCCACAAACATTGAATAGAGTTTTTTGTGCTATACAATAGATCCTTCTTAGTTATCCATTTTAAGTATAGCAGTGTGTATGTGACTGTCCCAAACTCCCTAACTGTCCCTACTACCTGGAAATCATAACTTCATTTTCTAAGTCTGTGAGTCTCTGTGTTTTGTAAGTAAATTCATTTCTATCATTTATTTTTCCATTCCACATATAAGGGATGTCATTTGATATTTCTCCTTTGAATGACTGACTTCACTCAGTATGACACTCTCTGTGTTCATCCATGTTGCTGCAGATGGCATTATTTCACCCTTTTTAATGACTGAGTAATATGTAAGTACCATATCTTCTTTATCATTCCTCTGTTGATGGATTTTTAGGTTGCTTTCATGTCTTGGCTATTGTAAATAGTGCTGCAGTGAAGCGTATGTATCCTTTTAGATCATGTTTTTCTTTGGATCTATGCCCAGAAGTAGGATTGCAGGGTCATATGTAGCTATATCTTTAGTTTTTTAAGGAACTTCCATACTGTTCTTCATAGTGGCTGTACCAATTAACATTCTCAGAAACAGTGTAGGAGAGTTCCCTTCTCTTCACACCCTTTGTAGCATTTATTATTTGTGGATTTTTTTGATAATAGCCATTCTGGCTGGTGTGAGGTGATATCTCATTATAGTTTTGATTTGCATTTCTCAAATAAATAGTGATGCTGAACATCCTTTCATACGCCTATTGGCCATCTCTGTGTCTTCTTTGGAGAAATGTCTTACTAGGTCTCCTGCCCATTTTTTGAGAGGGTTGTTTGTTTTGATGCTGCTAAGCATCATGAGCTGTTTGCCAATTTTGGAAACTAAACCCTTACTGGTCACATCATTTGCAAATGTTTTCTCCCAATCTGTGGGTTGTCTTTTCTTTTTATTTATTTCTGTGAAAAAACTTTTGAGTTTGGGTAGGTTCCATTTGTTTATTTTTGTTATTTCCAGTTTCTGGGAAATGGATCAAAAAAGAAGTTGCTGTGATTTATTTTTTCCACTGGTTTTTATAGCATCCAGGTTCACATTTAGATATTCAATTAATTTTGAGTTTACTTTTGTATATGGAGTTAAAGAATGATCTAATTTCATTTTTTTACATGTGGCTGCCCAGTTTTCCCAGGACCATTTGTTGAAGAGACTGTCTTTCCAACATTGTGTAGTCTTGCCTCATTTGTGATAGATGATTAATTGATCATACATGCATGGGCTTATTTCTGGGGTTTTTTATCCATTGATCTGTATTTCTATTTTTTTGCGCCAGTACCATATTGCTTTGATGACTATAGCTTTATAGTATAGTCTGAAGTCAATAAGCCTGATTCCTTTAGCTCTGTTTTTATCAAAATTATTTTGGCTATTCAGGGTCTTTTGTGACTCCATACAAATTTTGAGATTTTTTTTTTCCTGTGAAAAATGCCATTGGTAATTGGATAGGGATTGCATTTAATCTGTAGATTCCCTTCGGTAGTGTAGTCATTTTGATAATACTGATCTTCTAATCCACGAACCTGCTATATCTTTCAACCTGTTTATACCTTCTTCAATTTCTTTCATCAACATTTTATAGTTTTTCAAGTACAGGTTTTGGTCTCCTTAGGTGAGTTTATTCCTAGGTATTTTATTCTTTCTGATGTCATGGTAAATGGAATTGTTTATTGAATTTCTCTTTCTGATATTTCATTGTTAGTGTTTAGAAATGCAACAGATTTCTGTATATTAATTTTGTAAGCTGCAACTTTACCAAATTGATTGAGTTCCAGTAGTTTTCTGGTAGCATCTTTAGGATCTTCCATGTATAGTATGATGTCATCTTCAGTGACTGTTTAATTTCTTTTCCAGTTTGAACTCACTTTATTTCTTTTTCTTGTCTGATTGCTGTGGCTATGACTTCCAAAACTATGTTAAATAAAAGTGGCAAGATTGGACATCCTTATGGTTCCTGATCTTAGAGGGAATGCTTTCAGCTTTTCACTGTCGAGTATATGATGCTAGTTGTAGGTTTGTCATATATGGCCTTTATTATGTTGAGGTATAAACCCTCTGTTCGATTTCTGGAGGGTTTTTATGATAAATGGAGGCTGAATTTTGTCAAAACCTTTTTCTGCCATCTGAGATGGTCATATGGTTTTTATTCTTCAATTTGTTGATGTGGTGTATCCCATTGATTTTGTCAAAAGCTTTTTCTGCCATCTGAGATGGTCATATGGTTTTTATTCTTCAATTTGTTGATGTGGTGTATCCCATTGATTGCAGATGCTGAAAAATCCTTGCATCCCTGGGATGAATCCCACTTGATAATGGTGTATGATCTTTTTAATATATTGTTGGATATGAATTGCTAGTATTTTGCTGAGGATTTTTGCATCTATGTTCATCAGTGATAGTGGCTTGTAATTTTGTTTTTCTGTGGAATCTTTGTGTGATTTTGGTATTAGGGTGGTGGTGGCCTTTAAAATGAATTTGGAAGTTTTCCTTCTTCTGCAGTTTTTGGGACATGTTCAGTAGGATAGGTGTTATGTCTTCTCTAAATGTGTGATAAAATTTGACTGTGAAGCCATGTCCTGGACTTTTGTTTCTTCAGTTCAGTTCAGTCACTCAGTCATGTCTGAATCTTTGCAACCCCATGGACTGTAGCACATCAGGCCTCCCTGTCCATCACCAAATCCCGGGGTTTACCCAAACTCATGTCCATTGAGTCAGTGATGCCATCCAACCATCTCATCCTCTGTCGTACCCTTCTCCTGCCACCTTCAATCTTTCCTAGCATCAGAGTCTTTTCAGATGAGTCAGTTCTTCACATCAGGTGGCCAAAGTATTGGAGTTTCAGCTTCAGCATCAGTCCTCCAATGAACACTCAGGACTTATTTCCTTTAGGATGGACTGGTTGGATCTCCTTGCAGTCCAAGGGACTCTCAAAAGTCTTCTCCAACACCACAGTTTAAAAGCATCAGTTCTTCAGCACTCAGATTTCTTTATAGTCCAACTTTCACATCCATACATGACTACTAGAAAAAACCATGGCCTTGACTAGATGGACCTTTGTTGGCAAAGTAATGTCTTTGCGTTTTAATATGCTGTCTAGATTGGTCATAACTTTTCTTCCAAGGAGTAAGTGTCTTTAAATATCATGGCTGCAATCACCATCTGCAGTGATTTTGGAGCCCCCAAAAATAGTCTGTCACTCTTTCCACTGTTTCCCCATTATTTGCCATGAAGTGATGGGACCAGATGCCATGATCTTCGTTTTCTGAATGTTGAGCTTAAAGCCAACTTTTTCACTCTCCTCTTTGACTTTCATCAAGAGACTCTTTAGTTCTTTGCTTTCTGCCATAAGGGTGGTGTCATCTGCATATCTGAGGTTATTGATATTTCTCCCGGCAATCTTGATTCCAGCTGGTGCTTCATCCAGCTCAGCATTTCTCATGATGTACTCTGCATGTAAGTTAAATAAGCAGGGTGACAAAATACAGCCTTGACATACTCCTTTCCCAATTTGGAACCATTCCGTTGTTCCATGTCCAGTTCTTACTGTTGCTTCCTGACGTGTATACAGATTTCTCAAGAGGCAGGTCAGGTAGTCTGGTATTCCCATCTCTTTCAGAATTTTTCAGTTTGTTGTGATCCACACAGTCAAAGGCTTTGGCATAGTCAATGAAGAAGAAATAGATGTTTTTCTGGAACTCACTTGTTTTTCCATGATCCAGCAGATGTTGGCAATTTGATCTCTGGTTCCTCTGCCTTTTCTAAAGCCAGCTTAAACATCTGGAAGTTCATGGTTCACATACTATTGAAGCCTGGCTTGGCTAATTTTGAGCATTACTTTGCTACTGTGTGAGATGAGTGTAATTGTGCAGTAGTTTGGACTTCCTTGGGGGCTCAGACGGTAAAGCGTCTGCCTATAAAGTGGGAGAACCAGGTTCAATCCCTGGGTTGGGAAGATCTCCTGGAGAAGGAAATGGCAACCCACTCCAGTATTCTTGCCTGAAAAATCCAATGGACGGAGGAGCCTGGTAGGCCTACAGTCTATGGGGTTGCAGAGTTGGACACGACTGAGCGACTTCACTTACTTGAGCATTCTTTGGCATTGCCTTTCTTTGGGATTGGAATGAAAACTGACCTTTTCCAGTCCTGTGGCCACTGCTGAGTTTTCCAAATTTGCTGGCATATTGAGTGTAGCACTTTCACAGCATCATCTTTTAGGATTTGAAATAGCTCCACTGAAATTTCATCACCTCCTCTAGTTTTGTTCATAGTGATGCCTAAGGCCCACCTGACTTCACATTCTAGGATGTCTGGCCTTAGGTGAGTGATCATACGATCATGATAATCTGGGTTGTGAAGATCTTTTCTGTATAGTTATTCTGTATATTGTTGCCACCTCTTAATATCTTCTGCTTCTGTTAGGTCCGTACCATTTCTGTCCTTTATTGTGAGTATCTTTGTGTGAAATGTTCCCTTGGTGTCTCTAATTTTTTTGAAGACATCTCCAGTCTTTCCAATTCTATTTTTACCTCTATTTCTTTGCAGTGATCACTGAAGAAGGCTCTCTTATCTCTCCTTGCTATTCTTTGGAACTCTGCATTCAAATGGGTATATTTTTCCTTTCTCCTTTGCTTTTGGCTTCTCTTCATTTCACAGCTATTTGTAAGGCCTCCTCAGACAGCCATTTTGCTCTTTTGCATTTCTTTTTCTTGGGAATGGTCTTGATCCCTGTCTCCTGTACAGTTTCATGAACCTACATCCATAGTTCATCAGGCACTCTATCTGATCTAATCCCTTAAATCTATTTGTCACTTCCACTGTATAATTGTAAGGAATTTGATTTAGGTCACACCTGAATGATCTAGTGGTGTTCCCTGCTTTCTTCAATTTAAGTCTGAATTTGGCAATAAATTGTGGTTCATGGTCTGTGCCACAGTCAGCTCCCAGTCTTGTTTTTGTTGACTGTATAGAGGTTCTCCATCTTTGGCTGCAAAGAACATAATCAGTCTTATTTCAGTTGTGACCGTCTGGTGATGTCCATGTGTAGAGTCTTCTCTTGTGTTGTTGGAAGAGGGTGTTTGCTATGACTAGTGCGTTCTCTTGGCAGAATCTATTAGCCTTTGCCCTGCTTCATTCTGTACTCCAAGGCCAAATTTACCTGTTACTCCAGGTATTTCTTGACTTCCTATTTTTGCATTCCAGTCCCTATAATTAGAAAAAGACATATTTTTTGGGTGTTAGTTCTAGAAGGTCTTGTAGTTCTTCTTATAACCGTTCAGCTTCCTCAGCATTACTGGTCGGAGCATAGACTTGGATTACCATGATATTGAATGGTTTGCCTTGGAAACGAACAGAGATCATTCTGTCGTTTTTAAGACTCCATCCAAGTACTGCATTTTGGAGTCTCTTGCTGACTATGATGGTTACTCCATTTCTTCTAAGGGATTCTTGCCCACAGTAGTAGATATAATGGTCATCTGAGTTAAATTCACCCATTCTAGTCCATTTTAGTTTGCTGATTCCTAAAATGTTGATGTTCACTCTTGCCATCTCCTGTTTGACCACTTCCAGTTTACCTTGATTCATGGACCTAAAATTCAGGTTTCTATGTAATATTGCTCTTTACAGCATCAGATTTTACTTGCATCACCAGTCACATCCACAACTGGGTGTTGTTTTTGCTTTGGCTCCGTCATCATTCTTTCTGGAGTTATTTCTCCACTCTTCTCGAGTAGCATATTGGGCACCTACCAACCTGGGGAGTTCATCCTTCAGTGTCCTATCTTTTGCCTTTTCATACTGTTCATGGGGTTCTCAAGGCAAGAATACTGAAGTGGTTTTCCATTCCCTTCTCCAGTGGACCACATTTTGTCAGAACTCTCCCCCATGACCTGTCTGTTTTGGGTGGCCCTACAAGGCATGACTCATAGTTAAATTGAGTTAGACAAGACTGTGATTCATGTGATTAGATTGGTTAGTTTTCTGTGCTTGTAGTTTTCAGTCTGTTTGCTCTCTGATGGATGGGGATAAGAGGCTTATGGAAGCTCCTGAAGGGAGAGACTGATTGAGGGGGAAACTGGGTCTGGTTCTGATGGTGGGGCCATGCTCAGTCAATGCTTATTGTAACTTTCTGTTGATGGGCGGAGCTGTGTTCCCTCCCTGCTAATTCAGTTCGGTTCAGTTCAGTTGCTCAGTCGTGCCTGACTCTTTGTGGCCCCATGAATCACAGCACGTCAGGCCTCCCTGTCCATCACCAACTCCCGGAGTTGACTCAAACTCATGTCCACAGAGTCAGTGATGCCATCCAGCCATCTCATCCTCTGTCATCCCCTTCTCCTCCCGCCCCCAACCTTTCCCAGCATCACAGTCTTTTCCAGTGAATCAACTTGTCGCATGAGGTGGCCAAAGTATTGCAGTTTCAGCTTTAGCATCAGTCCCTCCAATGAACACCCAGGACTGATCTCCTCTAGAATGGACTGGTTGGATCTCCTTGCAGTACAAGGGACTCTCAAGAGTCTTCTCCAGCACCACAGTTCAAAAGCATCAATTCTTCAGCGATCAGCCTTCTTCATAGTCCAACTCTCACATCCATACATGACCACTGGAAAAACCATAGCCTTGACTAGATGGACCTTGGTTGGCAAAGTAATGTCTCTGCTTTTTAATATACTATCTAGGCTGGTCATAATTTTCCTTCCAAGGAGTAAGCGTCTTTTAATTTCATGGCTGTAATCAGCATCTGCAGTGATTTTGGAGCCCAGAAAAATAAAATCTGACACGGTCTCCACTGTTTTTCCATCTATTTCCCATGAAGTGATGGGACCAGATGCCATGATCTTTGTTTTCTGAATGTTGAGCTTCAAGCCAACCTTTTCACGCTCCTCTTTCACTTTCATCAAGAGGCTTTGAGTTCCTCTTCACTTTCTGCCATAAGGGTGGTGTCATCTGCATATCTGAGGTTATTGCTATATACAGTTAGCAAAAACAAGACCAGGAGTTGACTGTGGCTCAGATCATGAACTCCTTATTGCCAAATTCAGACTTAAATTGAAGAAAGTAGGGAAAACCACTCGACCATTCAGATATGACCTAAATCAAATCTCTTATGATTATACAGTAGAAGTGAGAAATAGATTTAAGGGACTAGATCTGATAGATAGAGTGCCTGATGAACTCTGGACGGAGGTTCGTGACATTGTACAGGAGACAGGGACCAAGACCATCCCCATGGAAAAGAAATGCAAAAAAGCAAAATGGCTGTCTGAGGAGGCCTTACAAATAGCTGTGAAAAGAAGAGAAGCGAAAAGCAAGGAGAAAAGGAAAGATATAAGCATCTGAATGCAGAATTCCAAAGAATAGCAAGGAGAGATAAGAAAGCCTTCCTCAGTGATCAGTGCAAAGAAATAGAGGAAAACAACAGAATAGGAAAGACAAGAGATCTCTTCAAGAAAATTAGAGATTCCAAGGGAACATTTCATGCAAAGATGGGCTTGATAAAGGACAGAAATGGTATGGACCTAACAGAAGCAGAAGATATTAAGAAGAGGTGGCAAGAATACACAGAAGAACTGTACAAAAAAGATCTTCACGACCAAGATAGTCATGATAATGTGATCACTGACCTAGAGCCAGACATCTTGGAATGTGAAGTTAAGTGGGCCTTAGAAAGCATCACTACGAACAAAGCGAGTGGAGGTGATGGAATTCCAGTTGAGCTATTTCAAATCTTGAAAGATGATGCTGTGAAAGTGCTGCACTCAATATGCCAGCAAATTTGGAAAACTCAGCAGTGGCCACAGGACTGGAAAAGATCAGTCTTCATTCCAATCCCAAAGAAAGGGAATGCTAAAGAATGCTCAAACTACCACACAATTGCACTCATCTCACATGCTAGTAAAGTCATGCTCAAAATTCTCCAGGCCAGGCTTCAGCAATATGTGAACCATGAACTCCCAGATGTTCAAGCAGGTTTTAGAAAAGGCAGAGGCACCAGAGATCAAATTGCCAACATCCGCTGGATCATGGAGAAAGCGAGAGAGTTCCAGTAAACCATCTATTTCTGCTTCATTGACTATGCCAAAGCCTTTGACTGTGTGGATCACAATAAACTGTGGAAAATTCTGAAAGAGATGGGAATCCCAGACCACCTGACCTGCCTCTTGAGAAACCTGTATGCAGGTCAGGAAGCAACAGTCAGAACTGTACATGGAACAACAGACTGGTTCCAAATAGGAAAAGGAGTACGTCAAGGTTGTATATTGTCACCCTGCTTATTTAACTTATATGCAGAGTACATCATGAGGAACGCTGCGCTGGAGGAAGCACAAGCTGGAATCAAGATTGCTGGGAGACATATCAATAACCTCAGATTTGCAGATGACACCACCCTGCTATTTACCTGGGGCAAACTATGGTGGAGGTAATGAAGATAATGGTGACCTCCTTCAAAAGATCCCATGCATGTACTTATACCCTCAGTACCCCTAATCCTGCAGCAGGCCACCACTGACCCTCACCTTCACTGGAGACTCCTGGACATTCCTGGGCAAGTCTGGGTCAGTCTCTTGTGAGGTCAATGATCTTTTCTCATGGGTCGTGGTACAAACAAGGTTCTGTTTGTGTCCTCCGAGAGTCTATTTCCCAGATCTGGCAGCTTTGCTGCTACTGCTGCTGCTAAGTCACTTCAGTCGTGTCTGACTCTATGTGACCCCATAGACGGCAGCCCACCAGACTCCTTCGTCCATGGGATTTTCCAGGCAAGAGTACTGGAGTGGGGTGCCACTGGCAGCTCTGTGGTGGGGTTAATGGTGACATCCTTTGTTACTTGGGAGGTTTCTAATCACAGTTTCAATTTCAGCACTTGTGATTGGTCTGTTCAAATTTTCTATTTCTTCAGGGTGCAGTCTAGGGAAAGTGTTCCTAAGAATTTGTCCATTTCCTCCACATTTACATTTTATTGGCATACAGTTGTTCATAGTAGTCTCTTAACAATCCTTGGTATGCCTGTGGAGTCAATGGTGGCTTCTCCTTTTTCATCTCTAATCTTATTCATTCGAGTCCTCCTCTTCTTTTTCTATTTTGTTTCTCTTTTCAAAGAGCCGGCTTTTAGTTTCATTGATCTTTGCAATTGTTTTCTTTGTCTCTGTTTTATTTCTGCTCTGATCTTTATGATTTATTTCCTCCTACTAACTTTAGGTTTTGTTTGTCCTTCTTTCTCTAGTTGTTTTAGGTGTAAGCTTAGGTTATTTATTTGAGATTTTTCTTGTTTCTTGAGGTAAGGTTGTAAAAGTAGAGTTATTGCTGAAAACTCCCCTCTTAGAACTGCTTTTGTGGCATCCCACTGTGCTTTGGTTTTCATTTGTCTTCAGGTATTTTTTAATTTCCTCTTTGATTTCTTCAGTGATCCATTAGTTGTTTAGTAGCATATTCTTTAGCTGCCACATGTTTGTGTTTTTTAGAGTTTTTTCCTTGTTGTTTATTTTTTATTTCAGTGTTGTGGTCAGAAAAGATGCTTGATACGTTTTCAGTTTTCTTAGACTTACCAAGGCTCACCTTGTGGTGCAGCATGTGGTCAGTCCTGGAGAATGTTCCATGTGCACTTGATTAAGAATGTGTAATCTGCTGCTTTTGGATGGAATGCTCTATAAATATTAAGTCCAGCTTGTCTAAAGTGTCATTTAAGGCCTGTGTTTTCTTATTAATTTCTGTCCAGATGATCTGTCCACTGATGAAAGGGGGGTATTAAAAGTCCCCTATTACTTTAATACTGTTACTGTCATTTTCTCCCTTTATGGTTGTTAGTATTTTCCTGACATATTGAGGGGCTCCTATGTTGGATGCATATATAATTGTTATATCTTCTTCTTGGATTGAACCTTTGATCTTTAGGTAGTGGTCTTCTTTGTCTCTTAAAATAGTTTTGTTTCAATGTCTATTTTGTCTGATATGAATATTGCTATTCCAACTTTCTTAAGATTTCCATTTGCGTGGAATACCTTCTCCTATCTCCTTACTTTCAGTCTGTAAGTGTCCCTAGGTTTGAAGTGAGTCTCTTGTAGACAACATATGTACGGGTCTTATTTTTGTTTCCACCCAGCTAGTCTGTGTCTTTTGGTTGGTACATTTAATCTATTTACAATTAGGGTAATTTGTGACCCCATGGATTGTAGCCCACCAGGCTGCTCTGTCCATGGGATTTCCTAGGCAAGAATACTGGAGTGGGTTGCTATTTATTTCCTTTTCCAGTGATCTTCCAGACCCAGTGATTAAAGCCATGTCTTCTGCCTTGGCAGGTGGGTTCTTTACTGCTGAGTCACCAGGAAAGCCCTATGTATATTAAATATATATATTTATATCTTTCTAGTCATCTATCATCGATTTATCTGTTACCTTTCATCTGTCTATCTCTCCTACTATCTGTTTCTCTGGAAAACCCTAATACTGATTTTTACTTTTATAATCCCCATTTTATAGTGAAGAAACTGGGACAATGAAAAATAAATAATATACCCAAAGTCACATAGCTAATCCTCAGAGTATTCTTAACTACCAGACTATTCCACCTATAATTAAGTTGATTAAAATTTGCTTTAAACTTAATATTTCAGGAACAAAACATGAACACAAAGTAAGGTATTTCTATTTTATATATATTTCTGAAATGAAATCTAGGGAAATGCCTATGATATAAAGTTTTTTTTTGTGTAGGGGGAAAACAGAAGGTATAGCATATAAACTGAAACCACAGTATAAACTGTGGGTTCTTACATTTAGAATCAGTCTTGAAAGTGAAAGTGAAGTCACTCAGTCATGTTCGACTTTTGCAACCCCATGGATTGTAGCCTGCCAGGCCTCTCTCCATAAGATTTTCCAGGCAAGGATACTGGAGTGGGTTGCCATTTCCTTCTCCAGGGGATCTTCCCAACCCAGGGATTGAACCTGGGTCTCCTGCATTGTGGGAAGGCTCTTTACTGTCTGAGCCACCTGAGAATCAGTCTTGGCTCCTTTTAAAAACATTTCTATTTCTCAAGCAGGAAATCTGACATCTTTGCCATAGCCCCATTTTGAAAAATTGTGGCAAATTATACAACATAAAATGATTAAAATGACCAATTTTAAGTGTCTAATTCAGTTGCATTAAATATATTCATATTGTTGTATAGCTGTCATTACCACCTATCTCCAGAAATTTGTCATTATTTCAAACAGAAACTCTATTCATTAAAAAATAATTTATTTTTACCTCATTTAGCCTCTGATAAACCTCTGTTATATTTTCTGTTTAAGAATTTGTCTATTCTTGGTAATTCATATCAATGGAATCATATAATATTTACCCTTTTTTGTCTGCCTTTTTTCATGTAGCATAATGTTTTCAAGGTATATCAATATTTGAGCATATGTCAGAATTTCATTTTCAAGGCTTAATAATAGTCCAATGTATGTACATACCACATTTTGTTTATCAATTCATCTATTGATACACACTGGGGTTATTTCCATCTTTTGGCTATTCTATATAATACTTCTGTGAACACTGGTGTAAAAATATGTTTGATTCCTTCTTTCAATTCTTTTGCGTATATATGTGAAGTAGAATTACTGTATCATATATGGTAATTCTACGTGTAACTTTTGAGGAACTGCCAAATTATTTTCCACAGCAGTTGTACCATTTTACATTCCCACCAGCAATTTATAAGGGTTACAGTTTCTTCATATCTTCACCAACACTTGTTATTTTCCTATTTTGGGGGGACAGTAATAACCGTCTTAATTTGTACAGAATAGTATTTAACTATGGATAAAACCAATACAATAATGTAAAGTAATTAGCCTCCAATTAAAATAAATAAATTAAAAAAAAAAAACTATGGTTTTGATTTGCACCTAATGACTAGTGATGTTGAGCATCTTTTCATTTGTTGGCCATTTGTGTATCTTCAGAGAAATGTCTGTTAAGTCTTTTGCTCATTTTTAATTTGGGTTGCTTGAGGGGTTTTTGTTGTTTTTGGTTTTGGGTTTTAAGAGTTCTTCACATACTTTGGATAGTAATCCCTTATCGAACATATAATGTGTAAATATTTTCCCCCATTCAGTGGGATGTCTTTTTACTATTTTGATAGTGTCCCTTGCACAGAAGTTTTAAGTTTTGCTATAGTCCAGTTCATTGTTTTCTTTTGTCAACTGTGCTTTTGGTGTCCTATCCAGGAAATAATTGTTAAATCTACTGTCATGAAGCCTTTCACCTAGGTGTTAAGAGTTTTATAGTTTTAGCTCTTACATTTAGGACTTTGATACATTTTATGTTATTTTAAAAATTTTTGATGTTATCCCAAATGTTGCATACAGTAATAGTTTTCATCATTTTGAGTCAATTTTTGTATATCATGTAAGATAAAGGTCCAACTTCATTCTTTTGCATATGGATATCCAGTTTTCCCAAAACTATTTGTTGAAAAAACTGTCCTTCCATTGAATGGTCTTGGCACCCTTGTTAGAAATCAGTTGACCATATAGGAGAGAGTTTATATGCCATGACCTCATTTTAAGTAGGAAATAGGCCCTATAATCCTTTTATAGGTATGTAATAGATACTTTCTAGTAGTGCAATATACATAGTACAGAGGGTCTAAGCCAAAGAGGCTATCCTGCATAATAAAAGGGTATGGTTAAAAAAAAACACCAAAAAAGATGTTAAAGCACATTTTTATTATAGATAGGTAACTCTGGTTTGATGGTATGTTTATAATGGATGTACATGCTTTTCAATATACCAAAAGGTATAATATTTTTAATGCTTAACATTTCTCTGACAAAGAAAGTCTGAACTTAGCCTATTTTAAATGGCAAAAGACTGTTTTTGTTTTCTTGAATGTTTCTTTAACGACTGATAAATTGAATTCTTTTAGGTTCCAATACATTAAATTTAAGAACGGTGAAAGAAAATCAATGAATTATTAAAAAACATGTAATTTCTATGAAACAGAAACAAAGTTTTTATAACTTAAAACAGCAGCAATTTCAAAAGATTTGCTGAATTACAACTTTACAAAATATATATACACAAAATATCATTCCAGATGATCATGGATTTTTTAAAATAGTATATCACAACCCCTAAACTCTAACCCAAACCTACTACTGGATGTAGCTGGCCTATAATATTTTTTTACAGCAATTTAAAACAGAAACAATAAAACCCCCTCCCAATTCTCTTGTGCTTAAGCACAGGTTACAATGTGCTAGCTTTGATTTTATATCCACAAAGAGAATTTTAAAATAAGAACGTCACATAAATAATGTTTTACTTGTTATTAAGTATATGACCAAACAAATTAAAATAAGTACTAACAACCAAAACATATATTGATGTAACCAGTACATACGCTCTTAAAGAATGACAAAGACGAATAAAGAAATAGTTTATGAAAGCCACAAGCACCTTGTTTTAGAAAGAGCACCAAGCAACACAAAAAGGCAACACGTAAGAGGTAGTGTACCACCGGCTAAGATGTATATGCCCACTGGGGACCTGAATACAGCTTAGTATTTGGGAAAAGAAGACATATTAGACTGTGGCTTGCAGTTTTTAGACAGAAGCATTGCACATTTGGGAGCATTAGCCAGTATTGCTCCATAGTGCTTTGCATCTCCAGCTGTCTAATGGGTACTTTGCTCTCAACAGTCAAAAAATATAGAATACCCTGAAGAATTCCATGTTTATAAATGTTCACTTCTAGGGAATTCTCTAAGAAAGCTCAGATCAATATAATTTTTTAAAGAATTAAATACTTTATCAGTTATAGTCCTTTAAAAAATGCCTTGTCTCCTTCTTAGGAGGAAGTCTTTTCTTCCTGAGATTCTTTAAAATTTAGCCAATGCTTTATTCCATGCATTTCATGGTATCCAATAGTACCTTTCTGTCTATATTTTTCCCTCTGCAACAATTACCTGGCCAACAGCATGCATTCTGAACTAATTCAGAGACCTTAGAGAAAGCATACGGAACTGCTTTCAATGTAGTACTTCCGTTCGGTTTTGAGATGAGGAAGTTTTTGTACTTCTATTACTGGAAGTTGATTAGGGGCCTGGGTGTGAAAAAGGAATTTTGCCTTATGCCAGCTGCCATCTTGAATCTGAAAAATAAGAACAAAATGCTTTGATCTGTAATTTTTCCATTAGCAGTAGACAATGTCTTTTCATAGTGTAGATTTAAGGATTAGAAATAATGAATAGAAAGTGCCTAGAATAATGCCTGGCACAGAGTAAGTGCTCAATAAATGGGTAACAGTTATTATGAATAACTGAAAATATATGCTTATTCCATTTTCTAGATGGCACATTGTGTGTTCTCATTTTTCTTGAGGCTCCCTGTTTCTGTTGTCTGTGGATCACTGGACCAGATATGCCCTGCTTCTAATGTGAGTAATAACCATTTTGTTTTCCTTTATTTGGGACTGATGCTTCAGGATGGAAACTTGTCTTGGATGAAAGGGAATGAGCGCGCTTACATGTCTGTACTCCTGGCAGGAAATATGCAGAATCACTTCAGTACAAGTAAATTATAATTATGTTGAATTATCTTTTAGGTTTCTTTTTTTCCATTCTGTGGTTACTGTTTATATAGTTTCATTCCTCCCTTCCTTTCTTTCTAGGACTTTGTTTCCTTTTATTACTGTATACTCTTTTTTGGAGGGTAAATTCTATTATAAAATAAAAACTATGCTCTGATTAAGTTTCAGGAAGACAAAATAGAGAAACAGTTAACTAGCTTTGTGAAGTTTTTTATACAGAAGTTTATTCATTTACTCATTCACAGAATTGTCATGGTATAAATTTTAGAATTTGAAGGAACTTTGGAGATTATTGAAGCTATAAATTCCATTTTAAGTTAAGGCAATAGAAGCTCACAGAAAATAAATTACCAAAGTCATAACCTTGGGGTAATAACTAGGCTAGAATTCTCTGTAACTTCATTAAGTCTCAAACAATATTTGTTGAAGACTAAGTATTTTTGGCACAGTTGAATAAAATGTAATCCTCCAGTTTCTTACAGTTCTTGGGAAATACAGAGATGAGTAAATTCTGGCTTCTGAGTTCTTGCAGCTTCTAAATTTAGTCAGGGAGAGGAGAAACAAACAGCCATAATATAAGGCCATGTATGACATGCATCATAACGAATACAGAGAGTGAATGCTGAGTTCCTCATTTCCAGCTAGAAGAGTCAGGGAAAAGCCTTGTATATTCAGAATTGAAGATAGGCCTTGAAGTATGCCTACAATTTCCACTTGGTTAGAGGGGTAGAGAACAGCATTTCAGAGAAGGAATGACATGAATAGAAAAAAAAAAGTTGGAAAGGTAGAAAGTGGTTGTGAAAATAAGCCTAGCATGGGGTTTAAGTGCACAGATTTTGATAGACACCCAGGTATAGGTATTCTCACATATAAAATGTGAATTAGTGAGGATTAAGTGAGATTTCCGTTAAAAGTCCCTGGCAATATAGTGTGGCATTGACTTTGGAACTGTACACACTTAGGGTTTATTTCTTGCTCTGCTGTACTTTGAACAAGTTACTTAACCTCTGTGCCTTCAGTTTTTCTTACCTATAAAGTGATACTAATAGTAACTTCTTCATAGAGCTGTTATAATTAAATAATGTATGTAATACATAGTACCTGTCATCTAATAAATCCCCAATAATTAGTAGTAGGAATTGTTGTTGATATTATTATAAATTGATCAGTTTGACCAGAGCTCAGGGTACACAGTCAGTGAAAGCCCAAGCTTGAAAAATAGGTTGGGGCCTGACTATTCTAACTGCTGGTAAGTTTTGATTGTGTCTCAGAAATAGTAATGAGTCACTAAAAGTTTCTGGACAAAATTGTGAAAGTTAATTTTGTTGGTAATGCTGATTTCTTCACCTACAGAGAGTGAGCCATATATTTCTATTTATTTTATGATTTTTCAAATATGCAAGTGTAGTTTATCTGAAAGTGAAATGTGAAAAAGTAAAGCACTCTAGTTGTGAAAAACTAAAGCACTCTAAATATAAGACATGTTAAATCATGGGCTTCATGATACACAAGAGCAGAAAATCAAGCTCCTTAAAGAAGTTAATGATATGTAAGTGGATAACTCTAAAATAGGGGTCAGCAAACTCCTCTGTAAAGGGTTAGAAATAAATCTTTTAGGTTTTGTGGGTCATATATACTTGACTCTGCCATATATACTTGACTCTTGACTCATATATACTTGACTCAGTGTGATAAAGAGATGAACGAGTGTGCCTATGTTTCAGTAACATATATTTAGTAAAGTGAATGCTGGGCTAGATTTGGTCTGTGGATTGTAGTTTGCCAATACCTGCTCTATAATACAATGTTTTAAAATTATAAACTCTTCATTATTATTTAATTTTAATAGGAAAAATGGTCTATGATTCAGATATTGATTTGTAGAGTCAAACCGCCATTTTGCCCATTATTTGGCATCAGGTATGGGGACTGACTGATGCTAAAGCTGAAACTCCAATACTTTGGCCACCTCATGCGACAAGTTGACTCACTGGAAAAGACTCTGATGCTGGGAAGGATTGGGGGTGGGAGGAGACGGGGACGACAGAGAATGAGATGGCTGGATGGCATCATCGACTCGATGGACATAAGTTTGAGTGAACTCTGGGAGTTGGTGATGGACAGGGAGGCCTGGCGTGCTGTGATTCATGGGGTCACAAAGAGTCGGACACGACTGAGCGACTGAACTGAACTGAACTGATGGGGACTGACAAAATATGAAATAAACCTGACTTGCCTCTATAACCTGTTTTTCCTGATGTAATGAGATGCAGAATCACAGTGGTAAAAATATACAAAAGAAAACATTTGTCTATAGGCCCTTATGCTCTGTCTGCTATCATCTATAATTATTTCATATGGGGAATAAAAATTAATACATTAATAACACCTGTTTTGCATATAAAACTCCATGGATGACCAATGGGTATGACAAAAATTGATATAAATAACTGATTATGAAAAATGTATAGTTATTACACATTCAGTTCAGTTCAGTTCAGTCGCTCAGTCGAGTCCGACTCTTTGAGACCCCATGAATCACAGCACACCAGGCCTCCCTGTCCATCGGCACATTAAAACTTACTCTTCTGTAGCTCCAATTTGCAATGTCTTACTCTCATATTAATTATATAGTTTTACTCTTATGTTAATTATATATAGTCTTATCAATTTTAAGTTAGTTATATTGAATAATTCTAAACATGCCATTCCCTTACCTTGCAGTCATTTGAAAGCACTTTAGGTTCAAGTAGAGTGTTTTCTTCAAAAATCTGACCATTCCATCCCTTGAAACCAAGAATCAATCCTGAGCCACTTGTCTGAGGACTTGTCCACACTGGAGTGTTTAGACAATGAATGGTGATGATATGGGTGGCTTCTGAGCTCAGTAAATGAAGGAAGTTCATCTGGACTTTCCCGATTCCAAACTCCAACTAATGTCATTGAAACAATATGCAAGTTATAAGATATGGCAACTGAAAAATTTATAGTTGGGAGAAACTTGAAGAAAGTCCTTAAAAGGCAGCCTTGAGAAAGCTACTTTTTAGGGCATTTAAGTGCCAGTCAGTGGTGTACTGGTAAATGCTTAACCACTGGCCCTTGCAGGGGCGGGGAAGGAGGGCACCCCCGATATATAGCAATTTCCATAGTTGTAAATACTCCTACCATGGTTGATTTTAGGCTATCAAGGTGGTGTCACTTAACATGAAATTCACAAGAGATCTTAACAATAAATAGGCTCTCCTGAGCAGTATGAGCTGGCTTTAGCATATCACTAGGCAACTAAATATGACTTAAAAAAAATAGTTTGCATGTCATTTAAGATGCAATAATAATTTGTTGTGGATTATTGCTTAAAATTTCTTTCATAAAAATCTGAAATTCTGTCTGTGCTTTCATTTGAAGATTTATTTTTTAGTTTCCAATGATAAGTTAAAAGTTGTGATAATTAATTGGCTGGATTATTTTAATTATGGAGCCTTTAAAGACCAAGACAGAATCTTAATCTTTGTGTTAGCCAACCCCTAATGCAGTTTTGGTCATACAGTGAGTCGTCAATAGCTGTTTATTGCATGACTGAATGCATGAACAAATATTAACTAATAAAGTGAACAATGTAGGGTAGTACTGGAGCTAGAAGTTTCTAGATTTGGACAAGGAAGCAGATTTTTCTGTAGCTTTAGACATCATCATCATTTTAGCATTATTCAAACAGGGGTATGGTCATAACAAAATGAATAGAAGTGGTTCCTACTGAGGAATTTATACTAATCTCCAGTCACCAAATCAGAATATCAGTTATAAGGTAATAGAACAACAGCAAAAAACAGTAGGGAAAGAGAAGAAAGGCAAAGGTGTGGGGGGGAGCATAAGGATGAAAACATGAAACAATCATCATAAGGAACATTAGAGCTGAAGCAGTTCAAATTCTTTGATTTTGTAAATAAGAACTACAAACCTGTGAAACACGGAGCTGTTCTAAGCCCAGTTTTCTTACTGGCAAATTTGAGTATAACACCAATACAGGATTGTTACAAGGGTGTGAGGTGTCAAGTGTCATTTAGTCAGCACAGTGCCTGGCAAGGAGTGGGCTTTCTGGTAGTTCACAGTATCATTTCCCAGGTTTTCAGAGGAACAGAAATTAGAATCCAGGTCCCTGATTCCAAGTCTACTATTCTTTCCATTACCTGTACAGTCTTTCTCAGGTTGAATTTATGGATGGGAGAAATGAGGGAATTGATTCAGCCAAGGAAAGAACTGGAATATGGCTCCTTCACTGATTCTATCTTCTTTGTACTCCCCTTTCTCATATTCTTCCATGATAACCCAAATAAAAATCCTGGGCTAAACTCAGGGGCATGAGGGCGATTATGTGGGTAGTTTGGAAGCAAGGCAATCTTACTGCTCCTCATTAGCATTACACAGATTCCACAGGAATAGAAGAGTCCTCCCCTGTTCTGCTTTGGGTAACAGTGGTGAATGCCTATTGAGATGAGTGGATGAAACACCCTGGTTCATGAGGGGGAGCATTTCAGGAGAAGACAGTCTAATTCTAAGCAGTTGGAGAGATTGACAAATGTACTTTTTAGCTTATGCGTTCTTATGGTGGAAAAAACACACAGTAGGTCCATGTATCAGTTCTTTGTCAACGAAAAATTAGTTCTTGGGAAGGCCAAGGTAGTTTAACCAGAAAAAGAAAGAAAGGCAGTTTTGGTTTCTTTGATATATGTTATAGGTAGAACTAAGCTTTAGGATTGAGAAATGTTTGTTAAAATACCCAGTGTTATACCAAACTAACTTTTGTTCATTCTAAACATTTAGTTTATAGAATTATACATATAAGACATTTTAAATAATACCCAGTGGATATTTCAGGGAGGTTATTTTTGTTCCCAGTCACCACAAATAGCAAGTTTTGTGGCAGAATTCTTCTTTTAATGATGATGATGTCATTTTCAGTAAAAACTTTAAGTAACTGATTACTGAATACAAACACTGCAGCTGTTTGGGAATTTTATAATGAATGCATGAGCATAAAAACATATGTTTAACATTTTTAAAAGGGATTTACAAAGCATAGTCATTAGAGTAAGCCAAACTAAGCCAGTCACAAAAATACATAATCAAAATGTCAAGAATAACAGGATTAGTTTTAAAAACCAAAAAGTTTCTTTCTCATATATGGTAGAGAATATCTTGCTTCCACTCATAAAATTAATAATTAAATAAAGTGGAAGATTTTTAAAAAATAACTATTTACTGATAGTGGGCAAGTACCAGTATATATGCTAAATTCAGAATTTACCTTTGTCACAGAGATAGGAGATAAACATGTCTGACCCCCAGCACTGAAATTGCAGAAAACCTCAATGGCATCTGAAGGGCATCCAAGATTTGGATCAATCCAGTATTTTCCTATTTATTGTGAAACAAAAATATTTAAATGACATGCTAAAATATTTCTGAACAATCCTTAAAAGGTATCATACTTTCAACAAATTTTTTTCACACTTTTTCCTGTTGAAAAACTTGGAAGTTTATAAAGATCATACATTTAAATCAATACATTTAGTGAAAAAATAAAAGCTGCAAGCATTATGTTAAACTGATAGTGAAAATATATATTTTTCACATACCTATCAATTTAAGGCCATTTCATAATTTTAATAAAAAATAATTGAATGGCTATATCTGTTACTTCATGCTATAGATAAGATGAACTTAGCAACTTAAGTGAATTGTCTACAGTTACAAAGTTAATAGAGAAGTTGAAATGAATGTAGGACTCAGAAAACAAAGATCATGGCATCTGGTGCCATCACTTCATGGGAAATAGATGGGGAAACAGTGGAAACAGTGTCAGACTTTATTTTTTTGGGCTCCAAAATCACTGTGGATGCTGATTGCAGCCATGAAATTAAAAGACGCTTACTCCTTGGAAGGAAAGTTATGACCAACCTAGATATCAATAACCTCAGATATGCAGATGACACCACCCTTCTGGTAGAAAGTGAAGAGGAACTAAAAAACCTCTTGATGAAAGTGAAAGAGGAGAGTGAAAAGGTTGACTTGAAGCTCAACATTCAGAAAACAAAGATCATGGCATCTGGTCCCATCACTTCATGGGAAATAGATGGGGAAACAGTGTCAGACTTTATTTTTTGGGCTCCAAAATCACTGCGGATGCTGACTGCAGCCATGAAATTAAAAGACGCTTACTCCTTGGAAGGAAAGTTATGACCAATCTAGATAGCATATTAAAAAGCAGAGACATTACTTTGCCAACCAAGGTCCGTCTAGTCAAGGCTATGGTTTTTCCAGTGGTAATGTATGGATGTGAGAGTTGGACTGTGAAGAAAGCTGAGCACTGAAGAATTGGTGCTTTTGAACTGTGGTGCTGGGGAAGACTCTTGAGAGTCCCTTGGACTGCAAGGAGATCCAACCAGTTCATTCTAGAGGAGATCAATCCTGGGTGTTCATTGGAAGGACTGATGTTGAAGCTGAAACTCCAATACTTTGGCTACCTCATGCGACAAGTTGACTCACTGGAAAAGACTCTGATGCTGAGAAGGATTGGGGGTGAGAGGAGAAGGGGACGACAGAGAATGAGATGGCTGGATGGCATCACCGACTCGATGGACATGAGTTTGAGTGAACTCCGGGAGTTGGTGATGGACAGGGAGGCCTGGTGTGCTGTGATTCATGGGGTCGCAAAGAGTCGGACACGACTGAGCGACTGAACTGAACTGATGTGTATATTTTTGTTCTGTGTCATTACAGAGCTTAAAAATGAATATATATATATTTTATAAATAGAAACAACCTCTTGAGTCTCCCTGAGGAAAAATATATCTTTGTTTAATTGATAATTAAAAACAATAGCCATTTTTGTTTCCAGAAGAAAAGTGTACAATTAAGTGGCTATTTTTGTGCTTTCTTTTCAGATTTGTGAGTGGAAAAGACTGAAGTCTCTATAGCCAGTGAAAGCCTGCCAACCTTTGCATCCACTGAGTGTCCAGGAGAATCAAATGGGGCGTAAAGTTGGACTTTAGGACATATTCAAACTGAAAAGTACTGGGGTAGCATCTCAATTATGGAATAACAGGCTCAGAATATTCAAACAGCACCTTATTCTAAATGGCAAGAGTAGGAATTTTTGAATGAGATGGCCCTGCCTTCTTGCATTAAAAAGGCAAGAGAAAACAAATAGTATTTGTTAAAGGCCATTTTCTATAATAGGTAGAAAACCCTTGTTTGTTTCATTTTTTGCCCATAGCAAAGATTCCTCTTGCTCATTCTGGGCTTCCCCTGGTCTGTCATTGTAGATTTACACACATCCTTGACCATTCCCCCTCTACTATTCTAATCCTACAAAATGAAAACTTGAATTGTTACTTCCAAGAGTAGGGCACTATCTCTATTGCAGTGCTTTTCAGACTTTGGTGAGTCTGTTAAAATAGCTGGGCCCCACCCCTAGAATTACTAAATCATTACATTTGGAATGGGGCTTGAGAATCTGCGTCTAATTCTGGTTCATGGATGATATTTGGAGAATCACTGATCTATATTGAAATATGGAAGAAGAGGGTGAAAAAGTCCTAATATCACCTCTGTATCCCATTTCCCCACCCCCCCGATTTCCTCAGAATGTTGGACATTTTGTAGTTTGTAGAAATTACAGCTGGCTTTTTTAAAACCAGGATCTGATGCAGGCTTACAGTCTTAACTAATGAGATAGACGTATATCTTGACTCATCATCTCCTCTCATTCAAGAAATAGTTTCTTCTACTATGTGAGCGAACATATTTATAAAAGGTTTTCCATCAAGCAAGATCTCATTCTTATATGGGTTGGAGTGCTTTGAACTCAGGCATTGTTGTTCACTGGTGAATTGGTAGGGGGCTTCATATTTTTTTTAGGATATAAAAATTATATCATAATACATCTTTTGTAGGCCTAAATGCTTGAACTCAAACTTGGCTCTCTCCTGAGAACACTGCTTCCATGCAAGCCCTCTCTGCCACAGCCTTTACAGCATTGTGCCTGAGTCAGGAAGGGGTCTTTCTTGCTCCTTGTTGCCACTTTCAGACCATTATCCCTGCTTTCAATCTAAGAACACTCCATGGTAAAGTTGTTGTCATCGCACTCTATCGCCTGTCACCTGTTCCTGTTGCCATCATCAGCTTTATTTCTTTGATTTTAACTTTTGGCCAGCTCTTTATAACCTAACTCTTGGTGATTTTACATCCATGTGGTTGATATCTGTAATATTCTGAGCTCTACTCAGTTCCTCCAACTCTTTCCCACCAATTTTTTTGTATCTTTCTCCTGTTTACTTTCATCATTAACTCCTAAGACCATGCCCTAGTCTTTTTTTAGGTTTATTACCTACAGTTAGATCTCCTCCATGATTTCACCTCTCTTCTCATTTCGGCTCATTCCCTCTAGTGTCCTGACTCCAATAATTCTTTGATCCCATCGTTTTTACTCCCAGAGTATAGCCCTTTGAAAGCCTGAATCCCCACCATCTGTGGGCTTTGGATTCCAACCTTTGGTCCTCTACTGCACTACTCAGTTGCTGAGTAGTGTAAGGGCACCCAGGGCAAAAGCAGCTGTAAGTGTGTGCCATCTCTGTTGTATGCTTCAAAATCCTTACTACTTTGTCAGTATTTTATGCTTTTAACTTTTTAAAAATTTAGTTAGGCAAATTGAATTACCTGCTTCATAACTGAGAGTGGAAGCTCTCCAGCTCCACCATTTTCTCTTAAAACCTGATACAGTTTTAACTGCTACCATTCCTGTAAACTGCTCTTGCGAAGAGCATCAAAGAACTTCCCATTACTAAATCTAGTAGCCTTTTTCAGTCTTCATCTAACTTGACATTGGCCCAGTAGATCCCTGCCTCTTCAGGCAAACATTTTCTTCACATTCATCTAATTTTTCTCCTATCTCAGTGATAGCTGCTTCTTAGTTTTCTTTGCTAGTTCCTCCTCAACTCCCTGATCTCTAAACATGGAAGACTTCTAAGGCAGTTTTTAGAACTTTTAAAAAATCTCTTTAGGTAGTCCTAGAGAGTTTCAGGGCATTAGATGCTATTTATATGCAAATTACTTTATATATTTTATTCATAACCAGGGCCTCTCTCCTGACCTCTCTTCTGTATAGCCAACTACCTACTTGACATACTTCCTTGAATGTCTAACAGACATCTCAAATACATCCAAAACTGAACTCCTCATCTTGATTCCAAACCTGCTTCTCTGTCTGTATAGACAGCAATTCAACTCTTCTAGTCCTTTAGTCAAAACTCTTAGTGTCATTCTTTATCATTCTGTTTCTCTCAAAATCCATATCTGAATTATCAACAAAAAACCCTGCCGGCTCTACCTTAAAGCTTATCCAAAGATTTGACCATTTCTTACCACTTTCCCACCACTAACTCTGGTCCAGACCATCATCATCTCTTACTGAATTAATTTAGTAGCTTTCTCAATGGCTCCTTCTACCCTGTCCTCATTATATTTGCGATACATCACCCAGAGTAACATTTTCAAAATTTAAGTCAAGTCTTGTCATTCCTTTGCTCTAACTCTTCCAAAGCTTTCCATCCTACTCAGAGTAAGAGCTGGAGTCTTTTGATTAGTCTATACTATCCTATATCATCTGGTTTCTTGACATCTGTCTGACTTCATTTCCTACCATTCTTCTCCTTATGCACTCTTCCAGTCACCTTAACCTTCTTGCTAATAGGATAAGCTAAATACAGGTTCAGGTTCTTTGCATTTGTTCTTTCTTCCTGGAAAGCTCTTTCCCCCAGATTTCCTGTGGCTTCTTCCCTTACCTCCTCCTGATAATGCTCAAATATCACTTTCTCAGAGATGATTTATCTACCTACTCTATTTAAAACTTCACCCCAACCCTACTTTCTATCATATCCCCCCTTCCCTGTTGTTTTGTGTTTTTCTACTGCGCTTACAATCTCCTAGTGATGAAAGTATTTTTGGGCATAAATACTTTCCTGATACCTTGCAAGCCATACAGCTTAGCTATTTCTCCTATGAGGAAGGCAGACCTTGAATTAGATTTTAGTAATTGGTATGTCCTATAATGGACACGACTGAGCGACGGAACGGAATGGATGTCCTATAATGTCTTTGTTCCTTCCAGTTCTATAGAATTACATTTTTATACCCTCAAATATAGGAAAGAGTCAAATTTTATTATGATGGGCAGCTATAACTAGAAATGTTTTTGTGATAATCTAAGGCAGGAAACATCTATAGAAGTTAAGCATTTTATTAATATAAATAAAACAAATATTTTTGCTACACTTCTAGAATTGAAGACAAATATGTATTTATACATGTATATTTGTATGTAAACACATGTGTATAAAAAATAAAATATGAACTACTGTCCATCCTACAGAATTAAATAACTTATTTTCAAATCAGCATATGTATCTTTGTATGTTAGGACTAGAGTTTTTACCAAAAATAGCTACTCATATTGATTGTATAGCTGACTATATAGACCCCATCAAAATTAAAATTAAATGACATATTGTAGCAGACAGGGTTTCCTTGTTGATCATCAGATAGTAATGGCTACTCCACTTGCTTTAAACCTTTTGCTTGATGGCTCTATTTTTTGCAACTCTGGCTAATGGATTTTGAGGTATCAATGTGAGGATCAGAAGATTCCAAGCATGACAAGCCTCCATCTTTACAGTCAGATTCCAAAATGAGGCATTTAAATTACATTTTATGTAAAAATTAATTTTAGGGAGTGTAGTAGAGGGGGGAACTATGATCTCTTTCTTCATGTTACCAACTCTGGTGGTCCTTACAGATAATATTGTCTGCTAGTTCAAAAGTTAAGCTTTCCTATTTTTATTTTTAACATGAATTCCAAGCACAGAGTATAAGCGAGTGACATAGATGGGGTAAGAAAATCGGGGGATATGTAAGATTTTGTAGTAGAAGATCTTTATAAATCAAACCCTTAAAAAAGGATACTTTGATATCAGAAACCATATTTCCCTAAAGAAGTACGTATTTGGTTCTTGATGACCTTAAAATGCCTCTGCCAGGGTTTTATCGAAAATGATAAGATTTGGCATAAATACACTAGAAATCTCATACACACTGAAGTGATGAAATGAAATATCACAGTTTAAGGAAACCAATAACTTACCGTCTGATACTTTCTGTTCACAGTTAAGCAAATCTTTGCAGATTTGTGCTGGATTATCTCGTGTGCCAAGAGGATGCTTGATGCTGTGTAGTAGATTGCCAAGATAGTTCAAGGTTTTGAAGATCTCTGCACTGTGGTCAATTAAAGTCACTTCAGTATTCTGGTAGCTCTGCCAAGTCATCATGAAAATCATATTAGCAAAGAAGCATAAAGTAGTCATTACCAGTATGTAACCCAAGTGATCAACAAAGATCAAGATGGAAGAAAAGTGTACTCCTATTGTGCGCAGTGAGTTGAGAGCAGGATGCAAAGAACAGTTTCTATTTAACTGTAAGCATATTGGTGTTTTGTTAATCTTGATCCTAACAGATTAAATTCACACCCAAAAGTCTAATTTTCAAGCTGTCATAAAACTTAACAATTACTATCCCTACTGAATAATTAAAAAAAAAACCCTATATACAATGAATAAATAGAGCTTAAAAAAATGAATAGTGATGATAGATGCCATTTTAAGAAATTGCTAACATCATTTAACTATTTTCTTCTGTAATACCAAATTCTTATTTTGAAAATCCTTTGACAACATTTTTGTTTTAAATGCTTTCCTTAAAAATCTTATGCATGTATAGATGTTAGAAAGATGATAACAATAACCCTGTATGCGAGACAGCAAAAGAGGCACAGATGTATAGAATAGTCTTTTGGACTCTGTGGGAGAGGGCAAGGGTGGGATGATTTGGGAGAATGGCATTGAAACATGTATATTATCATATGTGAAATGAATCGCCAGTCCAGGTTCAATGCATCATACAGGATGATCCAGGCTGGTGTACTAGGATGAACCAGAGGGATGGGATGGGGAGGGAGGTGGGAGCGGGGTTTCAAGATGGGGAACACATGTACACCCGGGGCAGATTCATGTCAATGTATGGAAAAACCAATACAATAATGTAAAGTAATTAGCCTCCAATTAAAATCAACAAACAAAAAAATAAAATAGAAAAAATAAATAAAAGTAATTGAAATAAAAAAAATATTATGCATGTATTTCTGTTTATTAAAATTGTTTTCTTTGTCCTTAAAAATAGTTTCATTACTTTTAGTCTCTTGTAAATACAGGCCTTGAGATAAAGTCACATTTTGGCCTCTGAAAAAATATTTCTGTTTAATTTGTAGATTTAGTGTGCCAACGTAAATAAAGGCAGATATATTACCTCCATCTGTAGGGCAGTATGTGAATCAATCAAGGCTTGAATAGCAGCATTGATATCCATTTGTTTCTGTGTAAAACAAAACCATTTGAGATTAGCAATAAGATCAACACTGAGTGCTCTAAAGTAAAGGCTATAAATTCTTAAAGCACTGCTGTTAAAGCATACTAGACTTATTATCTGAAAGGGGTTTGTAACTCTTATGGTTAGGCTGATCTCACAAATATTGCCTAGCTATCTGAAAGGACAATATGCTGCCTTCATCCAAATTTCAAAAGTCTCCTAATTAAAACAGGACCAAAGTCCAGAGTTCACACATGAAAAACTACTTGTCTCTGCTGCCTGAAAACACACACAAAAGTTACTCACATGGAAGAAGAATGAAATATGATCCCCTCCATTAATAAATTGTAAGGTGAAGAATAAATAACTGTAGTAATTTTTAACAGTTACATTCTTGGAAGAAAAATAGAATAAAATATTACTGTCCTGAGGTAGTCACCACATTAGTTTAATCTGATACTTCTGTGGTCTTAAAAACATTTCTGAAGTTGGAAAATGTGTCATTAGTCCCAAAAGAAATAATACAACATGAATACAATCTCCTCCAGCATTTAATAAAAGATATTTTTAGAGAAAGACCCAGAATAACCATTAGTAAAAAGTCTTTTAGTATTTTATTTTATAAAAAGCTTGGAAATAAAAAGCATAAGTTGGGAGGAAATTCTGTGAAATGGCATATGTGTGAGCAAATCAAGCATCTGATTTCTTTCAGAATGACTGTACTGCTGAGATATCTTTTTACTTGCAAGTCCATATAATAGAAACTCTTTTCAACATCTCCCATAACTCGTGGTTAATAATTTGAAAAACTATTTAAAATGATGGGACAATCAACAAAATATACTCATCCTTGCCTCAACATGTGGTTTTCATGTTGGAAAATATTTGACTCATTCTGCATATGTATGCTGCCAAACACATATTGAGGATAAAATGGTAAGCAAATAATACAAAACAAAACAACCTTGCCCTTGTAGAGCTAAAGTTAGAGGTCAATAAAGGCATAAATCAAATAATCTAAAAAATAACACATTTACAAATTGGGATATGTGCCATTAAAAGTGCATGGACCTATAAGAGAAATTATGGAGTCTTATTTAATCAGATTTGGAGGACATAAGAGACTTGGAAGGAATAGATCTGCATAGGCTTCCTGGAGGTAGTGATATTTAAACTGAGATCTGAAGAATAAATATGAATTGTTAGGAGAATGGGTGGGAGAGTTTTCTAGGCAGAGGTGCCAACACAAACGCCTGGAGATAGAGAAGCATGGCCTACTCAAGAAGAAAAGCTTCAGCATTAAAAATTCTGTGCAAGTTAATTCTTACCATCATGTTTGTGAGAACTGGCAGATTTTGGACATGGGTCACAAAAAAATATTGGCACTAAATATGAGCAATTGAATTAAGTAGGAAACAACAGCCACCTTTATTTGTCATTAGAACTTTGATCATAGAAAAACTAGCAATAAGCAGTTCTCAGGCTCTTCTGACTCAGGACCCTGTTGTACTTTTAAATGTTATTAAGGGCTTTAAAGAAATTTTATTTATGGGAATTATAGCTTTTGATATTGAGAAGGGAATGGCAAACCACTTCAGTATACTTGCCTTGAGAACCCCATGAACAGTATCAAAAGGCAAAATGATAGGATAGTGAATGAGGAATTCCCTAGGTCGGTAGGTGCCCAGTATGCTACTGGAGATCAGTGGAGAAATAACTCCAGAAAGAATGAAGGGATGAAGCCAAAGCAAAACAAATACCCAGTTGTGGATGTGACTGATGCTAGAAGCAAGGTCCGATGCTGTAAAGAGCAATATTGCATAAGAACCTGGAATGTTAGGTCCATGAATCAAGGCAAATTGGAAGTGGTCAAACAGGAGATGGCAAGAGTGAACGTCGACATTCTAGGAATCAGTGAACTAAAATGGACTGGAATGGGTGAATTTAACTCAGATGACCATTATATCTACTACTGTGGGCAGGAATCCCTTAGAAGAAATGGAGTAGCCATCATGGTCAACAAAAGAGTCCGAAATGCAGTACTTGGATGCAGTCTTAAAAATGACAGAATGATTTCTGTTCATTTCCAAGGCAAACCATTCAATATTACAGTAATCCAAGTCTATGCCCCAACAAGTAATGCTGAAGAAGCCGAAGTTGAACAGTTCTGTGAAGACCTACAAGACCTTTTAGAACTAACACCCAAAAAAGATGTCCTTTTCATTAAAGGGGACTGGAATGCAAAAGTAGGAAGTCAAGAAACACCTGGAGGTAAATTTGGCAAATTTGGCAAAACAGGCAAATTCGGCCTTGGAGCACTGAATGAAGCAGGGCAAAGGCTAATAGAGTTTGCCAAGAGAACGCACTGGTCATAGCAAACACCCTTTTCCAACAACACAAGAGAAGACTCTACACATGGACATCACCAGATGGTCAACACCAAAATCAGATTGATTATATTCTTTGCGGCCAAAGATGGAGAAGCTCTATACAGTTAGCAAAAACAAGACCAGGGGCTGACTGTGGCTCAGATCATGAACTCCTTATTGCCAAATTCAGACTTAAATTGAAGAAAGTAGGGAAAACCACTAGACCATTCAGATATGACCTCAATCAAATCCCTTATGATTATACAGTGGAAGTGAGAAATAGATTTAAGGGTCTAGATCTGATAGATAGAGTGCCTGATGAACTCTGGATGGAGGTTCGTGACATTGTACAGGAGACAGGGACCAAGACCATCCCCATGGAAAAGAAATGCAAAAAAGCAAAATGGCTGTCTGAGGAGGCCTTACAAATAGCTGTGAAAAGAAGAGAAGCGAAAAGTAAAGGAGGAAAGGAAAGATATAAGCGTCTGAATGCAGAGTTCCAAAGAATAGCAAGGAGAGATAAGAAAGCCTTCCTCAGCAATCAATGAAAAGTAATAGAGGAAAACAACAGAATAGGAAAAACAAGAGATCTCTTCAAGAAAATTAGAGACATCAAGGGAACATTTCATGCAAAGATGGGCTCGATAAAGGACAGAAATGGTATGGACCTAACAGAAGCAGAAGATATTAAGAAGAGGTGGCAAGAATACACAGAAGAACTGTACAAAAAAGATCTTCACGACGAAGATAATCACGATGGCGTGATCCCTCATCCGGAACCAGACATCTTGGAATGTGAAGTCAAGTGGGCCTTAGAGAGTATCACTACGAACAAAGCTAGTGGAGGTGATGGAATTCCAATTGAGCTATTTCAAATCCTGAAAAATGATGCTGTGAAAGTGCTGCACTCAACATGTCAGCAAATTTGGAAAACTCAGCAATGACCACAGGACTGGAAAAGGTCAGTCTTCATTCCAATCCCAAAGAAAGGCAATGCCAAAGAATGCTCGAACTACCGCACAATTGCACTCATCTCACACGCTAGTAAAGTCATGCTCAAAATTCTCCAAGCTAGGCTTCAGCAATATGTGAATCATGAACTCCCAGATGTTCAAGCAGGTTTTAGAAAAGGCAGAGGCACCAGAGATCAAATTGCCAACATCCGCTGGATTATGGAGAAAGCAAGAGAGTTCCAGAGAAACATCTATTTCTGCTTCATTGACTATGCAAAGGCCTTTGACTGTGTGGATCACAATAAACTGTGGAAAATTCTAAAAGAGATGGGAATACCAGACCACCTGACCTGCCTCTTGAGAAACCTGTATGCAGGTCAGGAAGCAACAGTCAGAAGTGTACATGGAACAACAGACTGGTTCCAAATAGGAAAAGGAGTACGTCAAGGCTGTATATTGTCACCCTGCTTATTTAACTTATATGCAGAGTACATCATGAGGAACGCTGGGCTGGAAGAAGCACAAGCTGGAATCAAGATTGCTGGGAGAAATATCAATAACCTCAGACATGCAGATGACACCACCCTTATGGCAGAAAGTGAAGAGGAACTCAAAGGCCTCTTGATGAAAGTGAAAGAGGAGAGTGAAAAGGTTGGCTTGAAGCTCAACATTCAGAAAACGAAGATCATGGCATCCAGTCCCATCACTTCTTGGGAAATAGATGGGGAAACAGTGGAAACCGTGTCAGACTTTATTTTTTTGGGCTCCAAAATCACTGCAGATGCTGATTGCAGCCATGAAATTAAAAGACGCTTACTCCTTGGAAGGAAAGTATGACCAACCTAGATAGCATATTAAAAAGCAGAGACATTACTTTGCCAACCAAGGTCCGTCTAGTCAAGGCTATGGTTTTTCCAGTGGTCATGTATGGATGTGAGAGTTGGACTGTGAAGAAAGCTGATCGCTGAAGAATTGATGCTTTTGAACTGTGGTACTGGAGAAGACTCTTGAGAGTCCCTTGGACTGCAAGGAGATCCAACCAGTCCATTCTAGAGATCAATCCTGGGTGTTCATTGGAAGGACTTATGCTAAAGCTGAAACTCTAATACTTTGGCCACCTCATGCGACGAGTTGACTCACTGGAAAAGACTCTGATGCTGGGAGCGATTGGGGGTAGGAGGAGACGGGGACTTCAGAGAATGAGGTGGCTGGATGGCATCACCCACTCGATGGACATGAGTTTGAGGGAACTCCAGGAGTTGGTGATTGACAGGGAGGCCTGGCGTGCTGTGGTTCATGGGGTCGCTCAGAGTCGGACACGACTGAGTGACTGAACTAAACTGAACTGAATAGTATGAATTAAAATATAAAATTTAAAACTGTGTTAATTACCTTTAAATAAACCTATAACATGTTAATATAAATATTTTTAATGAAAAATTAACTTTTGAAAACTAAAAAATTTGTAAGAGTGGGACTGTTTTATACTAATGTATTCTCTTTAATGTCTGAATTAATAGGAAATAGCTAGATTCTCATATTTGCTTCTATTTTCAATCTTAAAATGTTATTTTACCTGAACTATATGAAGAACTATATGAACTATATGAAGAAAATGGCCTTAAAGAAAATATGCAGTTGGCAAGAAAATATTTTAGTAGCCTTTTCAAATAATTGTGGATATTCTTCTTTGATATTATACCACAACTTGACAAGTGGGAGTTAATTAAGTGTTAGTTGAAATGTGCAGTCTGAAAACTTATCTATAAATTTTATACTTGTATTAAAATCTATTAATGTGTCAAATTTAAAAGATGGATTCTAAAAAAATCATTTATCTACTTTGTTAAAAATCATGATTTTTAAAAAAATCCATGATTCAATTACTTGGAAAATGGTTAATGAAATAATGCAGTCCTTCCAAATACACATTTCATTATGTTGTATCAAAAGATTACATTCATTAACATCATCACCAGTCCCATCAGAAAAACATAACTATTGGGAAGTTCAAACTTGTAATGGATACAAGTTTTCAATTGTTACTGTTGCTTGAAAGCTTGAAATTTATTATTGGTATCAAGTTGTCAGTTGTTCTCCTTAAAATGACAGGCTCACTTAATTCGTTTTAAAGAAAATATCTGCCAAATACTCATTTTAAACAACTGTCATTCTGACAAGTAAAAAATGGTGTTCCATGAAAAAAGCAGTGTTCAGCTTGCAACTGAATTCCACAAGAACTTTTGAGTCAACCACTGTACTTCAGTGCCGCAGAACTGATCTATATACTCTTCCATTTCATCACACAGAATATTTAAAAAATGTGTGCTAAAGATCAGAGACTTAGGAGACAGGAAAAATGGTGGAATAATGACCTCCCAGAATTCTCTCTTCTATAAAAGCAATGAGAAAACTGGAAAAAAGAATGTCAGAATGAAGTATTTCAGAATTACAGAAATTAACAAAATGCTTGCTATAAATCTGGGGAGCATTCACTTCAGAAAAATAGTTGAATTTCAGGAAGGGCAGTGAGCTCTGTAAAGCTTAAATGTGCCCTATTCCCATGCCTCTCTTTCCAGCTCTGTGGTAGCTTTGAAAACCAACAGCCTGCAATTGCAGTGAAAACAAGCAGCCTAGAAACCACAGGAGGGAGCAGAATGGGGCTGAGAGTTGCTTCAAAGCCTCCTTTCCAGTGAAATGTTGTTATTTGACCTCTCTGGTGGTTCCCTTAAAGACACCTCTTGCAAGGCTGTCTTTATTTTACCTGACTCAGAGCTCACTCAGTGCAGAAAGTCTTTCCTAAGGAACATTTAAAAAAATGTAGATGGAATTGTTTAATTTTGTGGCTGCTAGAAACATTACAAAACTGTTGGGGCAAACAGGAACAAATCAGGGAATGAGATGTCCTTAGAAATTCTGAAATGCTCTGGTCTGACATATTCCTGGAAATGCATAGGGCTGGGCACATGATCAGAAAAACACAAGAAGGTCCTAAGCTCTCTCCTCTGGCTCATCTTCAGGCTCTGTGAAAATAGGAAGTTAAGACTTGGGTACAGTTGTCAATTGCCTGGCTGAGAACTGAAGGGATGCTCCAACATGCTCACAGAGACCCTTGGCAAAAACTGGGAAACATTAGTTCTGGCATTTAAGGAAACCTCTCTTCAATCCTTAGCTGACCACTAAACTAACTTAGTAGAGACTTTAGTGTTCCCGTATGTCAAAGAATACAGACTTTATTAGGAAAAGTGACTAAATAACAAAAACAACAAATAACAACACTAAACACTAAGTTTGGGGTGAAGAATTTGACTTTCAGAGATGCCACTCTATATTATTTAAAATGTCCAGTTTTCTAGAAAAAGTGACAAGCCATGCTAAGTAACATTAAAGTCTGACTCCTATACATGGGAAAAAAATCAAGCAATCAATGGAAATTGTCCCTGTGGAAGCCCACATGTTGAATGTAGTAGACAAAACTTTGATTAGCTATTTTAGATATATTCAAAGAACTAAAGGAAATCATGTCTATAGAATTAAAGCATGAAAAAATGTCTTACCAAATAAAAAGTGTAAGGAGATAGAAATTATAGAAAAGAACCAAGTATAAATTTTTTAGTTGAAAGTTAACAGTAACTGAAATCAAAATTTACTTGAGATGCTCAACTGTAGATTTCAGTAGGCAACAAAGAATCAGTGAGCTTGAAAACAGTTTATTGAGATTATCCAGTCAGGGGAGTAAAAAGAAAAATTAACGCAGAAAATGAATAGACTCATAGACCTACAGACACCATAAAATATACCAATGTATGCATGATGGGAGTCTCAGAAAAAAGGGGGCCAGAAAGAATATTTCAAGAAATAATTGCTGAAATGTCCCAAATTTGATGAAAAATATTAATCTCTGCATCCAAGAGGCTCAATGAATTCCCCTAGATACCTCATAATCAAACTGTTGAAAGCTAAAAATAGAGAATCTTGAATGCAGAGAGGAGAGGCTCATCATATCCAAGGGATGGGATTTTTCATCAAAAACCATAAAGGTGAGAAATGGTATGTAGGATGATACATTTGGAGTGCTGAAAGAAAGACTGTCAACCAAGAATTCTATATCCAGTAAAACTATCCTTCAAGAAGAAGGAAAAATTAAGACATGTCCATATAAACAAAAGCTGAGGTAATTTATCACTAGCAAACCCTTCCTAGAAAAACAATAAACAATAAAGGGAGTCCTTTGGACAGAAATAAAGGATACAAGACAGAAGTTTGAATTCACATGAAGTAATAAATGTCACTGGTAAAGATAACTATACTAGTAACTATAAAAGAGAGTATATATCCCAAACAATTTTGAAGAAGGACAACAAAGTTGGAGGTTTCATACTTCAATTTCAAAACTTACTACAAAGTTAATAATAATCAAAACAGTGTGGTACTGGCATACAGATAGACACATAGACCAATGGAATAGAGTGCAGGAATAAACGCTTACACATATGGTTAAATTGTTTTTGAGAAAGGTGTCAAGGCCATTCCCTATAAAGAACAGTCTGTCCACAAATAGTGGGAAAATTTGATATCCACATGAAACCCAATGAAGTTAGACTCTTACTTTTAAACAAAAATTAACTCAAAATGGGTCAGATAATTAAAGGTAAGAGCTAAAACTCTTAGAAGAAAATATATGGGAAATGCTTCATGATATTAGATTTGGCACTGATTTCTTGGAGATAAAACCAAAGCTAAGGTAACAACACAGTATATAGCACACATATTTTTTCATTTAATACTCTAATTCCTCAAAGTTACATATTCTTATCTACATTTTTCTCAGAGAAAATATCTCTCATGAGTCCTAATTCATTTTGACTGTATACGAACACATACATTTTCCAAGTGTGAGAGGGAAATGGTGACCCCAAATCTGGCACTTTAAACATTTTCACTAAATACCTTTAATTTACCAATGATGTATGATCTTTCTATAACTTGATTTATTAGGAAGGCACCTATGATATATCAAAGTCACTATAAAGTGAGAAAGCAACTGATCAGGGTTTTTCTAACCCATGCATTGTGATGATCGAGGAGGAAAGGAAGAACAGAGAAGTGGAGAGTAAAGATTTAAAAAAAAAGACATTTGCACTGATGTTTATGCCAGGGAAGGTTTCAATTCCCATCAGACAGAAAGGGGGAATAATTTAAAAAAAAATCATTGAGAAATAGATCTCTTGTTTCCAAGGAGACACTCTTCCTATGGCACTTTGCTTGAAAGTTTTTCCTTGTCCTGATGAAAAACTGAGGGGAACGAAGAGTTCCTGACCTGCCGGGAGTGGACTGCAGTGATCCACCAGCCAGAAATTTCAAAGATCCGAAGCAGAGAAACATGTAAGCAAGACTTGGAAGGCATGGGACTGGCCATTTGTCTGAACTGTGTAGCCATTAGTAAATCTTGGTTAGGCAGGAAATCAGACCAAAGACTGCTGCATTTGACCAGAATTCTGCAGGAATGGGGCATGGGTGAGGCTGAAGATAGGAGACCTCTTCTAAGAAGTAGGAAAACGAAGATATTACCAAGTAGGACAGTGGATACAACACATAACAGAAATCAATCTGAAACACTGTGGCCAGGAGATGACAGCTGATAATGAAGCAACAGAAGTATCATCTCAAAGATACGAGTAGCGAGTTTGGGGTTATAATAAATCACGAGCAAATACTGATACATGAGAAGTCTGAGGGCTTCTACAGCCACCAGCAGCTGAGAAGGATTCATGTAAAGCTTAAAAAAGTGGATCACTCTGGTTGGCAAAAAAGAACTAGGATTCTGAAAAAGGAAGAAATGGAGGAAGTTCTTATTTTGTGCATACTAATTATGTCAGACAATGTGCTGAAAACTTTACTTATTTAAAACTCAAATCCATCCAAAAAAGTAAGATACCATCCTATTTTATAGACAAAAAGTCTGAAGTCCAGATTTAAAGTTCTATTAGAGTTGTGAAGACTCTATATCAGATTAACAAAAAGAACAGAGGTAAGCAAAAGGGATACCTTTAACAAAGAGTTAATAGAAGAAGCTTAAAAAAAAATTATACTAAGGTAAAATGAACCAAATCAAGACTCACTCTTGGGCCCGGTGCTCCAGGTGGACCCTATAATACAAAAAAAAAAAAAAAAAAAAAAATTAAGTACTTAGTAGATATCTCAAACTAAGCAGGCACATAAGCATCAATGGTAAACAGATATAAATGTAAATAAACTCACTGGAGGCCCTGGTTGACCTCTTGGTCCTTGGGGACCCTAGGAGAAATGGAGACAAAGCACAGTATGTATACATTATAATTTTGGCTTGGTATAAACAAAACTACTAAGATTCAACTACTGACATTGCCTTTTTGTATGAAGCAAGTGATAAGATTCAAAGTTATTTTAGTATTTTGAGGTTGTATGTTTTTGAATTCAGCTATCACCCACATTCATGAACAAGCTGTATATATACTCTCATGTTTTGCTGATATTACTAGAAACCAAATTTATTAATTTTAAATGAAAAATGTAAAATTTAAAAATGTTAATTATAAGTATGTTTTCCCTGTTATTTCTATCTACAATTCTCCTAATGGTAAAAAAAAAAAAAAAAAGGAAACTTCAATGTTCTTGTGAAAAAGTGAAAGTGTTAGTTGCTCAGTCATGTCTGACTCTTTGCGACCCCATGGACTGTAGCCCACCAGGCTCATCTGTCAATGGAATTCTCCAGACAAGAATACTGGAGTGGGTAGTCGTTCCCTTCTCCAAGGTATCTTCCCAACCCAGGAATTGAACCTGGGTCTCCTGCATTGTAGGCAGATTCTTTACTGTCTGGGCCACCAGGGAAGTGCAGTATCCGTAGACATCTCCTTTTACTTCAACATCTAACTATAATTTGGTTACCCACTACTCTTGATCTGACCTCCAACTCTTTCCCAAATACTACTACTCCATCCTTATAGTAAATGTCTTAGTTCAGTGCTGATCACACTATGGACTGTTTGTGTCCCCTCCTACATTCATATATTGAAGCCCTAGTCTCCAATGTGATGATATTTAAAGGTAGGGGTCTTTTGGAGCTAATTAAATCATGTGGAGCCTCTATGAATTGCAATGCCCTTATAAAGAGAGAAAATGGAGAGATGATCTTTCTTTACATGTGAGGCTGTAGTAAGAAGGCAGCTCTCTGAAAACCAGGTGGAGAATCCTCACTAGATGTCACTAGTTTGTCTTCATGACTTTTTGCTTTCTACTATGCTTCCTGGGTGTTCATTGGAAGGACCGATGCTAAAGCTGAAACTCCAATACTTTGGCCACCTCATGCGACAAGCTGACTCACTGGAAAAGACTCTGATGCTGGGAAGGATTGGGGGCGGGAGGAGACGGGGACGACAGAGAATGAGATGGCTGGATGGCATCACTGACTCGATGGACATGAGTTTGAGTGAACTCTGGGAGTTGGTGATGGACAGGGAGGCCTGGTGTGCTGTGATTCATGGGGTCGCAAAGAGTCGGACATGACTAAGTGACTGAACTGAACTGAACTGATGCTAACTATATTCTACTTATAAAATAGAAATCTAAATATATCATTGTTTAATTAAAATCATCCAGTGGCTTTTTACTGCTTAGTGAATAAAGTATAAATTTCTTATCAGTTAAATATAAAAGTATATGTTCTTAGTCAGTGTGCACCCCTGCCTTTTCAAGAATTTGTTTTTTCTGGAACTTATTTCCACTTACTTTCCTCAACACATCCTACACTCCATCTATAACCAACTACTTGTGGATCTCTGAATCATCCAAGTTCTATCACACATGCATTCTTTTGCATGTACTATTTCCTTGATCAGGAATGCTCCTCTTTCCCTTTTCTATTTAATTTCCATTTCTCTTCCAATATTTGTTTAAAACTCTCTACCCACCTTGACACCTTCCTCCTCTTCAAGTAACCACTTATGCATTCCTGTGAACCTTTAAAAGTGTCTTCAATTCAGTCACTCAGTCATGTCCGGCTCTTTACGACCCCATGAACCGCAGCACGCCAGGCCTCCCTGTCCATCACCAACTCCCAGAGTCCACCCAAACCCATGTCCATTGAGTCGGTGATGCCATCCAACCATCTCATGTCCCCTTCTCCTCCTGCCTTCAATCTTTCCCAACATCAGGGTCTTTTCAAATGAGTCAGCTCTTCTCATTAGGTGGCCAAAATACTGGAGTTTCAGCTCCAATATCAGTCCTTCCAACGAACCCCAGGACTGATCTCCTTTAGGATGGACTGGTTGGATTTCCTTGCAGTCCAAGGGACTCTCAAGAGTCTTCTCCAACACCACAGCTCAAAAGCATCAATTCTGTACTTAGCTTTCTTTATACTCCAACTCTAACATCCATACATGACTACTGGAAAAACCATAGTCTTGACTAGAGAAACCTTTCTTGACAAAGTAATGTCTCTGCTTTTTAATATGCTATCTAGGTTGGTCATAACTTTCCTTCCAAGGAGTAAGCGTCTTTTAATTTCATGGCTGCAATCACCATCTGCACTGATTTTAAAAGTGTCTTAGCCACCCTTTAATTTTCTAGAACAGGAACAGTGCCTGATACACAGTAGGTATTCAAAGATTGTTAACAAATGAATGATGTTAAAATTAACTAGTATTAGTTTATAAATTAAAAATAGTTAAACATTTAACTATTCTATTTTATAAACTAATATAGTTTGGTATATAGTAAAATACTAAAAGTTATGCTGACATTTTTCAAAATGAACAATAATAATCACTGTTAAGAATGCTCAAAATTTAACTTACTTGATGGTCGACTGAATGTTAAAACATTGATTCAAATTCAGATTATGGTTAAAAGGTGACAAAGCAAAATTTATCCTCAACTGAGTTTTGGATAATCTTGATGCTACACAACTGAGCAACTGAATTGAACTGAACTGAATGCCAAAGCTGTCAATTCTAAATATACTGTGACAAGAAGAACAAACAACATATAGTAACTTAAAAAGGATAGAGTACTCCAACACCACGTCTGTTGGACATTTCTTAGTTTGCATGGTTTATGATTAGAATTTAAAGCAGAAAATGCATAAAACTTCTGCCACAGAAGCTGCATGATAAGTTAGAGAAATTTCATGTTGGACATAGCCTTTTAAATATACAGAGGCTCAGAGTGAAACTGGCTATGTAAGTTTCTCCATTTTGGATCAACATTGTAAAAATAAACTTTTTACCTTACTTAGCATACTTTTTGGAAAATTGCAGTGAAGGTTTAGTACAAAATATCTATCTTATCTTTGAAAAAGCTTTTCATCATAGAAAGAAGAAACTATTTTTACTGAGCTTGTTATCCAGAATGAGTCAGATCACCACAAATATGACAAATGAAATAAATTCAAACTAAAAAAGACAGGGCAGGACAACCCCAATGAAATAAGTGCATAGAATAAGGCCAAGTAAAACAAATTATTATTCCAACAATAAAATATTTATTAGTTTTTTTTCATTATTTTACCTAACCCACTACTAAGGAAAAGTGACTCACTTTCTCTAGATATTATGTAAACAAGTATGTAAAGAAGGTTATCATACAGTTTATAATAAAACTACAACTGTCTATGTTAAATTCCTATAAGAGAAACCAAATTAATGTGAATAATTATGGATGTTATTTGGCTATAGTGAAAGCACTACCTCTGAAAATAAATTCTCTCTCCATTTAATCCTACAAGCTGGAATCAAGATTGCTGGGAGAAATATCAATGACCTCAGATATGCAGATAACACCTCCCTTATGGCAGAAAGTGAGGAAGAATTAAAGAGCCTCGTGATGAAAGTGAAAGAGGAGAGTGAAAAAGTTGGCTAAAAGCTCAACATTCAGAAAACTAAGATCATGGCTTCTGGTCCCATCACTTCATGGCAAATAGATAGGGAAACAGTGGACACAGTGGCTGACTTTATTTTTTTGGGCTCCAAGATCACTTTAGATGGTGATTGCAGCCATGAAATTAAAAGGCGCTTGCTCCTTGGAAGGAAAGCTATGGCCAACCTAGCCAGCATATTAAAAAGCAGAGACATTACATTGCCAACCAAGGTCCATCTAGTCAAGGCTATGGTTTTTCCATTGGTCATGTATGGATGTGAGAGTTGGACTATAAAGAAGGCTGATCGCCGAAGAATTGATGCTTTTGAACTGTGGTGTTGGAGAAGACTCTTGAGAGTCCCTTGGACTGCAAGGAGATCCAACCAGTCCATCCTAAAGGAGATCAGTTCTGGGTGTTCATTGGAAGGACTGATGTTGAAGCTGAAACCAATACTTTAGCCACCTGATGTGAAGAGCTGATTCATTTGAAAAGACCCTGATGCTGGGAAAGATTGAGGGCAGGAGGAGAAGGGGACGACAGAGGATGAGATGGTTGGATGGCATCACCGACTCGATGGACATGGGTTTGGGTGGACTCTAGGAGTTGGTGATGGACAGGGAGGCCTGGTGTGCTGTGGTTTATGGGGTCGCAAAGAGTCAGACATGACTGAGCGACTGAACTGAACTGAACTGGTCCTTCAAAAGTAACATTCTTTTTCATTAAACTTGAAAAATACTGGTAAGTGTATGTCATTAAACCTCAGCATGTTAGACTTTGCCTTTATGAAAATGCAGTCTTGATTTTGTTTCATGATCACCTTTCCTTTAGGCTGGCCTAGGTAGAGAGAGCTTCCCTTTCCTCATTTAAATATAGAAACCTGACTGATAGGATGTTTAGCAGCATCAGTGGTCTTCACACAACAGACACCACTTGCAACTCTCTCTTTTCTGCAATTGTGACAAAAATGTCTCCAAACGTTGCCAAATGTCTCATGGGTAGGGGTGCAATATGGCTCCTGGTTGAGAACCACTGGTTTAGTGGGTTTAATTAGGTGTTTAGAAATATTAAATAAGACTATTAGTTGGAGAAGGAAATGGCAACCCACTCCAGTACTCTTTCCTGGGAAATCCTATGGACAGAGGAGCCTAGTGGGCTGTGGGGCCTAGTGGGCAACTCCTACTGTCTGTGGATTTGCAAAAGAGTTGGACAGGACTTAGGGACTAAACAACAACAATTATTAGCAATGTAATTAAGATGGAATGAGTGAATTATACTACATAGCAGAATAACTGCATATCAGGAATCCATTCATATGGAATCTGTATGTGGGTGGCCAGGCTACTCTTAATGTAGGTGGGAGGTGTGTACATACCATTTTCATTATGCAAGCTGCCCCTGATCCTTATTTTCTGAGAGGTACTATGATTAATAGAAAAGCATGGGATTTGGGAGAACTGAGCTCTGGGCTTATCTCCGTACCGTATGCTATTGAGGGAGTTGTACATTTGGATCTAGAATATCTCAACTGTAATATAATCGGTTTGGTAAAGATAATTTCCAAGATTCACTTTAGAATTGTGATTTTTTAAGCCTTTTGTCAATTTTATTCTTAATGTTTTATATCTGGAGAAAGAAGGTCACATATGCATACAAACTGGGAACTTTAATTTTGACATCTGTATGAATGTAAGGAGAGTGTGTACTTGAATTAAAAGAGTTTGATAATTTTTCATTTGAATAAATTATACATTCCATGAATTTTAAAAAGAATCATATACATATATGCTTCACATATCAGGCAGGTTTGGCCTTGGAGTACAAAATGAAGCAGGGCCAAGGCAAACAGAGTTTTGCCAAGAGAACATACTGGTCGTGGCAAACATCTTCTTCCAACAACACGAGACGACTATACACATGGATATCAAAAGATGGTCAATACAGAAATCAGACTGATTATGTACTTTGCAGCCGAAGACGGAGAAGCTCCATATAGTCAACCAAAACAAGACCAGGAGCTGACTGTGGCTCAGATCATGAACTCCTTATTGCCAAATTCAGACTTAAATTGAAAAAAGTAGGGAAAACCACTAGAACATTCAGGTATTACCTAAATCAAATCCCTTACGATTATACAGTAGACGTAACAGATTCAAGGGATTAGATCTGATAGACAGAGTGCCTGAAGAACTATGGACAGAGGTTCCTAACACTGTGCAGTAGGCAGTGATCACAACCATCCCCCAAAAGAAGTAATGCAAAAAGGGAAAATGATTATCTGACGAGGCCTTACAAATAGCTGAGAAAAGAAGAGAAGCAAAAGGCAAAGAAGAAAATGAAAGATATAGTGATCTGAATGGAGAGTTGCAAAGAACAGGAGAGATAAGAAAGCCTTCATAAGTGATCAATGCAAAGAAATAGAGGAAAATAATAGAATGGGAACGACTAGAGATCTCTTCAAGAAAATTAGAGATACCAAGGGAACATTTCATGCAAAGATGGGCACAACAAAGGACAGAAATGGTATGGATCTAACACAAGCAGAAGATGTTAAGAAGAGGTGGCAAGAATACACAGAAGAACTATACAAAAGAGATCCTAATGACGCAGATAACTACAATGGTGTGATCACTCACCTACAGCCAGACATCCTGATGTGTGAAGTCAAGTGGCGCTTAGGAAGCATCATTGCAGAAAAAAGCTAGTGGAGGTGATGGAATTCCAGCTGAGCTATTTCAAATCCTAAAATATGATGCTGTGAAAGTGTTGCACTCAATATGCCAGCAAATATGGAAAACTCAGCAGTGGCCACAGGCCTGGAAAAGGTCAGTTTTCATTCCAATCCCAAAGAAAGGCAATGCGAAAGAATGCTCAAACTACTGTAGAGTTGCATTCATCTCACATGCTAGCAAAGTAATGCTCAAAATCCTCCAAGTTAGGCTTCAACAGTATGTGAACCCTGAGCTGACTACTTGCAGATGTTCAAGCTGGATTTAGAAAAGGCAGAGGAACCAGAGATCAAATTGCCAATATCTGCTGGATCATAGAAAAAGCAAGACAATTCCAGAAAAACAACTCACTTCTGCTTCATTGACTATGCTAAAGACTTTGACTGTGTGAATCACAACAAACTGGAAGACATGAGAATACCAGACCACGCTATCTGCTTGCTGAGAAGCCTGTCTGCAGGTCAAGAAGCAACAGTTAAAACCAGACATGGAACAATGGACTGGTTCAAAACTGGGAAAGGAGTATGTCAAGGCTGTATATTGTCACCCTGCTTATTTAACTTATATGCAGAGTACATCATGAGAAATGCTGGGCTGGATGAAACACAAGCTGGAATCAATACTGCTGGAAGAAATAGCAATAACCTCAAATATGCAGATGACTCCACTCTTACAGTAGAAAGTGATAAGAAACTAAAGAGCATCTTGATGAAGGTGAAAGAGGAGAGTGAAAAAGCCGGCTTAAAACTCAACATTCAAAAATGAAGATCATGGCATCTGGTTCCATCACTTCATGGCAAATAGATGGGGAAACAATGGAAATAGTGACTGACTTTATTTTGGGGGGCTCCAAAATCACTAGAAATGGTGACTGCAGCCATGAAATTAAAAGATTTAATTAAAAGCTCCTTGAAAGAAAAGGTATGAAAAACCTAGTCAACATAATAAAAAACAGACATTACTTTGCTAACAAAGGTCTGTACAGTCAAAGCTATGATTTTTCTAGTTGTCACGTATGGGTGTGAGATTGGACCATAAATAAGGCTGAGTGCTGAAGAACTGATGCTTCTGAACTGTGGTGTTAGAAAAGATTCCTGATAGTCCCATGGACTGCAAGGAGATCAAACCAGCCAATCCTGAAGGAAATCAGTCCTGAATATGGAAGGACTGATGCTGAACTGAAGCTTCAATACTTTGGCCACTTAATGTGAAGAGTCGACTTATTAGAAAAGACCCTGATACCAGGAAAGATCGAAGGCAGGAGGAGAAGGGGACAACAGATGAAGAGATGGTTGGATGGCATCACCGACTCAATGGACATGAGTTTGAGCAAGCCCTGGGTGTTGGTGATGGACAGGGAAGCCTGGCATGCTGCAGTCCACGGGGTCACAAAGAGTTGGACACCACTGTGCAACTGAAGATCAACAATGCTCAAATTCTTAATTTTTTAATATTTAGGACATATTTCCCCATAATTTTTTTTTTTCCTTCTAATTCTTAAAACATCCTCTTGCTTTTCAAACTGGGGGTAAGATAATTCTGCTAATCAAGAATTGTGAAACATTTAGACGTAATATTTGAACAAGTGTTAATGAAACTCTCCAACATTTTACTAATTTTCATTAAACAATACAATATGAAAATGAAGCAGCTAATCTAAAAATTCATGCTGGATACTTTTCATTTTTTTTCTACTTCTGTGGCATTAAGTCAAATGCTTCAGATTGTGATATTTCATCAAAATTGTTTTCGGATGACTGACACTAGTATATTATTTCCAGTATGAGTTAAATTTTTAAAATAGTTTATCCAAATATTTCCAGCAATCCTCTTTGCATTACTTACTTATTAAATATTACTCAATCATGTTCTAAATGTGCTTGAGGCTCTCATGAAAATCAAGAGATTTTTGTAACCTTTCAAGATTAATTTGCTATTAATGTGATAGTTCTGAAGTAGAGGGAGAGGAGGGAATTGTATACCCACTAGGGAGTTTTCTCAGGATGTCATCAAACTCTGACTCAGTTTAGCATGTATTTATGAATCCAGGGACTTATTTTAAAATAGTCCACAGGGAAACAGACATGGGCCAAATATAGAATAGAAAAGTAAGTCTTTCATGTAAAGGAATATAGAAATAGTTCTCTCAGTGGCGAAGGACTTATTTGAGATCATTACTATAGTTAACAATGTTAAACTGTAGAAGATATAAAGCTTCCTAACCAAGAAATCCAAACTTACACTAATAGGTATACTTTTCATATGTTGTGTAATGAGCTCCTCACCTCTTTTTTCAAGGCACTGAATCATGATTTGGTCTTGGTACAAGACTTGGTAAGAACAGCATAGCTTTATAAATTCTTACAGCAGCTTAACTAAAAATAAGATTTATAAAACCAATGGACTGTTGTGATTCTGATCTTTGTACAAAGAGTGTCATATTTGTCCCAATAAAATAGGTCTTGGTAAATGAAATTCATTCCCCAGATGCTCCATGTATTTGTATTATTTGAGGCTGACCCCCTTGATGGTATTACATTCTGAAACACAGTAGCTCATTAGGAATCTTTAGAAAGTCAATTATTTAAACCATTCCCTTTAAGAAAACAAACCTATAGCATATACTGAAAAAGTCCTAAGGAGAGTATAAGAAATGTAACTAAGCTTTTTCATAGGATGAAAGCAGAAAAGGGTTTAATTAAAGGTTTTATGTATTAAGTTAATTGCAGATGGTCTCTAGGAATTAAAAGATTACTTCCATAAAGCTCCTTAAATCATAATGGAATCAAAGGAAAAGTGATGATGAAACAATATTTAATACGAGTTTATTCAACAATGAAAACAGAATAAACTAATAATTCTAATGTGCCAATTAACCCTATTTTTCAGCAGTTAATTTTACTATCTATACTGTGTCACTGTGTCCCCCACTTTGGGACTGAGTTTATACTGTTTCTGAAGAGAACTATGATAACCACAGGTTTCCCCGGTGGTGCCAGTGGTAAAGAATCTGCCTGCCAGTGCAGGAGATGTGGTTCAATTCCTGGGTTGGGAAGATCCCCTGGAGGAGGAAATGACAACCCAATCCAGTATTCTTGCCTGGAGAATCCCATGGACAGAGGAGCCTGCCAGGCTATGGTCCATAGGATCGAAAGGAGTTGGACATGACTGAAGCAACTTAGCACATACACACTCATGGTAACCCACAGAGCAAAAGATTAAGAAGTATGTTAATTCAGGAAATGTTACTTTAACCAGCTAGACCTGGAAGTACTTATTAACTTTTTAATTTTAGGGAACAGCATTTATTTATTTATCAGTTCATTTCTCAAACACTATCTACTATGTGGTAGATTTTATTCTGGACACTGATAACCAGTGTATCAAAGTTCTCTGCTCTTTATATTCTACCAGAGGAGATAGAAAATGAATACTTTCAAATAGCACTAACTGCTGTCAATAAAACAAAACAGGAGTATTGTGAAAGAGAACGACCAGGAGTAACAACACCACATGGCCATGGAAAGCTTCCCTAAGATGATATTTGAGCACAGACCTGAATAGTGAGATAAGAATCAGTCATTTAAAGAGCAGGTGAAAGAATTCTCTAGATAAAAAGCAAGCATGTTCCAAAGAACAGAGATAAGGTCAGTAGAATTGCTAAGGAGAAAGTGGTGCATCTTGAGCCAGGAAAGGCGAGTAGGGTCTAGTTCATGCGGGGCACTGTAAGCCACAGTTGGGAATTTAGATTTATTCTAGTATAAGGAAGAGTAACAAGGAGGTTTTAAAGAGGGAACTGATATAGTCTGATTTATGCTTTAATGATATCACTCTAACTGCTATGCAGAGAATGTGTTATAGTGAAGCAAAGTGGAGGGAGCAGAAAGAAGCCAGGAGTCCAGGGGAGACACCATGGAGATGAGGACAAGGGTGCCAGTGATGAAGAATGAAGTGGAAGGATTCAGAATAGAAATCTGATCTGACGGGAACTAACATGTGCTGTATGAGGGGCTTATTAATTTTCTTTTTGTTAGAATCGTAGACTGAGAGCTGGGAGTTTAAAGGTATGTATTCTAATTCCCTACTCAGTGCAGGAATACCAGTGCAGTAAACTCAAAGAGACAGTCATTAGACTGCTTGTGACACACTCACTATTTTACTAAACTATCTTGTTTTAAAGCAGCTCAATATTATACTGAGCTGAAATTCACTCCAGCATTCCATTCATTTAGTCAATCTATATCTGCTGCTGCTGCTGCTGCTGCGTCACTTCAGTCGTGTCCGACTCTGTGTGACCCCACAGACGGAAGCCCACCAGGCTTCCCCATCCCTGGGATTCTCCAGGCAAGAACACTGGAGTGGGTTGCCATTTCCTTCTCCAATGTGTGAAAAGTGAAAGTGAAGTCGCTCAGTCGAGTCCGACCCTTAGCGACCCCATGGACTGCAGCCTACCAGGCTCCTCCATCCATGGGATTTTCTAGGCAAGAGTACTGGAGTGGCTTGCCATTGCCTTCTCCGAATCTATATCTATCTTGTGATAATTATGTGCTGGGTATTATGATACACTGGGAATTCAGTTCAGTTCAGTTCAGTTCAGTCGCTCAGTTGTGTCCGACTCTCTGCGACCCCATGAATCACAACACGCCAGGCCTCCCTGTCCGTCACCAACTCCCGGAGTTCACTCAAACTCATGTCCATCGAGTCAGTGATGCCATCCAGCCACCTCATTCTCTGTCATCCCCTTCTTCTCCTGCCCCCAATCTTTCCTAGCATCAGTCTTTTCCAGTGAGTCAACTCGTCGCATGAGGTGCCCAAAGCATCAATTCTTCGGTGATCAGCTTTCTTCACAGTCCAACTCTCACATCCATACATGACCACTGGAAAAACCATAGCCTTGACTAGTCAGACCTTTGTTGGCAAAGTAATGTCTCTGCTTTTTAATATACTATCTAGGTTGGTCATAACTTTCCTACTGGGAATTAAATGGTATCAAATATACTTCTTGCCCTCAGGGAACTCACTGTCTCTCAGAAAGCTAAACACAGACATTGAAAATTCAATAAATAAATCATTTAAATGTTATCCTCTAGAGTTACTCATTATACATATTCTTTCTTCCTTTTAAATATTTATAATTCAAATATTGTATCTCCCCTCATCTGTATTCTAGGGAGGGGAAATGTAATAAGCAGAAAATGAAATAGCATGCAGTATGTCAGGTTTTAAGGCAACAGGTTAACGAAAGATAAGGAATCTCAGGCAGGTAGAGGCATTGCTGTTTTACATAGGGTTGGTCTGGAAGAGCCTCTCTGATAAGAGAACATTTAAGTAAGGACCGACGAACAATTGCCAGGCATTGCACTAGGTCCTGGGGACTAGCTTCATGTCCATGGGTGGCAACTGGGTGAGGCTAAAATCAGCAAATCTACCTTCAGCAAATTAAATTGCAACCTGACGATGAGTAGGAACTACAGAGGTAAAGAACTGGGCAAGACAAAGCAGGTGCAAAACCCAGGAAGTGAAGAGAGAACAAAAAGAACAAGGAGAGGGAATGACTGGGCTCCTAGTCACATCACTGATCTGAGAAAATCCTTCTCTGAATGTCCATTTTCCCAATTTTGTCCACGTTCCCCTTTGGGAATGACTGGTATCATTATTTGCTTTATTCTAGATGCCGTATCTCTATTAGTGCAAGCAGCGATTTCAGGAATAGTCCATTGAATTTGGACTATATATACATATATATACACACACATATATATATATATATATATATGGTAATCCATCAGAGCCACTGAATTTTTTTGCACATGAAATGCCTATGACAATCATTGTCATACGTACTCAAGGCGTCCTACTCTTGACAGCTTATGCTCTAACCACAGTAATAGGAGAGAATAAATCAGGGAGGCAGTTGGAGGCAGGAATGGAAAATGGCCTGTCTCCGTCAAGCCTCCTTGCTTTTTCTTTCTCCTTTCCACTGCTCCTGGGGTATATAGCTTCACTGTGTATGAACACCCTTGCTTCCTGCTACAGTAAGTCTGCTGAGAAAATATAAGGGACAAATAAATACATCTATTTTAATGCCCTTTGAGAATTCTTCAGCTACCTAAAAATCACATAAATTCCATTTTCCAGCAAACTAATATAACTACAGTTTATTTAGTCTGAGCCCCAAGCATACCCCTATGGTGAAAAGCAAAAAATCTCAGCTGTCACTATATAATCTCATTACCTTATAAGCAAGGCTTTACTGCTATCTTCCAGTTTATTCCTATGTGCCTTCTGTACCTGGTTTCAATACCCCTTACTTTACTCCATGCCTGTCCTCTGTTTATGCTGCTGCTTTAATAAGTTCTGCTGTAAAAGTGGCCCCTTTACAAAGTATCTTCTTTAACGTGGAAGAACTGACATCCTAGAAAAGTAGGAAACAGTGCCAGTGTAAGTCACGGAGTGTGAAAACGCTGTGTCCCTTTTGCCCATCCTCTCACCATTGTTTCCAGGTGGCTGAAATATATTGGGTTGAACAAGAAGTTTGTTTGGGTTTTCCTGTCTGACGGTTATGGAATTCCAGTCCAATACAGCTAATGAGCTGCTTCTGCTTTGCAGCCCTCTAGGGTTCTGACTGAATCTAGTGGCAGTCCTCCTGTTCTGGCACCAGTGTAGAAAGCTTACACCTCCTCTCCTGATGCGTGATAAGGGCATATATTCCATTTCACACAGTGATTTGGAAAGAATGTGACTGGCAGGTTCTTAAACATTAGGGCTTACCAAGTTTCAATGCAACACACGATATAGGTTAGCTCTACTTCCTGAAAATTATAATTTTATTTTCAGTCCACAAGTATCAGAGACATAATAATGAAAAAGTCAAAAGAAGTCCTTGCTTTCATGGAGCTTAAAACTTAGTGACAAGTGATACTATACCACAAATTTAGATAAACTTACAGTTTCGCCTCTAAAGCCTTTTTCACCTCTGGGTCCCTGAAAGACAAAAAAAAATTTTAGTTTATTTTTATTGAATGTACTTGAGGGTGTATACAGAAACATGATAATTTATGGGCTTTTTTTCCCCTATCTAGCAGGACTTGTTTAGCTAAATTTACACAAATTCTAGTTTTATTTTCTTGTGTTAAGTGAAGCAAAACAAAATCAAATACACTGTATTGATTCCTCATATCTGTTTTGCTATTCCTAGTTTTACCTTAAAGTGAGATAATATTATGCTAATTATTCATTCAATTAAGTCAAAGCAGCTGATCTGATAATCAAATGCAAAATAATTTAGAAAGGAAATTAACAGATGAAATTCTTCTAATATCTGTTTCCCTCAGCCTTTTAAAACCTTGCTTCCAGAGTGGTTTCCTCCTTCTCTTTTATCCTTTTTCTTAAAATCCTCCTTCTGAGCTACATCCTACAAATTCTGAAATGTATATACTTTCATTCAGTTCAAAATATTTTCTAACTTTCTTTGAGACACTCAGGTCCATGAATTGTTTGTAACTGTGAGGCTTAATTTTCAAGTGTTTTTCCTATTATCGCTCTAGGTTACTAATTCTTAGTTTAATTCCATTATGGCCAGAGAACATACCTTATATGGTTTCTATTCTTATAAGTGTAATAAAATTTGTTTTATGATCTAAAATATAGTTTATTTCAGTAAATGTTACATGTGCACATGAGTGCTGTTGCTAGAACTACTGTTATTTCTGTTACTATTTTCATGTTCATCCTTGTGGAAGTTGTGTATGTATTTTTTTAATTAAAAAATGAAATAATACTATTCATCTTCTCTGTAACATGAATATGCACCCTCAAAATATTTTTTTTGAGGTTTAAAATATTATTCAGTTCAGTTTAGTTCAGTTCAGTCGCTCAGTCATGTCTGACTCTCCGCGACCCCATGAATCACAGCACGCCAGGCCTCCCTGTCCATCACCAACTCAAATATTATTAGAAGTTTTTAAATACCTCTAATTTAAATTTGGGTTTCCCTGGTGGCTCAGCTGGCAAATAATCCACCTGCAATGCGGGAGACCGGGGTTCAATCCCTTGGTTGGGAAGATCCCCTGGAGAAGGGAAAGGCTACCCACTCCAGTATTCTGGCCTGGAGAATTCCATGGACTGTAGAGTCCATGGGGTCGTAAAAGTGAGAAATAGATTTAAGGGACTAGATCTGATAGAGTGCCTGATGAACTATGGACGGAGGTTCATGACATTGTACAGGAGACAGGGACCAAGACCATCCCCAAGGAAAAGAAATGCAAAAAAGCAAAATGGCTGTCTGAGAAGGCCTTACAAATAGCTGTGAAAAGATGAGAAGGGAAAAGCAAAGGAGAAAAGGAAAGATATAAGCATCTGAATGCAGAGTTCCAAAGAATAGCAAGGAGAGATAAGAAAGCCTTCCTCAGCAATCAATGCAAAGAAACAGAGGAAAACAACAGAATAGGAAAGACAAGAAAATTAGACAAGACAAGAAAATTTCTCTTCAAGAAAATTAGAGATATCAAGGAAATATTACATGCAAAGATGGGCTCGAATAGGACAGAAATAGTATGGACCTAACAGAAGCAGAAGATATTAAGAAGAGGTGGCAAGAATACACAGAAGAACTGTACAAAAAAGATCTTCATGACTAAGATAATCATGATGGGGTGATCACTGACCTAGAGCCAGACATCTTGGAATGTGAAGTCAAGTGGGCCTTAGAGAGCATCACTACGAACAAAGCTAATGGAGGTGATGGAATTCCAGTTGAGCTATTTCAAATCCTGAAAGATGATGCTGTGAAAGTGCTGCACTCAATATGCCAGCAAATTTGGAAAACTCAGCAGTGGCCACAGGACTGGAAAAGGTCAGTTTTAATTCCAAACCCAAACAAAGGCCATGCCAAAGAATGCTCAAACTATCACACAATTGCACTCATCTCACACGCTAGTAAAGTCATGCTCAAAATTCTCCAAGCCAGGCTTCAGCAATACATGAACCGTGAAATTCCAGATGTTCAAGTTGGTTTTAGAAAAGGCAGAGGAACCAGAGATCAAATTGCCAACATCTGCTGGATCATGGAAAAAGCAAGAGAGTTCCAGAAAAACATCTATTTCTGCTTCATTGACTATGCCAAAGCCTCTGACTGTGTGGATCACAATAAACTGTGGAAAATTCTGAAAGAGATGGGAATACCAGACCACCTGACCTGCCTCTTGAGAAACCTGTATGCAGGTCAGGAAGTTAGAACTGGACATAGAATAACAGACTGGTTCCAAATAGGAAAAGGAGTATGTCAAGGTTGTATATTGTCACCCTGCTTATTTAACTTATATGCAGAGTACATCATGAAGAACGCTGGGCTGGAAGAAGTACAAGCTGGAATCAAGACTGCCGGGAGAAATATCAATAACCTCAGAAATGCAGATGACACCACCCTTATGGCAGAAAGTGAAGAGGAACTAAAAACCTCTTGATGAAAGTGAAAGAGGAGAGTGAAAATGTTGGTTTGAAGCTCAACATTCAGAAAACAAAGATCATGGCATCTGGTCCCATCACTTCATGGGAAATAGATGGAAAAACAGTGGAAACAGTGTCAGACTTTATTTTTTTGGGCTCCAAAATCACTGCGGATGCTGATTGCAGCCATGAAATTAAAAGACGCTTACTCCTTGGAAGGAAAGTCATGACCAACCTAGATAGCATATTAAAAAGCAGAGACATTACTTTGCCAACAAAGGTCCGTCTAGTCAAGGCTATGGTTTTTCCAGTGGTCATGTATGGATGTGAGAGTTGGACTGTGAAGAAAGCTGATCGCCGAAGAATTGATGCTTTTGAACTGTGGTGCTGGAGAAGACTCTTCAGAGTCCCTTGGACTGCAAGGAGATCCAACCAGTCCATTCTAAAGGAGATCAATCCTGGGTGTTCATTGGAAGGGCTGATGCTAAAGCTGAGGCTTCAATACTTTGGCCACCTCATGTGACGAGTTGACTCACTGGAAAAGACTCTGATGCTGGGAGGGATCGGGGGCGGGAGGAGAAGGGGACAACAGAGAATGAGATGGCTGGATGGCATCACTGACTCGATGGAGGTAGGTTTGAGTGAACTCTGGGAGTTGGTGATGGACAGGGAGGCCTGGCGTGCTGTTATTCATGGGGTCACATAGAGTCGGACACGACTGAGCAACTGAACTGAATTGAACTGAATCTAAATTTAATTTTAAATTATTATTATAGGTTTTAAAAACCTATAATAATATTTAAATAAATTGCCTATTATATATTTCTTTTTCTAATTTTTGTCATCATAGACAACACTGTGATGAATATCCTGGTACTCTTAAAATTTTTTTTTATACTAATTTTCCTCCAGAAAGTTTGTTTGAAATTGCACTTACACTTGCAATATACAGGAGTTTATATATATATTTTTCCTGACACATGCTCTAATGTACTATCACTTTTTGTTAATCCCGCAGGCTAAAAATACCATCTCATTATCTAATGACAATATATATTACTTATTTTGGGTTTCCTATGTTGTATTTAATTCATTTGAAACTAGATATTAAATTTTAAAAGTGGCCTCCCTGGTTGCTCAGTGGTAAAGAATCTGCTTGCCAAGTAGGTGAACAGGTTCAGTCCTTGGGTCAAGAAGATCCTCTGGAGAAGGAAATGGCAACAAAACCACTCCATTTTTCTTGCCTGGAGAATTCCATGGACAGAGGAGTCTAGTGGGCTACAGTTCATAGGGTCACAAAGAGTTGGAAATGACTTAGCGACTAAACAAGAGCAACTTTAAAAAGCTGATTTTTAAGGTAGCTTTACCGAAGTTCTTTTTACACTCTCTCCCACCTCTAATCCAGTATTAACTTGGTATATATCTACATATTTTTTCTAATCAAATACTGGCAAATGTGTTTATATGTGGATGGGGTGATTTCATAATGCTGATATTATACTCTTTTATGCATGATACATTTCATGCTAAATAATACATCATGAAACAACAGTCAGCCATACTAGATAGAAATTCTTTCTAATAGTTTCATAATATTCCACAAAGTGGCTAGATTACAGTTTACTCAACCATTTTTCTATAGATGAGTATTCATGTTATTTCATACTTCCCCCCCCCAATACAAATGGTTTTATGAAAGGGAAAAAAAAAAACCTTTGTTAAATTTCTTTAGTGTATTGAGTACTTTTATTTCTATGGGTCAAATTCCTCAAATTAGAACTTCTTGGTCATCGCATATATGTACATTTATTTTAACAAATATCTTTTCATAAAGGCTGTAATTCACATTTCTAACAAAAATACTACTCTCCCTGCAGCCTTTTCTAAGAGGTTAGATGCAATATCTCATTATTACTTCAATTTCTGTTTCTCTGACTAAAAGTTAGGAGAGAGTCTGGGGGAGCTGACTGGAGATAGCAGAACAGACCGTGGGGTAGCTACCCCGCGAAAAGACGAAACGCCCTAACTTAAGACTCTGCCAGCCCCACTCACAGAACAAAGGACTGAGCAGAGCTAGCTGGCTGTGGACAGCCCATCCCCCGCTGAGACAGGCAGGGGAGGGCAGCCAGAAACAGAAGGGGGCAATCGCGGCCCCAGAGAGGCATCTGATACCAAACTGCAGGCAGGCTTCAGTGTTAACCAAGACTTTTTGGGTTTCTGGCTGGTTAACATCCGCCTGAGAAGGTGCGCCAGTTGTATACACAGAAGACTGAGTGGGAGGGACCAGGGAGGTGATAAGTCGCAGCGACTGTGCTCGCCAAACACCTGGTCACTTGAGCTGCTCAGTCCGTGGAAGGCCCAATCAAGTCTGCACCTTTGTGGAGTACCCGAGTACCTGAACCTGAGTGGCTTAGACCTGGGATGTGCATGCAACCCAGCGCTGGCCTCAGACAGTTATCGGCAGAGCAACTTAGAACCTGTGCAGTGTATACTGGGACAGCACACACGCCGTGAGTGGGGGTAAAGCCAGTGTGGCCGGGACACTGCGAGCACTCCCCACAGACGCCAGAGATAATTCTCTGCAGTGTTCCTCCCTTCCCAGAACAGGACTGAACAAGTGAGCCTTAAAAAGTGTCCACCACCACCCCCTAGTGTCAGGGCGGAAATTAGACACTGAAGAGACCAGCAAACAGAAGCTAAAACAGAGGGAACCACCTTGGAAGTGACTATACAGGTTGTCCAAAGTCACTCCAAACCTATTGACATCTCATAACTCATTACTGGTCACTTCATTGCACTCCAGAGAGAAGAAATCCAGCTCCACCCACCAGAACACTGACACAAGTTTCCCTAACCAGGGTACCTTGAAAAGCCACCTGTACAACCTTACCCATAGCAAGGAAACTCCACAATAAAGAGAACTCCACAAACTGCCAGAAGATGGAAAGGCCACCCCAAACACAGTAATATAAGCAAGATGAAGAGGCAGAGAAATACCCAGCAAATAAAGGAAAAGGATAAATGCCCACCAACCCAAACAAAAGGGGAAGAGATACGGAATCTACCTGATAAAGAATTCCAAATAATGATAGTGAAATTGATCCAAAATCTTGAAAGCAAATTGGAGTTACAGATAAATAATCTGGAGACGAGGACTGAGAAGATGCAAGAAAGGTTTAATAAGGATCTAGAAGAAATAAAAAAGAGTCAATATACAATGAATAATGCAATAGATGAGGTCAAAAACACCCTGGAGGGAACCAAGAGTAGAATAACAGAGGCAGAAGATAGAATAAGTGAGTTAGAAGATAGAATGGTAGTAATAAATGAAGCAGAGAGGAAAAAAGAAAAACAAAAGAAATGAGGACAATCTCAGAGACCTCTGGGACAATTTTAAACGCCCCAACATCCGAATCATAGAAGTCCCAGAAGAAGAAGACAAGAAGAAAGACCATGAGAAAATACTTGAGGAGATAATAGTTGAAAATTTCCCTAAAATGGGGAAGGAAATAATCACCCAAGTCCAAGAATCCCAGAGAGTCCCAAACAGGATAAACCCAAGGCAAAATACCCCAAGACACATAGTAATCAAATTAACAAAGATCAAACACAAAGAACAAATATTAAAACCAGCAAGGGAAAAGCAACAAATAATACACAAGGGGATTCCCATAAGGATAACAGCTGACCTTTCAACAGAAACTCTTCAGGCCAGGAGGGAATGGCAGGGCATACTTAAAGTGATGAAAGAAAATAACCTACAGCCCAGATTACTGTACCTAGCAAGGATCTCATTCAAATAAGAAGGCGAAATCAAAAGCTTTACAGACAGGGAAAAACTGAGAGAATTCAGCATCACCAAACCAGCTCTCCAACAAATGCTAAAGGACCTTCTCTAGACAGGAAACACAGAATGAGTGTATAAACTCAAACCAAAAACAATAAAGAAAATGGCAACAGGATCATACTTATCAATAATTACCTTAAACGTAAATGGGTTGAACGCCCCAACCAAAAGACAAAGGCTGGCTGAATGGTACAAAAACAAGACCCCCATATATGTTGTCTACAAGAGACCCACCTCAAGACAAGGGACACATACAGATTGAAAGTAAAGGGCTGGAAAAAGATATTCCATGCAAATAGAGATCAAAAGAAAGCAGGAGTAGCAATACTCATATCAGATAAAATGACTTTAAGACAAAGGTTGTGAAAAGAGACAACGAAGGCCATTACATAATGATCAAAGGCTCAATCCAAGAAGAAGATATAACAATTATAAATATATATGCACCCAACATAGGAGCACCACAGTATGTAAGACTAATGCTAACAAGTATTAAAGGGGAAATCAACAATAACACAATAATAGTGGGAGACTTTAATACCCCACTCACACCTATGGATAGATAAACTAAACAGAAAATTAACAAGGAAACACAAAGGTTAAATGATACAATAGACCAGTTAGACCCAATAGATATCTATAGGACATTTCACCCCAAAATAATGAATTTCACCTTCTTCTCAAGCGCACACGGAACCTTCTCCAGGATAGATCACATCCTGGGCCATAAATCTAGCCTTGGGAAATACAAAAAAATTGAAATCATTCCAAGCATCTTTTCTGACCACAATGCATGAAGACTGGATCTCAATGACAGAAGAAAAACTATTAAAAATTCCAACATATGGAGACTGAACAACACGCTGCTGAATAACGAACAAATCATTGAAGAAATCAAAAAAGAAATCAAAATATGCCTAGAAATGAATGAAAATGAAAACACAACAACCCAAAATCTGTGGGACACTGTAAAAGCAGTGCTAAAGGGAAGGTTCATAGCAATACAGGCATACCTCAAAAAACAAGCCAACTAAATAACCTAACTCTACACCTAAAGCAACTAGAAAAGGAAGAAATGAAGAACCCTAGGGTCAGTAGAAGGAAAGAAATCTTAAAAATTAGGGCAGAAATAAATACAAAAGAAACAAAAGAGACCATAGCAAAAATCAACAAAGCCAAAAGCTGGTTCTTTGAGAGGGTAAATAAAATTGACAAACCACTAGCCAGACTCATCAAGAAACAAAAGGAGAAAAACCAAATCAATAAAATTAGAAATGAAAAGGGAGAGATCACAACAGACAACACAGAAATACAAAGGATCATAAGAGACTATTATCAGCAATTATATGCCAATAAAATGGACAACTTGCAAGAAATGGACAAATTCTTAGAAAAGTATAACTTTCCAAAACTGAACCAGGAAGATATAGAAAATCATAATAGACCCATCACTAGCATGGAAATTGAAACTATAATCAGAAATCTTCCAGAAAATGAAAGCCCAGGTCCAGATGGCTTCACAGCTGAATTCTACCAAAAATTTAGAGAAGAGCTAACACCTATCCTACCTCAAACTCTTCCAGAAAATTGCAGAGGAAGTAAACTTCCTAACTCATTCTATGAGGCCACCATCACCCTAATACCAAAACCTGACAAAGATGCCTCACAAAAAAGAGAACTTCAGGCCAATATCACTGATGAACATAGATGCAAAAATCCTTAACAAAATTCTAGCAATCAGAATCCAACAACACATTAAAAAGATCATACATCATGACCAAGTGGGCTTTATCCCAGGGATGCAAGGATTCTTCAATATCCACAAATCAGTCAATGTAATACACCATATTAACAAATTGAAAAATAAAAACCATATTATTTCATTAGATGCAGAGAAAGCCTTTGACAAAATTCAACATCCATTTATGATCAAAACCCTCCAGAAGGCGGGAATAGAAGGAACATACCTCAACGTAATAAAAACTATATATGACAAACCCACAGCAAACATTATCCTCCATGGTGAAAAATTGAAAGCGTTTCCCCTAAAGTCAGGAACAAGACAAGGGTGCCCACTCTCACCACTACTATTCAACATAGTTTTGGAAGTTTTGGCCACAGCAATCAGAGCAGAAAAAGACATAAAAGGAATTCAAACTGGAAAAGAAGTAAAACTCTCACTGTTTGCAGATGACATGATCCTCTACACAGAAAACCCTAAAGACTCTACCAGAAAATTACTAGAGCTAATCAATGAATATAGTAAAGTTGCAGGATATAAAATCAACACACAGAAATCCCTTGCATTCCTATACACTAATAATGAGAAAATAGAAAGAGAAATTAAGGAAACAATTCCATAAAAAAAAAAAAAGTTAGGAGAGTACCTTTTCAGATAGTTACTGACCTTTTGATTTGTTAATTTCTCTAAGTTTTCTTTTTCATACCAGTTTATAAAGCTCATATATTAACCCATTATACATTGTTTGCTTTGCAATTACTTTTTCCCAATTGTATTAGTTTTATTTATGGAATCTTTTCCCATACAAAATAAAAAATTTAAAGTATTCAAATATGTTTTCTGTTCTTTCAGTTTTCAGATGAAGTGGTAGAGGTTGAGAAGGTTAGATAGCATCACTGATTCAGTGGACATGAGTTTAAGCAAACTCCAGGAGATACTGAAGGACAGGAAATCTTGTTGTGCTACAGTTCATGGGGTCACAAGAGTGGGACACAACTTAGTCACTGAACAACAAATAAAGGTCTCCCCAATCCTTAAGCTATAACTTAGCTTCCTAATTTTTCTAAGATTTTTAATTGTTTCTTTTCTTTATTTCCTTTTTTAAAAAGTTCATCAGAGATTTTTAAAAAATTGGGTGAAATAGGGTTCCAATTTCTTACAGCAGTTCAGTTGAGTTCAGTTGCTCAGTTGTGTCCGACTCTTTGTGACCCCATGAATCGCAGCACGCCAGGCCACCCTGTCCATCACCAAGTCCCAGAGTCTACCCAAACCCATGTCCATCGAGTCGGTGAGGCAATCCAGCCATCTGATCCTCTGTCGTCGCCGTCTCCTCCTGCCCCCAATCATTCCCAACATCAGGGTCTTTTCCAGTGAGCCTTACAGCAGTAGTAAGATTAAAAGGAATTTTGTCCTCCTTCCCTATCACTGGGGTAGGAATGGGTGTGTGGCTGATCAAAAGACATTAAAAAAAAGAGATACTTCTACAAAAGTTTTATTTTTCCCAAGACAGTCACTTTTTCACTTTGGATAATCATATCTAGATGTGATAACTGAGATGCTGTAGTCATTTGCTCTAAACCTAATTATGAAGATAACATTTAGGATGGCAGAATAGCGATATGGAAATAGTTTTGGATAACAAGATTAAGCCACCAAATATACCAAATCTGAAGCCCTTTCTAACCCTGAGATTCCCATAGTGAGATATAAGTTTCCTTATTGTTAAAGGTAGTTTGATTCAAGGTTCCTATTACTTGCAGCCCAAATCATACTGATATACCATTTTCCTTATAATTAAATTCCCATGTAGTCTGAGATCTAATTCTGGGCTTTAAACTGCTACAATGATCTACTGTTTGTACTACCACATAGTTTCATTTAAAAAGACTTTGAAATAATGTTTTCTTATTTGGAAGAGCAAGTCTTCCATCCCCCACCACTATTTTTTTCCACAATGTGTTTTGACCATTCTCAAATGCTTATTCTTTCATAATGAACTTTCCTTAGAAGCTTCCTCTGAGAATAGAAAAAACAGAAGATGGAAAAAATTTGATGTGCATGCTGAACATTGTAAGGGCCTTTAAGAACTATCTATAAACAAAACACAGTAAGATATTTTAATTGAGCCACTTCTTTATCATATTTTCCTTGACCAATTAATACTTCACATTTTTGATGGAAGAGAACAATCATTCCATAATCAGAACAGTATGTGTTCCTGAGCTTGCAGAAGAACCACCCACTGAAATATGAGAATTCTCCCACTTACAACCTCCCACTTAGACTATATAGCTCTGAGTGGTAAATGCTGCAAATCTAGAGAGATAGTGAGTTACATATTTCATTTTTTTAAAAATCAAAAAACTAATAACTTTGGTGGTGAATTCTCTAAATTTATCAATGAGAATACTCACAATATTTGAAGGATTCTGTTTTATATTTTTAAACTCTGGTCTCTCTATATATCACACTTTCCAATGACTCAAAATATTGATTTCTTGCAGAGAATGAATATTTCTTTTCCAAGTCTCAATTTTCCTCTTGTATGTTTACACTATTTAGTATTGTAAAACCCTCTCAGGACTACCTCACCATTCACTGTCTTATTTTCCTGTTTTATTTCATAGCAAGATTCCCTAAGGCACTGACATATATTAACTGTCTTAATTTCCTCTCCAGACATTGCTTGAATGGAGTAGAAAGAGCACTGCTCTTGAAGTAGGAAATATTATCTATGTTATTCACTACCTGTATCATCTTAAATAACTAAGTGAACCTTCATAAACTTCATCTATTTACTCCTGTCTTGAATGCAAATAACTATACATGCTCCAAAGTCTGCTTAAGAATTTGAGAAAAGTTATTATTGCATATTTTTATTTACTTCCTTCCTCAGTGCAAGCTGTACTCCACCTTCGACTGCACTTTATCCTCTTAAAGATCACTGTTTGCTACTCCTTTTTGGAAACAGACCTTAATCTTGTGCTTTTCTGGGTTTTCTGTTATTTCCACCAACTATTTCTTTCTTTTATAAGGGTGAGTACTTTTAAGACTCAAATCTTGGCTGTCTGTCTATCTTTTCTTATGCTCTCTCTTTCAGAAAATAGATTCTTTTTATTGCTTTCCTGATTATGATGCTCAACCCCTCCTCCCCTACCCAGTTCTATTTTCCTTTCTCAATTCCAGTTTTAAGTGCCTACCTCACTATATGTATCTTCTTCATTACATTTGATCTCTAAATTCTCAGGAATAACTTTCTAGATGAAAATGTACATTTTTGCCCTTGCTTCTCAAATACCCAGAGTGATTCCTTGTGGATTACTCTAGAATAGGATTAAATTAAACAAAACAAAAAAGAAAATGGAAAAAAAAAGACCTGTATTTCAACGAACTTACAGTTCTACCTGTTGGACCTATTATACCTTCTCTGCCAAAGGGGCCAGTGTTTCCCTGTTGAGGTAAAAAAAAAAGAAAAGAAAACAAGTCAGTTTCATTGCCAGTATAATTCAGAAAAATTCTAGAAAATGCCTTGCATGATAGCAAAATAGTCCATGTCCACATAATTCCAGTTTTTATTACAAAATCTTATGGTGTTAGCAGAAATCATAGTAATTTTGATCTGATTAAATTCTGCATATTATTATAATTTTCCATGAGGAGAATTAACCTATAATTTCTAACAAACTGGTAAATCAGTATTACAATTTTTATTTGGTGATAGTTTCAATGATGCCATTTTATATAACAAATGCAATTACTTTAAAAAAGGACTACATAGGGTCATGTATATAATTTTAAAGAAATTTATTTACACATGTTGAAGGAGCAACTGTTTGAGTGGCATACAGCATGGAATTAACAGAAATTATGGGAAAGGACTAGAGGGCATCCTTATGCCAGTTAAACTTCTGATTCCTTAGTCAGAAATAAGAATGCCTAATTCACAGGGCCATTGTAAGTATTAAATGTGAAAAACAAGTTTGAAAGTGTAAGCTGCTACCGGATTATGAAGATAACTTTGAATAAACTGTATATCTAAACTCTTCCCAAAGATGGAGCCTATCATTTCTTAATGAATACAAAATACTTACTTTAGTTATATTCCCTCAACCCCTATTCCCACTCCCACTGGCTGCAAATTTCAGTGTTTCTAGCTCCACTTGACCTGGAATATATAAATGTGAATATCTAACAGGCTTTCTCTTTGCCCATCTCCTGCCAAGGTACGGAAAATACTATCAATGGAGGTAATTATAATGCTATGCAGTCTACTGATAAAAAACTTTAAGTTGGCTTAGAATGAGAGAAATTATCTGATACTCTAAAAAGTAAATGTAATGAAATCATATTTAAACATGAAGATCTACTTTAAGTGATAATTTTATAATATGGTACACAAATCTCAAAGGTTCATAATCAAGAGGCTTGATTTCTTAGCCTAATCAAATATATCCTCTATACTGGCTTATTACTGAAAAAAAAAGTCAGTAAAGCTTTAATCTAATAAATTTGACCATGATCTATCTGAAACATTTATTTTTTTAAAATTCAGAGGTATACATAAACTCTAGAAAGAGTAGACCCAAAGAGCAAAGAGCAAAATACTGTTTATTTTTATTTAAATGTGTTCAAAAGATGAGATGCTATGGTATTAACTACCTAAACATAACTTTGAAATGGATAAGAATTAATCTAGATTTTCTACATTAATTTATTTAACCACCAAATATTGGTTATTGAGCAAGAACTAGGCACTAGGTCACTTAATATTCATTCTACTTTCCAATCATGCAACTAGCAAGCAACCTCTAACATATTATTCAGTCAATCAGATGTGGATTCAAATAATGACTCCTTTATATACTAACCATATACTAACTCCTTTATATACTAGCCATACTTTCAGCGAATTACCTTGTGGAGATTTAGTTTCCTTATCAGAAAAATAGAGATAATAGTTTCTCTCATGGGATTTTTATAAGGAATAAATGATATAAGGACATAAACTGAACACCAGTATTTTGTACATAATAGTTTTTTGCTAAATGTTAATCTAGCAAGGCTTTTCACTTGTCTCTATAATGACTTAATAAAGGAATATTTACAATTATAATTTATTTGTGAGCTAGTTACCAAAACTTTATTATTGTAGAGCTGATAAAATTTCTGGAGCTGCAAAGCAGTATAGGCTTAGATCCTGGCTTACAGAGACACAGCACCTAGTATGACACTGCTTAGGACAAAGGCTAGGCAAGCAGCCAACTTCTCTTTGACAATATCAAGAAAAGATTTAATTACCTGAGGACTTATTTGCACCTGGAGAAATGTTGAGAGGGGTCTGTAAATAAACATTTCCCATGACAACACTGCTCTTTGTATTAAGGAAAACAATTTATTGGAACAGTTAGGGAAGGGATGTAGGGTTTCTAAAAATTGACCTTTCATTTAATATTTGCACAAGACAGTGGTTTTCAGTTGTTAAGTTCTTCAAGATTCAGTCCTCCCATGTCTGAACTGCTCACCTTCCTCTCTCTCAACTCTCTCCATCCCTGCTTTAGCAGTTGCTATTAGTCATAGAGGGGCTTCCCTGGTGGCTCAGACGGTAAAGCAGCTGCCTGCATTAGTCATAGAGAAGCTACTGCTACATTCAAACCAATGCTTCATTTTTTTTTAACCTTTTTTTCTCTATAGTTTTATAGATCATCTCATCAATTAGGAGAGTGTGGTTAATCAAAACAGAACTAAGAAAGCAAGCAAACAAAATAATAACCAATAACTGCTGGTGACTTATCTATGCTATTAATATTTATGTTCTTTACAGTTTACGATTTCAGGCACTAAACAGCTAACTGAAGTTCTTCTGAGCCCTGATCTTTCCAACTCTTTAATTAATTCCTCATCACTCTCTAGGGATACCCGCCCCTGAGCAGAGTGATTGGGAAACATTTTTCAAAGTGTTGTCTGAGGAACTCAGGTCATAGACGTCTCCTCCAGGTGGTACATGAGGGTGGTCTCTAGTTCTTGGTCATATTAATGCTTATAACATGAAACCACTTTATGTTTTTGTTCCTGGTGTAAGTTAATAAATACATTATCCAGTAGTCATATTAATTCCTTTTTTTTTTTTTAAGTGAGAACCAAGAAGCATGGGTGGTCTGCAGGGTCTTTTACTCAAACTAATATATGAACTAACAGAGGTTGAGAACCTCTCTGCATGTGCTGTAATGAGTTTCTATTTTAAAAGTAATTTTATTAAGTTATTAATTTGAAGTATATTATTTGTAGAATTTGTAACCCTAATTCCTGCAATGAGCAAAGAAACACAATATATGGGAAGGCAGAATGACTTCATACTTACCCTCTGTCCAACAGGGCCTTTAGGACCTGATATTCCAACAATGCCAGCATCTCCCTCAGGACCCTAGAAGCATGATTTTAAAAAAGCCAAAATATGAACATCTTACACTTGAAATAACCTTGTACCAATCTATTAAGAACTGCTGCTGCTGCTAAGTCACTTCAGTCGTGTCCAACTCTGTGTGACCCCATAGACGGAAGCCCACCAGGCTCCCCCGTCCCTGGGATTCTCCAGGCAAGAACACTGGAGTGGGTTGCCATTTCCTTCTCCCGATTAAGAACTAGCCCTTAAAAAATGGAACATGATAGCTAATGATGTACAGGCTGAAGTATTTTGAAGGAATTGTACTGAGGTCTACAACTGACTTTGAAATACATCAAAACAGGACTGAGATAGAGGAAGATAGGAATAGTTGGTTGGATGGGTACATAATAAAGTGAGTAAAATGTTATTATAGAATCTAGGTAATAGGTATATGCATGTTAACTCATTCTCAACTTTATGGTATGTTTGAAATTTTTCATAGTAAAATGTTTGGAAAAACAGAATGAGAAGATGCAGAAGCAAATTATTCAATGAAACTGCTAGGAAAATATATAGTTACATAGGAGAAGGCAATGGCAAGCCACTCCAGTACTCTTGCCTGGAAAATCCCATGGATGGAGGAGCCTGGTAGGCTCAGTCCGTGGGGTCGCTAAGGGTCGGACACGACTGAGCGACTTCACTTTCACTTTTCACTTTCATACATTGGAGAAGGAAATGGCAACCCACTCCAGTGTTCTTGCCTGGAGAATCCCAGGGACGGGGGTGCCTGGTGGGCTTCCGTCTATGGGGTCACACAGAGTCGGACACGACTGAAGTGATTTAGAAGCAGCTGCAGCAGCAAGTTTTAAAATTAACATTCAAAACTCAATTATATAATTCTATACCAACGGAGAAGGCAATGGCAAGCCACTCCAGTACTCTTGCCTGGAAAATCCCATGGATGGAGGAGCCTGGTAGGCTGCAGTCCGTGGGGTCGCTAAGGGTCGGACACGACTGAGCGACTTCACTTTCACTTTTCACTTTCACACATTGGAGAAGGAAATGGCAACCCACTCCAGTGTTCTTGCCTGGAGAATCCCAGGGACGGGGGAGCCTGGTGGGCTTCCGTCTATGGGGTCACACAGAGTTGGACACGACTGAAGTGACTTAGCAGCAGCAGCATACCAACTGAAATTTTCCCGATTAAAAAAAAAAGAAGCTCAAGTCAGAGGTTAAATATTGGTATTTCAACATCTTTTTTTTCTGGATAACTAGAGACCAGTAGAAAATATGTAAACATACTTTGGGACCTGGGAATCCTTGGAAGCCCATCAAACCTTGAATACCATGTTCTCCCTGTAATGTGAATAGAAATGATTATCATTATTGTACGATGGTGGCCTGGTATGTAGAATAATAAGTGCTCAGTGAATTTCTGAGTTGGCACCTACAGGTTGCCCTTTCATGCCAGACTCTCCACATGGTCCTTGATCACCTTGTGCTCCTTGGTGACCTCTTTTACCTGGAATTCCAGGTTGACCAGGTAGCCCTTGTTCACCCTATGGACAAAAAAAAAGAAAGGTAATCTTGACCTTAGAACCTTTAAACATATTATTTTAAAATGAAACCTAAATTCTGGCCCATCCTCAAGCACAGTACAAGGCACTGGGGAAGTAAAAATCTGCATGATCATTCTCCTTACCAATATTCTCCACATACATAATATTTGATTACAATGAACAAGAAATGTGGCAGTAGGGAAAGAGAATTCCAGAGATTGTGGTCATGACTATGGAAAAAGGAGGGGAGAGGGGGGCCTGCAAGTGTGGGAGGAGGATAGTGGGGCTACAGAGAGGGTGTGGTATGTGTGGGGGTGTTTGTATGTGATGGAGCTTGTGTTTTATTTGAATGGAAATTATTTTGCTGTGTTTTCTTTACCATACAGAGATGATTCAGCTGATGCCACAAACAGAGCAGAATTTCTTGAAATGTGAACCCTGGTTTTTGCCATGATTATTTTTTTCAATTTCATCATTAAGACATTTCCATTATCTGTTTCCCAAGATTCCTTTGATACCAAACCTCTTTATCCTATAAAAGTTCCTTTTAAAGATATAATTATTGTTATTTTGTTTTTAAAAGTCAAGTATTTTAAAATATATTTTTATTTTGTTTTTGAAATAAGTTGCAATAGCTTTTACAATTTCTAAAAATAAGCTTAGAAATCATGTTCAGTTTGTAGATAAGGTAATGAAAAATGATGCTTGGTAAACTCTGACTAAAGCTTTCAGATTAGCAAATTATCCTTCACTGTCTTGAGATAAAGATATAGCTTTGGGACTTGACAAATTGGATCCTTTTTTTTTTTTTTTCCAGATTCACACAAAAGAGGTAGGGATCTTATTTCTTTTCCCAATTTTAGCATTTGCTCAGCTATCTTTTTTTAGTGGAAAGGGATATTCATGTTATAAACATTAACAGGCTCAAATTGTAAACAATAAGTTGCTGAGTCATCATTTTCAGAATACCTCAAAATGCTTTAGAAGTGAAGTTTTGAAAATCAAATTAAGAGATAATAATGATGAGGGTGCCAATATTTGGTCTTTTACGAAACTGCATTAGATATTGGTTTAATCTCTTGGTTGTCTGGGTCAAATCTACAATACATTGAGATATTTCTAAGAGAGGTTTTTGTATGGAAAGCCTATTAACACGTGACAACACTCCTTGCAATGAAGATTAATGCAAGACAATTACTATTACTTTGACTTTAAGAAATAATTTGTGTGCTTATCATATTTGTTAATTAGTTGGTTAGGCTCAGACTTAGTGGAACAGGAAGTGTACCTGAGAAAGTATGTAACTGGAAGTAAATAAGATTTTTCTGTTTTGGAGGAGAAGGTAGATGACAGAAAAGGAAGGAGAGACAAAATGAGTCAAAGAACATTTTTATAAAGCATCACTAATCCTGGGTTAATAAGTTGTTCCAGCAAATTACATGCACTGTGGCTATCATGGGAGATAGCTATGTCAAGACAACGCACTCTCCTTTTTTCCTCATGTGTTTTTTATTATTGGCCAAATATAATTACAAGCTGTCAATCTTACCATCCTGTGATCTAGTCAATAAACTCAGGGCCAGGAAAGATGGTCAATACTGGTCATCCATCTGAACAAACATGCACATACCTTTGGGCCTTGAACTCCTGGGCTTCCTGGTGGGCCTGACGAACCCTTTGCTCCTTGAGGACCTAGAGACCCAGTCAGTCCTGTTCTTCCTGGGCTGCCTCTGATGCCCTAAAAAACAGATAAGAAATGAGGACCGGGGAAGTTCTTAGGATATCCATCCAGAGACTCAATAAGTAAGGGAAGGGTTGGTGTGCTGAAAGGCTGCTATTGATACACTGCCCGGGTTCAGGAGTTACCCTGGGCTTCTTTCACAAATAAACAAAATGCTTAAATGATGTTTTGGCTTACCTGAGATCTCTAATTATAGTTAATGTAATGGTCTTGGGTTTTTAAAATAAAAATACCTAGGCAGTACAAAGTCTGCCAGTATCTCCTGACTAAAGAGCCTAGATATGAAGCATGTTTGTTGTATTCTAACTTTTTGGATTATACTCTGGTGTGCATGACAAATCTAATAACTGATTAATGTATCCTTAAAAAGGATATTCTTCTTATTGTGGTCATTATTTCTCAATATATACAAATACCAAATCACTATATCGTACACTTGAAACTTATATAACATTATATTAACATTTCATTAAAAAATAATATTCTTTTTCAATCACATGATTCCAGAAAATTTGCTTCAAATAGCTTAATTAGAAATGAAGTTAAGTAAGTAAACAATATTTCCTTAAAGCCAAATCCTAAAACAAGGATTTTTATACAGCTTGTGAGTGAAGGATAGTTATTACATTTTCATATGTTTAAAAAATCAAAAGAAGAATATTTCAAGACATAGAAATTATATGAAATTATAGTTTCCATACCTATAAACAAAGCTCATTCATTTATATATTGTCTGTGACTGTTTTGTGCTAAAATGGTAGAGTTCAGTAGTTGTAGCAGAGGCTCAAATGCACATATTGCTTCCCGCCTCTGACTGTTGCACTGCAAATTCTTGTGATGCAATTATAAATTGACAAGTGCTTTGAGCAGAACATATATTGACTTGCTGTGAGATTTTATTATCACTGCATATCCATTGTATCAAAACAAAAAAAGAAGAAAAAAGTCGACTTTGAATGTTGTATTTTTAGGGCACAGTGGAATGTGGATTATTTTGTGATCAAGCTAGATGTCAAAGTTTTGTGTTTATTATGTGATGACACTAGAGCTGTGCTTAAAAAATACTATATACATCAACACTATTATACAAAGCACTTGACACAATATTCTCACTTCACAGAAATGTAACAGCAAATTAGGAAAACTAAAATCGAATATCTCATCACAATAAAAAATTCTTCACAAAAATTTGAAATGGAGTTGCAACTAAAAGTCAAGTTTATAAGTGGTTCATTTGTTAGTCCAACAATGAAAGTCGCTTATTGATAGACAATTAAATCATGCAGCAAAAATAAACTTGTTTGTTAGCCTTTTGGCAAGAACAGTTGCTTGAAATGTCAAGGACATTGGAGTACTATCAATAGTCAATTAAAAATCAAGGCAAATATTTTCAAGTGGTTTTATTTGCCTCTTGATCAATCGATAAATGTTAGTATTACTATTTATTTGAGGAATCAATGCTGAGTTTGAAGTGCCTGCAAAGTTAACCCCTATGAATAGTTGGTGGAGTAATTACAGGTAAGAGAAACTTCAAGTAAGTTAAAAAACTAAATCAGTATAGACTGATGTGGCATCTGCTAAAATGTGATAAGATTGATAGCAACAGATCAGAAAAAGATGAACTAGACAAATTAACAAAACTTGTGAAAAAGTTAAGATATTTAGAGCTATGATTATTCATTGTATTTTATTCACCAGGTACTCTGAGGAAAATACTTGAATCTACAATACGTTATTGAGCCAGTACTGTCAAGAGTGAACTCCATTGACTCTTGTAAATTTAACTTTCAGTAGTTCTGGGAATTTTTTTGTCAAAATAGAAACTGAATTTCCTGACTCTAACATGCAGCAGTTTGATGGCTTTGCAGAAATAAAATTTTACTGGGCTTTTGAGATTAAGACTCAAGTTTTTTTTTTTTTTTTGCATAAGAATTGCCCTCAACCTCTATTACTAATGATATGTGGTTTTAGAAATTAAATTTTGCTGCAGATTTATTTACTGTTTATCTGTGAATTCAACCCCAAACTGCAAGGCAAAATAATGCTCACATGTGAAACATAGTGTGATAAAATAATTTTGATGACAACTAATATTTGAATAACAAGTAGTTCAAACAGCTTTATACACTTCCTCTGAAAAATTAAAACAAGTGAGATCTCCATTTCCACAAAAATTTTTGGTGGGTAGATAGTCTGAGCTCAAACACTTTCAGTAGCATTTTTCAGATTTAGATGCAAGAAATTTCTCTATTTCAAAATGAATTTAACTATCTGAGGAGTTTCAACTGAACTTCAACTGGAAATAACTAATGTACAACATAATGACATGCCTAAAAGGCAACTATCAAGAGAAGAACCTAGCAGAATTTTATAAATTCTTTCCAAGCAATGAATATGCTAGATTAAAATCATATGCTCATGAACTGCAATATTTGGCAGTACATATCTATGTGAAAAGAATGTTCAAAGATGAAATATGTAAGACATGTAAAATATCATTATGTCAGCATTAACAAATGAAATATTGATGACAAGAAACTGTAATAAGCTAAATGTTATCTCCCAAGAATTCAGTTTTTCTCATTAGTAGACTTGTATCACAAAAATTATACTAAATCAATATTTAAAATCCATAAAAATTTATTTTCTTTCTTGTTACATAAGTTCTTAAGCAATACTCTTGATTTTGCTTTTTGCCTTGCAAACTCAAAAATAGTTATTAATATTTACAGAAAAATTTTTCTGACCCCTATTTTAGGAGATTATTGTTACTTTCTGAGTTGATTCCTGGGATACTAAATTGCAGGATACTTGTTCTATGCATTGACCAACATTTGCTGAATATCATCTATGTAAAAGGAAGGTATCATGGGAAGCCCTGTGAAAAACATAAACAAGATGTGGTTTTTATTTTTAAGAAGCCTAAAATTAAGTGAGAAAGAATGTAATATATAAATAGTTCTAATAAAGGCAGAAATTTTAAAAAAATGAGAAAAGAGTATTTACTATAAAGTAAATATAGTATTTACTATTTACTATAAAGTAAATACTAGAGAGATTCTGAAGAGGGGAAGTTACCTCTGGCGCTAATCAGAAAAGGAATTACTGAGAAGGCAGGCTTAACTGGAATATAAGGTAAAGATATTTCCCTAAAAGTATAAAAGTGGTAGGAGAGATGACTGGCTCAAGATAGGCTAGAGTCATTTCTGTGGAGAGCCTGGCTGGCAGAATAGGATTTAAAAAGTAAAGCCAATTTTGAATTTAATGCTAATGCAATTTTCCTTTTTTTAAAAAAAATCTCCAAATCATCATGTATCTTTTTATCCTCTTACTAATGGCAAAAAATAGTTCAATATACTTTAAAAATTACCTTTTCAAAGTAGATTTTCCTCATGATCATAAAACACTAAAATAAGAGTAAAATTGTATTTTACATCACTAGGTGTCATGTACTACGCTTGGTGCTTAAGGATACAGACTCTCATTCCTTAGCTTGACCTTCACATCTTCCTTTGTCCCAATCTATATCAACCATTTTCTCTCTCACCACTTATCTATATTGGTGGCTCAATATTTGTAAGGAAACTTTATGAGGGTAACATCTTGATAGAGGGAAGGGGAATGAGGGAGGGAGGTGGGGAGGGAGAGAGATCCACATTGTGGATTTAGGATTCACATGGTGTGGTTCTTCAAGTTTGCTTGCACCTTATCCTAAACTAGTCCATGCCAGCTCTTTCCTTTTTTTTTTTTTTTTTGCCTTTTGGCTGAGGCATGTGGGATCTTGGTTCTGGATCAGGGATCTAATCCATGTCCCCTGTATTGGGAATTGGAAGCACAGCATCTTAACCACTTTACCTCCTTGGAAACCCCTCCCTTTTCTTCTTACAGTGTGTTTTACATTGATTTAATTTGGTCTGTGAGCCTTTTGGTTCCATACCTCTGGGGTAGATTATCTGGTAGTGTACTTTCCATATGAATGATGAGAACCGTGGAGGCAGGAGATAATGCCATTTAAGAGCTCACCTTACAAATGAAAGCAAACCTATTCATAGTCATTTGAAATTCTAGGATACAGAATTTCACAAATGTTTAGGAAAGACCTAAGTCTTATACCAATGGCCAGGATTCTGATGAGAATATGACTACAGGAAAATCCAGTTTTAAAAACAAAGTTTGGGTGAACAATGCTCCTCCCAATAAAAAGAGGTTAAAAAACCTGAAGAAACCAATGGCCTGAAGAGAAAGCTGATTTCACAAAGTCATAAACAAAAGATGAAAGGAAGGAAGAAAACAACTACAGTAGACCAACAAAGTAGCTTCAGAATCAAACTAGCTGAAAAGTTGTAAAATATGGATTAGTATAATATTTTTTTTTCAAGACTGAGTGTATCCTATGTCTGGATGTATTAGAGAAGTAGTGGATTCCAGATGGAGAGAACACATAACATGTGAAAGATCACCCTAGATGATTTTAGGACACCACAGCATTCTACAATTCTAAAATAGTACCACTTCACCTCACTTTATTTGTAATTTAGGTATTGAAAAAAAATCTTTATGCTCAAACAGAAAAAAAAATGTATCTTTTGGATGACACATGAACAATGGACAGTCAGAGACTGCCAAACACTCCTGAAGTCAATAAGTATTTTTAGTGAGAATAATAAAGGCCATGTGCCTAGTCCGCAGAGTTAACTGTACACTAAGAACTTAATTTTACTTGCAGTACTATCAGATATTTCACACAGCACAAAAAATGTGTTCCAAATCATTTACTGTTCACATCGCTTTCTTACAGAAAAATCTGAGGAAAGTAGCAGAGTGTTCTGTACAGAGTTCCAAGCAATGTTTCATACAAGTAGAGAACAAACATTTCTTATTATGAATACACAGATGGATGAGTGATTTTGTGTTCAAGAGAAACAGATGCTAATCCCTAGGAATTCTTTCCAGTGTCTTCTAAATGATTTGTCTAAAATCAATCAGCAAAGGATAAGTCACTCTGAGCAAATTTTCAAAAGCAAATAAAATCAAAATTACCGTTAATTTGTTCAGAGATGCTGAGACCAATCAACATTTTATCTGAGTCTTAGAAATGTTAATAAAATGGTAAAAGTACATGATGTCTCATGGCTAGAAACCTCCATCATCCTAGATAGAAGCTAGCTTCCCTGCTGAGAAGGGTTTTGACTGTAGGAAAGTGTCAGTTTTGACAGGACTGAAGTTGATGGCTGCTTAAGACTTGCATCTCCAAGGAAGCAAGTACTTGGATCAGTAATGACAGTATCAACCACCAGCACAAGAGTTACTTCTGTGGAGAGTCTTCTACGTATCTGTAACGGCAATATGATTGTGTTGTTTTAGCTAATCTGATGTTAGTTATGAAAAGAAAATGAAGTTGCTTTTCACTTTGACTTCTCTGAGGGGAAAGGAAGGAGTAGCTTAAATATAAATATGCCGTCATCCTGGAACTAAATCTAAAGATCTGGTAATGAAAATGGGGCTATCCATACATATCAGAGGATAGGCACAGAGAAAAATTTTGGAACAATGATGACTACTTTGGATTTAATAGTGAAATATACCACTGCTGTTTGGATGCCCCTTGGTTTAGCTGTCTTATTCTCATTAGAATGGAAACAAACATATTAAGAAAAAGAATGTGTTAAATAAATGTTGGGCTTCCCTTGTGACTCAGCTGGTAAAGAATCTGCCTGCAATGTGGAAGACGAGGGTTTGATCCTAGGGTTGGGAAGATTCCCTGGAGAAGGGAAAGGCTACCCACTCCAGCATTCTGGCCTGGAGAATTCCATGAACTGTATAGTCCATGGGGTTGCAAAGAGTCAGACATGGCTGAGTGACTTTCGTATAAAACCCCACATTTTAAAGAGGATTAGCAAATGAATCGGAGAAGGCAATGGCAAGCCACTCCAGTATTCTTGCCTAGAAAATCCCATGGACGGAGGAGCCTGGTAGGCTGCAGTCTGTGGGGTCGCTAAGGGTCGGACATGACTGAACGACTTCACTTTCACTTTTCACTTTCACACATTGGAGAAAGAAATGGCAACCCACTCCAGTGTTCTTGCCTGGAGAATCCCAGGGACGGGGGAGCCTGGTGGACTGCCGTCTATGGGGTCACACAGAGTCGGACACGACTGAAGTGACTTAGCAGCAGCAGCAGCAGCAAATGAATACTATCTTTAAAGTTTTGAGTAAGATGAGAAATTTTTGATGTTAATTTCAGTGATTTTTCAGGAGTCAGTCAGTCAGTCAGTCAGTTCAGTCGCTCAGTCGTGTCTGACTCTCCGCGACCCCATGAATCACAGCACGCCAGGTCTCCCTGTCCATCACTAACTCCCGGAGTTCACTCAAACTCATGTCTATCGAGTCGGTGATGCCATCCAGCCATCTCATTCTCTGTCATCCCCTTCTCCTCCTGCCCCCAATCCCTCCCAGCATCAGAGTCTTTTCCAGTGAGTCAACTCGTCACATGAGGTGGCCAAAGTATTGGAGTTTCAGCTTTAGCATCAGTCCTTCTAATGAACACCCAGGACTGATCTTCAGAATGGACTGGTTGGATCTCCTTGCAGTACAAGGGACTCTCAAGAGTATTCTCCAGCACCACAGTTCAAAAGCATCAATTCTTCGGTGATCAGCTTTCTTCACAGTCCAACTCTCACATCCATACATGACCACTGGAAAAACCATAGCCTTGACTAGACGGACCTTGGTTGCAAAGTAATGTCTCTGCTTTTTAATATGCTATCTAGGTTGGTCATAACTTTCCTTCCAAGGAGTAAGCGCCTTTTAATTTCCTGGCTGCAATCAGCATCCACAGTGATTTTGGAGCCCAAAAAAATAAAGTCTGACACTGTTTCCAGTGTTTCCCCATCTATTTCCCATGAAGTGTTGGGACCAGATGCCATGATCTTTGTTTTCTGAATGTTAAGCTTCAAGCCAACCTTTTCACTCTCTTCTTTCACTTTCATCAAGAGGCTTTTGAGTTCCTCTTCACTTTCTGCCATAAGGGTGGTGTCATGTGCATATCTGAGGTTATTGATATTTCTCCTGGCAATCCTGATTCCAGCTTGTGCTTCTTCCAGCCCAGCCAGCGTTCCTCATGATGTACTCTGCATATAAGTTAAATAAGCAAGGTGACAATATACAGCCTTGATGTACTCCTTTTCCGATTTGGAACCAGCCTGTTATTCCATGTCCAGTTCTAACTGTTGCTTCCTGACCTATATACAGGTTTCTCAAGAGGTGGTCTGGTATGCCCATCTCTTTCAGAATTTTCCACAGTTTATTGTGATCCACACAGTTAAAGGCTTTGGCATAGTCAATCAAGCAGAAATAGATGTTTTTCTGGAACTCTCTTGCTTTTTCCATGATCCAGCGGATGTTGGCAATTTGATCTCTGGTCCCTCTGTCTTTTCTAAAACCAGCTTGAACATCTGGAAGTTCACAGTTCACATATTGCTGAAGCCTGGCCTGGAGAATTTTGAGCATGACTTTTTAGCGTGTGAGATGAGTGTAATTGTGCAGTAGTTTGAGCATTCTTTGGCGTTGCCTTTCTTGTAGATTGATAAATTTTAAACTACACAGAACTTCAAATTGGTTTTGATGTTTTTATCTAAAATAAAATTACTAGGAAAAGACTTTTATCTTTTCCCTACTCTCAAGAACACTACTTTGTGCTCAATCATATGTTTATATAGTTACTTGCTATATGACAAAACAGTAATTAAAACTAATGTAATTTCTATAGTACAAAAATATCACCTAATTTTTTTGGGGGGGCATAATATTAGGCAACATAAGTGGGTTTTCCCCAGTGGCTCAGTGGTAAAGAATCCACCTGTAATGCACGAGCCACAGGAGATTCTGATTCAGTCCCTGGGTTAGGAAGATCCCCTGGAGGAGGGCATGGCAACCCACTCCAATATTCTTGCCTGAAGAATCCTGTGGTCTGAGAGGAGCCTGGCAGGCTACAGTCCATGGGGCCGTAAAGCTGGACACAACTGAGTGACTGAGCACAATAGTATATACATATATATATATGTGTGTATACACACACACACATGTATACAACATAAAAGTACCATATTTTTAAAGCCAGCAAACCAATGGGTTACAAAAATTATACTTTGTTTCCTTTACTCTGAGCAACTGAAAACACTTCTGTTTAAGTAGGAATTTCTCATTTTATTTGGCTTACTAAATATATCCCTCTTTGGAAAAAACTGGCTGTTTAAAAATATGTGGGATAGCAATTATTAGGTGATTATGTGCAGGGCTATATTACACATAAATATTGTAGCATTTATGACATTTTCTTGCAGGGGCAATCATAAATAATGTGGCCAAATGTTAGAAATAAGATTTATGAATGAGCTATATACTAAAATTAGGAGGTAACTTTAGTTTTGAATTGTTAAACCTGTTAAAGCCTATGGTACTCAGAGTGGGACTGAACTGAGGCATGTCTTAAGGTAGTGGAGACAAGTCTGCCTGACTAGGTCTGTTCTCAAGAGCATACACACTGACTTTTGTTCAGTTTTAATAGATACAGGCATTTCAACATGGTATTACCTCACAGAAATGAATTACTCATTCATAGAACAATTGATGGTTTATCATTCTTGCAAAATAAACAGTGTTTCAAAATGCCACTATAATATTGGACATTACTGTATCCTATGAAATCTCCTTTACCCAGGCCTCAGCCTATAATCATGAGACTAATGGGGGGTGGATGAAGGAGGATATTTCACCCATGTCTTTCACTCAGCATTTCTAGGCAGTCATACCCCTATGAAGAAATGAAAATCGATCGTTTATTTAAAAAATAATAAGTCTATATCCATACTACCTTACTTGATCCTCAGGTAATCCTGTTAACATGCCAAACTTTATCCTGACTGCAGATCTTTTCATTTGGGTCTTTCATAAAGCAAGTTCTTCCCTCATGCTTTAAAATATTTGGTTTACTCTTACCTTCAGTCCTTAGCTCAAGTGTAAGCCTTCCCAGTGAGTCCTCTATAGTCTACAGTCTATCTTAAAATCTGTTTACCATTATGCTTTCTTTCTTTCATAGCTCTTCCAGCCATTTAGCATTCTTTGTAATTCTAGCATTAGAATTACTTGATTTGTTTACAGACTACTAAGGAAATGGCAACCCACTCCAGTACTCTTGCCTAGAAAATCCCATGGTTGGAGGAATCTGGTGGGCTACAGTCCATGGTGTCGCAAAGAGTCAGACACAACTGAGCAACTTCATGGACTCAATCATTAAGTTGTTTCATATTAAATTGTGATTTTTTTTTTTAAGGTCAAAAATGGTTAAATGTCAGCAATTTCTGGCTGTTCCATGTATGTTCCAGGAGGGCAGTTCTTTGCCCATCTTGTTCACTGCTATCTTTCCTAACTCTAGGCTCACACTGTAACTGAGCAGGACCCTTTGGGGTTTTCCCTAGGACAGTCCCATCCCCCCATATCCTCTGCTTTAGCTCCCCTCTGAAGTATCTACACTATAATATCTGATGAACATTTCTTGAGTTGTTTCACACACATTCAAGAAGTGAAAGTCACTCAGTCATGTCTGACTCTTTGCAATCCCAAGGTCTGTATCCCACCAGGCTCCTCTGTCCATGGAATTCTCCAGGCAAGAATACTGGAGTGGGTTGCCATTCCATTCTTCAGAGTATCTTCTTGACCCATGGATTGAACCCAGGTCTCCCAAATTTCAGGCAGATTCTTTACTGTCTGAGCCACTAAAACCCTGACGAAACTGAAGAAATTAACTACCTGATAACTATGGGGATGTGGCCACTGGCAGCTAAGGACTGACAATGTTAACCCATCTGACCACCCTGTAACCTCACAATGAACCAGAGAATTGTTTATAAGCCAAACAAATATCCTGTGATAGCCCTCCTTAACTGTACCTTTCAAAATGCTTTGCTGAAACTCATCTGAGAGTTTGGGGCATTTTGAGCACTAGGTGTCTAAGACTCCTTGTATGGTGACTTGCAATAAACACTGCGCTTTCCTTCGCCACAGCTTGGTGTCAGTGAATTGGCTTTACTGTGTAGGTGAGTGGACCCAAGTTTGGTTCAGTAACAGTGTTAAGTACTAAACAAATACGTGGTTACTGAATGTTAGCCTAGCCACGAAAATTATTATGAAAAGACAATAACTCAATAAGTGCATGCAGCCTACTAAGCACCTCACATACAACATCTCATTTGATCCTCATAAAGACCATATGAATTAGATATTATTGTATCCATTTTATAGATGATTCTTAAGTAGCAAGCACATCTTAATTTTAAACTCAGGTCTCTAAAGTCATAATTATGATGCAAAGAACACTTATTCTTCAAATATTTATTGAGTTTCTTCTAAATGGACCTGACACTATGCTAAGTACTAGAGATACAGAAACAAAACACAACACCAGTTCTATAGCAGTTTACAAATGCCTGGGGGAGAAAGACATTAAGATCATTAATTAGTGCCCATATGATCCATGCTCTGATGGAATTAGTGTACAGAGTGTACAGAAGTTCAGAGCAGGCATGCTTAGCTTTGACTGAATAGTCCAAGGAAGGGTGCCTGAAAGAAATAACTGTTCAATTAAGTTCAATCCTGAAAGATTAAGACATTTTTCTCCTAAGGTTAAAGATGGAAGAATCTTCAAAGCAGAGGGAATATATTACATGTACAAAGGAATGAAAGTGGGGGAAATATACAGAATTTGGAGGAATGTCTAACAAATTAAGCATGATTGAAAAAGCATAGCACAATGGTTAAGAATACAGGCCCTGAATCTAGACTGTGTGATTGTGAATCCTGCCTCTGTTATTTATTGTGTGTGTGATCCTGAGCAATTTACTTAGTGTGAGTCTCAGCTTCCTTTTCTGTAAACTGAAGATAATAGCCATACCTACATCATGGAGTTTTGGTGAGAATAAACTTCATATATACTCAGCACCTTGTACATAGTATTTAATAATTGTTAGACTAAAAGAGGAAGGTAAAATACAAGACTGAGGCCAGATCATAAAGAAACAATATTCCACAAAAAGTACAGACTTTACTGGATTTGGAGTCATTGAAGAGTCAACTAGGAAAGTTACATCCTCTAGCAAATCTTTCATTTTGTTGCTAATAAGCAGCCCAATAGGCTGAGTTCTGTCTGTTTTGGAAAAGTTCCTAATGAGCAGTAAATGGGCCAAAACAAGCAGAAGGGTGGAGAAGAGCGAGAAAGGAGCAATCAGGATAAAGCCTAACTGGATACTCAACCTCTTAATAATCAAGAGGTGACAGAATTTGATGAATGCAGATCTGGCCCATGCTGGTATGTTTCTTCCTCCAAAATACTAAGAAAAAAGAAATATATCTCCTTAGAAACAGAAGTTTCTTTGGGGTGACCAGCTCATAAACTAGGGACTACACCACCCAGAGGGCTGCCAGGACTGCTGGTGTTCCTAAAAGAGGCTTCCATGGTGGTCCTGCTACTCTATGCTTGGATTATGAGTGGCTGATGAAGTGTGTTTTTCCTTCTTAGACTTAGACGACGTGGACACAATCTACAGGTGGAAAAATGCAAGACTTTCAATGTTCCTCAAAGACAAGCATCTCATTTTTGACAACACTTAAGCCTGTGTTTACCTGATGAAGTTCAAAGTCAAGATTGAAAGGCTTGGATTTGTCCCAAGTTGTTAGTTTGATTCTTTCCCTCTTTTTCAAGAACCAATGCTATTAGCTGCAGCAATGAAAAATAAAGACGGGTAAGCCTTCATTTTGATGACAAATAGATTTACGGTCTTTTCAGGGAAAAAGTTGTTTTCCTTTTTCATAAATGACTCAGGTATTATGCTAATACAGAAGCCCAGCTCAATGAAAACAGCATGGTAGACTCATTTAGTGCAGATGTGCTAAGTTGACTAGTCTCAAAACACTCATTTATACAGAAGAAAATTCACAGAGTCAACTGTGAGCTTCCCCAATACCATCCTTCAGTTGCAGTCACATGACCTTGAAGAAACATTGAAACTGCAGTGTGAGTATGCCAGAAATTCTTTAACTCCTTTGGCCACATCAAAAAGAGAAGGAACATTGTTTAGGAAAATCAGGCACTTGCATAATCCTAGAAATCCCAGAATAAATATTTTTCTCAGTGGAAAAATCCAGGAGTCTTTAACGGTGAGCCAAAAAACACCATGGTGCCATGATTTGAAAAAAAGAAAATAAAAAAAGGAAAAACACACACACACACAAAAGACCAATAGAATGATGTCCTTATCCTTTGTTGAAAACATTCCAGGTAACTTGCTAGTATTTAGAAATTATACTGCTTTCTCTTAGTTTTTCTATCACCATAGTAGCTTTTAGAAATAATTCCCTTAGAAATCACTTTTCCTAATGACTAGTTTAGCCACTGTACCTAGTTTCACAGAACATTAAGCATTATAATTCTAGTTTCATACTGAATATTCTACAGGGAGCAGAGACATTTGTAAAAAATATTTCTATATCCATAAATACCAATAGCATGTGTAAACCTTGGGGTTAAAAGGGGACTACTTAAGGGAAAGTTATTTTGCTTTTATTTCAAAGGTTACAAAATGCTTCAATACTTTTAAACTCCTGATATTCTAAGTATGCACGTAATTTTTTTCCTAACATTTTTTGAAAATGCTAAAAAGTAGGAGACAATGAGTTATGATCTGATACCTAATTGCTTACTAATAGAAATACCAGATGCTGCTCAATTTCATGGCCCTGGGAGGTATATTGTACAGTATTCAATATTATTGTAATTCATTTCATCTTTTCATCACAAAATTCAATGAGTTTTTTATACTCAAATATAAAGGAATATGTGGCTCAGAATCTATTTTTTAAATGCCCCTCAATTAGAAGTAGGATAACTTTCTAAGTGGAGCTAGAATATGCACATTTTGTTGTCTGACTAATGCCTTGATTTCAAGTATTCAGCATCTCCATCTATACCAAGTTCTTCTAGCATTTAAATATGGTTAAGGTTCTCTAATTTAAGAATAACTTTCGACCCTAGACTCAGTTTCTTCTCTAGTTATTTTCCTATCTTCTCCTTTAGAGCTGAATTTCTTCATTGAACTGTCTGCATATTTTGATTTCCTCACTACTCAGGCATTAACTCTCACTCCTCAAGCACTCAAGTCCTGTTTCTGCCTCCACTAATCAAATAACATATTTACTTGCCCAAGTTACCAATGATTTCCATAGACTAATATGCAACAGTTATAATGATATCTTATTAGATTTCTGTATTAGTTGGGGGGAGGTCCTTATTTGCAAACATCAGAAAACAATTAAGTAAAAAGTTTACTGTAAAGACACTGAGTAGCTCATATAATCATAGATAAATCTAGAAAATCTGGTTGGGAAAATGGATAAAATTAAAAGACTAAATTTTCCTCTGTTCATTTCTTTGCATTTGTGCTTTTTTAATAAAATTCTTTTTTAGAAATAAAAAAAAAAATTCAAAAAATAAAAAAAATAAAAGACTAGGCAGCCAGAATTTGGACACTACAGTGAGCACCACCCTAGCTCTTGGATGTTGACGCCAGCCATCCCTGGAGACTGAGTGCCATTGAAAGTTATTGCTACTGCCACCAGAAGAGAGTCTCGTTATCCCCGGTTCTGTGTATTACTAACTTCTCAATTGAAAGTGTACATGAATATACTTGATTGCTTAGGCCTGGGTCATGGGCCAGCATCCTTGTTTCAAAGAGGGACTGCAAGGTGAAGGTCTGAAATTTTTGACTTCTGTGGTAAAGGCTTCCCATTAAGACTCAAAAAGAGAGAAAACACAAAAATTTCTGAACATAAAAATGGGACTGAGACACTGATTAGCCAAAAAACCAAACCAAAAACAGAATAAAACATGTCCAACACAGTCTCTCATGATTATTAGATGCAGCTGATGAATCTCTCCCTTGAAATATTTTTAAGCTTGCAAGACAGGGCATTCTTTTTCTATTATGACCACTCTACCTCAGACTCCTTTGTAGTCTCCTCTTCCTTACATGACTTACAAATGATAGAATTCATCACCACTTGGTTCTAGACCTTCTTTCTACTGTTAACCTAATATTTGTGTTTTTTCTTCATTTGCTCCCCATATCCATCCACTGCCTATCCTCTATGTTGTTAATTTTCCTAGGAGTCTCACCTTTATGGACTGCTTCATCTGATTCTCTTGTGCTCTGACTTCCAGTTGTGGTTGACCAATGGGATGAACCACTAGGACACCAAAAGTTACCAGAAGAGAGAGGTAATATAAATTTTTCTCCCATCTCCTCCCAACTTGGACATTCTGTCAGCGACTGGGTTACTTTCAACTACAGTTCCTGTAAGATTCTCATTTTCTAATAGCTCTGGGTCTCAACTTGACTCTCAACCTGACATTATTTCTTTCCTTTAACCTTTCAGCTCTCAGGGTGGTTAACTGCTTCCTACTGTTGGTAGTCTCTGAGTTTACCCAACATCATTTAGTGACTGACTTAACCCTGACCACGCTTCTGTCAGTAGTCTCTTCAAAATTCCAGCTGAGTATTCCATCTACTTCAAAACAGGACTCTGATTAGTACATTTTATTAGGTTGATACTTCGCATTTATATTTGACTTCCTCTATGAGCCCTAGCCCCAAATATCTAATTGCTCACTTACCACCGCCGCTCAAATGTCAGAACCTCTCCCACAAAATTTGGGCCTCCTTCAGCTTTTGCTTTTTTAGTGATGGGCACTCCAATGCATTGAGTTAGAAACTTGAATAAGTGAGACATTTAGAAGTTATGCTTGACATCTTCCTTCCTCCTGCACCTTCCATAATCAAGCATTGAAGCCACACTAAAGTTATTTCTTAAATACTGCCTAAATCCATCCACTTCTTTCCATTTCTACTTCATCAGTCTGGTATAAACTATGCATATATATAGCCTGGAATATTGCAGTAAATAGTCTTCTTTTTAGTCTTCTGCATCTACTCCTGCCCCTTCCCATCCATTTTCCACACTGGAGCCAGAATAATATTCCTCCTACTTTTAATACTCAATGGGATCCCACTGTCTAGACAATACTCAGTATCCCTGATAATTCTTTCATTATCCACCATGATGCTGCTCCTGCTTACCTCAACAGCACCAAACTGTATCTAGTCTACACTTTGCTCACTAAACTTTAGCCACAACTGACCTTCTTCTTCTTCTTCTTCAATCATACTGTTCTTCCTAGCATTGTATATGCTCTTGTTTCTGCCTAGAATATTACCACTTTACTGAGGTATAGTTGACATAAATTTCAAAATCCAGAACCTGATAAATTGACACAAAGAATACATCTGTGAAAAAGTACATTAAAATGAAGGTAACATATCTACCACTCCCAAAATGTTCCCCTCTCCCTCTGTAAATCCTCCTCATACACACTTTCCTCTCCAGGAAAACAATGACTTACTTTCTGTCTCTACAGATTAGTTTACAGTGTCTAGAATTTTGTATAGGTGGCAGTATACAGTATGTCCTCTTTGCTGTGCCTTTTCCCCCACTCAGAGTAATTATATTGAGATATATTCATATTGTAGTATGTATCAGTTGCTTATTCTTTTTATTGCAGAATAATATTTCATTACACATATGTACCACAATTTGTTTAGCCATTTACCTTTTGATGGACACATGGATTGTTTCCAATTTGGGGCTATTACAAAGAAAACTACAACAAATATTCATGTGCAAGTTTTTGTGTGGACATATGCTTTTATTGGGCTTTCCTGGTAGCTCAGACGGTAAGCGTCTGCCTACAATGCGGGAGACCCGGGTTTGATCCCGGGGTCAGAAAGATCCCCTGGAGAAGGCAATGGCATCCCACTCCAGTATTCTTGCCTGGAAAATCCCATGGACTGAGGAGTCTGGTAGGCTACAGTCATGGGGTCGCAAAGAGTTTCTCTAGGCCAGTTCAGAAAGGCTGGTTCACAAGTCAGGTGTACCTTTAAAGTTTTAAGATAATGCCAGTGTATTGGATAATTGACATCTTAATAGTATTGAGTCCTCTGATTCATGAATATAGTATATACATCATTTATTTGAGTCTTCTTTAATTTCTGTCAGCAATGTTATATATTTTTCAGTATCAAGTTGCATATTTTAGGGGGGTCAGATTATCCGATTTTAACACTACAGTAAATATTGCTTTTTAAATGTCAATTTATGATTGTTCAGGAATACAGTTATAGAAATACATTTCATTTTTGCACATTGATATTGTACCCTGCAGCCTTGCTAAATTAATATTTGTTTTTTTTTTAATTCTGAAGGATTTTCTATATAGATGATCATGTTATCTGTGAATAAAGACAGTTTTATTTCTTTCAGTCCAGTCTGGTGGCCTTTCCTTTTTCTTTTACCGACTAGAACCACTGACAGTGCTGAATGTCTCATGTAAATGTAAGAGAATAATAAACATATCTGTTGGCATATGAGGCCTCAGGTTTGTCTCACAAACACCTACACAAAAAATACTTCTTGGAAGAAGTATTAAATAATAGAAACAAATTCAGAAGATTCTACAAGAAATACTGAAAGTAATAATGACTAAATAGTTGCGTTAATACTCTGTTAAAAAAGAAACAAAGGATATAGAGAAGTAAATGCATAAGGATTAAGTAAAAATTCAACCTTATATTAAAAAATGATGAAGGGAAAGGATGGTTTATAGAAACAAAAGGGCATGAGAGCAAATAAAAGTATTTGTTTTGTTAGAGGGAAGATACAATTAGTGACATATTAAACAAATAACGAGTTAAATAAATACACATTTGGTTCTTAAATTTTCAGGGCAACTGCTACCAGAACACCAGCTGAAAAAGAATAGGTAACTTTTAAACCAGCAGAAGATAATTCAATCAATACAATGAAAATAAGAAAAAGAGAAACAAACACCCCAAAAGATAGTACAGGACAAGGAAACTAAAGACGGCAAAATATTCTTAATAGAGGAATTTTAGACGCATTTTTCTAAGACTATGTAGGATGTAATAGGATTTCTGCTATTATTAGCAGTGGTAGGATGTCTACTATTACTGCTACATTTTCAAATAGTAGTGGGAGTCACTATCAGCCTGTGTTGAAAGAAAGAAAAAATTGAGTTTAAGAGTTAAAGTTGCCAATGTTTGAAAATATTACCACCTAAAACCCAATTAGGATCATAATAGCAAATTATTAGAAATAAAAAAATCCAATTGTATAGAATATAACATAAATCAGTAAAGGAAAGATACATCCATCTGAATGCAAAGTTTCCAGAGTAGCAAGGAGAGATAAGAAAGACTTCCTAGGTTATCGATGCAAAGAAATCGAGGAAAACAATAGAATGGGAAAGACTAGAGATCTCTTCAAGAAAATTAATGATAGCAAGGGAACATTTCATGCAAAGATGGGCACAATAAAGGACAGAAATGGTATGGACCTAACAGAAGCAGAAAAAGTTAAAAAGAGGTGGCAAGAATACATAGAAGAACTATATAAAAAAGATCTTAATGACCCAGATAACCATGATGGTGTGATCACTCACTCTCCTAGAGCCAGACATCCTGGTGTGGGAAGTCAAGTGGGCCTTAGGAAGCATCACTATGAACAAAGCTCGTGGAGGTGATGGAATTCCAGCTGAGCTATTTCAAATCCTAAAATGATGATGCTGTGAAAGTGCTGTACTCAATATGCCAGCAAGTTTGGAAAACTCAGCAGTGGCCACAGGACTGGAAAAGGTCAGTTTTAATTCCAAACCCAAAGAAAGGCAATGCCAAAGAATATTCAAACTACTGCACGATTGCACTAATTTCACACACTAGCAAGGTAATGCTCAAAATTCTCCAAGTTAGGCTTCAACAGTATGTGAACTGAAACTTCCAGATGTTCAAGATGGATTTAGTAAAGGCAGAGGAACCAGAAATCAAATTGCCAATATCTGTTGGATCATAGAAAAAGCAAGAGAGTTCCAGAAAAACATCTGCTTCATTGGCTAGGCCAAAGGCTTTGACTCTGTGGATCACAACAAACTGGAAAATTCTGAAAGAGATGAGAATACTGGACTGCCTTACTGGTCTCCTGAGAAACTTGTATGCAGATCAAGAAGCAACAGTTAAAACCGGACATGGAACAAAAGACAAGTTCCAAATTGGGAAAGGAGTATATTGGGACACAAGTTATACAAGTCTGTATATTGTCATCTTGATTATTTAACATTTACACAGAGTACATCATGTGAAATGCCATGCTGGATGAAGCACAAGCTGGAATCAAGACTGCCAGGAGAAATATCAATAACCTCAGATATGCAGATGACACCACCTTTATGGCAGAAAGCGAAGAGGAAGTAAAGAGTCTCTTGCTGAAAGTGAAAGAGGGGAGTGAGAAAGCTGGCTCAAAACTCAACATTCAAAAAATGAAGATCATGGCATCCAGTCCCATAACTTCATGGCAAATAGATAGGGAAACAATAGAAACAGTTGCAGACTTTATTTTCTTGGGCTTCAAAATCACTACAGATGGTGAGTGCAGCCATGAAATTAAAAGACACTTGCTCCTTGGAAGAAAAGCTATGACAAACCTAGATAGCATATTAAAAAGCAGAAACATTACTGACAAGGGTCCGTCTAGTCAAAGCTATGGTTTTTCCAATAGTCATGTATGGATGTGAGAGTTGGACTACAAAGAAAGCTGAGTGCAGAAGAATTGATGCTTTTGAATTGTGCTATTGGAGAAGACTCTTGCGGAGAAGGCAATGGCAACCTACTCCAGTACTCTTTTGCCTGGAAAATCCCATGGAAGGAGGAGCCTGGTGGGCTGCAGTCCATAGGGTCGCTAAGAGTCGGAAACTACTGAGCGACTTCACTTTCACTTTTCACTTTCGTGCATTGGAGAAGGAAATGGCAACCCACTCCAGTGTTCTTGCCTAGAGAATCCCAGGGACAGGGGAGCCTGGTGGGCTGCAGTCCACGGGGTTGCACAGAGTCGGACACGACTGAAGTGACTTAGCAGGAGCAGCAGCAGAAGAAGACTCTTGAGAGTCCCTTGGACTGTAAGGAGATCCAACTAGTCCATCCTAAAGGAAATTAGTCCTGATTATTTGCTGGATGGACTGATACTGAAGCTGAAACTCCAATACTTTGGCCACCTGATGTGAAGAACTGACTCATTTGAAAAGACCCTGATGCTGGGAAAGATTGAGGGCAGGAGGAGAAGGGGATGACAGAGGATGAGATGGTTGGATGGCATCACCAACTTAATGGACATGAGTTTGAGTAAGCTCTGGAAGTTGGTGATGGACAGGGAAGCCTGGTGTGCTGCAGTCCATGGGGTTTCAAAGAGTCGGACATGACTGAGCGACTGAATTGAACTGAACTGAACTTAGAGTTAAAAAAGGGTACTGGGTGGAGAAAGAGTAGAATTCTAGGACAAGGGATGGGGATATCTGACCAGACATGGGCAAGACCAAGAACTGTGAACCTCCAATCCCTCTTCGTCTTCCTTGCCTGTGGAGATAGCCACCCTGCTCAAGCATCTGGAAGCACCATTAACAGATTGAAGGACTGGCAATTTGAAGCCTTGACTCAACTGTGGCCTACAGTCAATGAGGTTGAAGTGCTATAACTTCCCTAGCATACTGCATAGGAAGGGTCCAAAGGCTCAGGAAGATAGAAATGTGGAGATAGATTTATCATGTGTGATCTGATCAATCACCCTCTAATGATGGCCCCTGAAAGGGATCAAAGGACACTCTTTACCAAGGTGTTAAGAAATCTCAGTATAAGATTCCCTTATTTAAATAGGGGGCTTCCCTGGTGGCTCAGAGGGTAAAGCGTCTGACCGCAATGTGGGAGACCTCGGTTCGATCCCTGGGTTGGGAGGATCCATGGAGAAGGAAATGGCAACCCACTCCAGTATTCTTGCCTGGAGAATCCTATGGACGGAGGAGCCTGGTAGGCTACAGTCCACGGGATTGCAAAGAGTCGGACATGACTGAGTGACTTCACTTCACTTTACTTCATTGGACTCTGAGTGGTAGAGTCTAGGTGACAGGTCTTTACTATCAGAGAAAAGGTAGAAGCAATTATTACAATAAACCACAGGATGGAGCAGATCCAGATGTTCTGACCACAGAGATCCATGGTTGATCAAAGAGCCACAGAAATTAAACTTACAATATGCCAGTATATTGATATATAGGTAGGTCTGTATAATCCTAATTTAAGTCACTATACTTGAGATTCAGGACCTCTCACTAAGTGCCCAGTCTCAAGCCAGTTCCTAGACCAGAACCTTTTGACTAAAGGGGAGGCAGGTTCTCTTCAAGGAAGAACCTGCAATGTGGTCACAGGTATACACAGTGACTCTTGCCCTAAGCCATCTTCAGAGGGACTTGTGTTCATTTACCAGGTGACTGAACACTGGGAAAAGGGAAAGTCTCAACCTTTCTGGGGCTATTAGATATTGGATTTGAACTGATAATAAACCCAGGAAATCCAAAATATCATCATGGCACTCTGGTCAGAGTGGAAAGTTTATGAAGGCTAAGTAATAAATAGCGATAAATGCAGTTTTGGCCTGATATCTTTTCCAAGTAGTTTCAGCAGGGTTATGAGCCCAGCAGTAGCAGCAATCTCAGCGAACAGTGAAAATTCCTAACTCACAAAGTAAAGGCTACTGTAGTAGAAAGGGAAGAGACACATGGAAGCCCTTACTTCCCACCCCTTCCTATCTCTTCCTATCCTTTTCCCCACAGTAGTATACCTAAGGTAACAGCACATCCGTGCAGAAAACTGCACATTGACCACCATATCCCTGTGGAAAACTGTAAATACTATTGCCAAAAGATGCAGGAGCAGTGATTCTACCATGATTCAAACCCATTTTACTCGACTGTTTGATGCAAACACCAGATAACTCCAACACTTAAACTTACAAAGTTAATTGTGTGTTGATGTCAGTCACCGCTGCAGTTTCTGATACGGTGTCTTTACTGAACAGGATAGCCACTAGCAACAACAGTTACTGGCCTAGTGAAATACTTCTTACCAACGTTTCTATCTGTAAAGATAATCAGAAGCAGTTTGCTTGCTTTCACAAGGCAGAGAGAGCTGTATCCCTTCAATGCCTTATCTCAGTCTTATGTCAGCTCAGTTTCCTCTAATAAAACAGACCAGTGGGACATCTTAACAGTCTTGACAGCTCACGAAATATCATGCAGGTCCATTAAACTGAGGACACTGTGCAACCTGGACCGAATAAGTGCCCTAAAGATATGGCAGAAAAGTGAAAGTTGCTCAGTCAAGTCTGAGTCTTGCAACCCCATAGACTATACAGTCCATGGAATTCTGTAGGCCATAATACTGGAGTGGGCAGCCTTTACCTTCTCCAGGGGATCTTTCCAACCCAGGGATCAAACCCAGGTCTCCTGCGTTGCAGGTGGATTCTTTACCAGCTGAGCGACAAGGGAAGCCCAAAGATATGCCAGAGGATAGAATTAAAAAGTTCACAACATTTGGAAGATGGAAGAAGTTCCTAGGTTTGGGGGTATATCAGGATATCCTCTCTAAGAGACAAGTACTTTGCATTGCTCAAAACAATAAAAGAGGCACGTTGCTTGGTGAACCTCTCTAGACTTTGGAATCAATCTATACTACCTTTGGGTACGCTGCTACAACCCATTTACTCACTTTATTGTGGTAAAATATATATAGCATATATTACCATTTTAACCAGTTTTAGATATATAGTTCAGAGGCATTAAGTACATTCACACTGGTGTGTAACCATCACCACCGTCCATCATTTGGGAACCTTTTCTGTTCCCAAAATGAAACTCTGTACCCATTAAACTGTAACTTCTCCATTTCCTTCTCCTCCCAGTCCTTCCATTCTACTTCCTATGAATTTGACCACTTTAGGTACCTTATATTGGAGAAGGCAATGGCAAGCCACTCCAGTACTCTTGCCTAGAAAATCCCATGGATGGAGGAGCCTGGTAGCCTGCAGTCCGTGGGGTCGCTAAGGGTCGGACATGACTGAGCGACTTCACTTTCACTTTTCACTTTCACACATTGGAGAAGGAAATGGCAACCCACTCCAGTGTTCTTGCCTGGAGAATCCCAGGGGCGGGGGAGCCTGTTAGGCTTCTGTCTATGGGGTCACACAGAGTCGGACATGACTGAAGTGACTTAGCAGCAGCAGCAGGTACCTTATATAAATGGAATCGTATAACTTTACATTTGTGTCTGGCTTAGGATAATGTCTTTGAGGCTTATCCATGTTGTAGCATGTGTCAGAATTTCCTTCCTTTTTAAGACAACAATATTCCACTGTATTAATATGTATATAACACATTTATCTATTTCACTGTTGACACTCATGTGGGGTTGTTTCCATCTATTGATGACTATGAATAGTGCTATTATGAACATTGGGAAAATTTCTGTTCAAGTTTCTGCTTCAGTTCTTTGGGGTATACACCCAGGAGAGGAACTGTTGGATCATATGGTAATCCAATGTTTAATTTTTCAGAACCTGCCATACTGCTTTCCACAGTGGCTACATCATTTTACTTTCCTATTAGCAGTGCACAAGGGTTCCAATTTCTTCACAAACTTACCAACACTTTTCTTATTTTATAATTTTCTTTCTTTTTTGGGCAGGGGGAGTAATAGCTATCTTAGTGGTAGTAATTTGTTGTTGTTCTTGTTTAGTTGCTAAGTCATGTCTGAGTCTTTGAGATCCCATGGACTGTAGTCCACCAGGCTCCTCTGTCCATAGGATTTCCTAAGCGGGAATCCTGGAGTGGGTTGCCATTTCCTCCTCCAGGGGATCTTCACAACCCAGAGATCAAACTCACATCTCCTGCACTAGCAGGTGGTTTCTTTACTGCTGAGCCACCAGGGAAGCTCCAAAGTGGTGTCTAATAGTGGTTTTGATTTGCATTTGCCCTAATGATTTGTGATGCTGAGCACCTTTCCTTGTGATTACAGGTCATTTGTGTATCTTAGTTGAAGAAATATACATTCAAGTCCTTTGCCAACTTGCTAGCTTTTGTGGGCCCTGAGGAAAAGACTCTGCAGCAGATTCAAGATGCCATGTAAGAAACCTTGCTATTTGAATGTATGACTGAGCAGATCCAATAATATGAGAAGGGTCTGTAGCTGATAGAGATGCTATATGCACCCTGTGGTAATCCCAATAAGAGAATCAGAGCTTATATCCGTAAGGTTTTGTAGGTAAGTCATGCCTTCTTTGCCAAATGTAATCCTCCATTTGGAAAGCAGTTCTGGACTTTGTCTGGTTGAAACTGAATTATCAGATAACTATGTGTTCTGAGGGAGAAGGCGATGGCACCCAACTCCAGTACTCTTGCCTGGAAAATCCAATGGATGGAGGAGCCTGGTAGGCTGCAGTCCATAGGGTTGCTAAAAGTCAGACCCAACTGAGTGACGTCACTTTCACTTTTCACTTTCATGCATTGGAGAAGGAAATGGCAACCCACTCCAGTATTCTTGCCTGGAGAATCCCAGGGACAGCGGAGCCTGGTAGGCTGACGTCTATGGGGTCGCACAGAGTCGGACATGACTGATGCGACTTAGCAGCAGCAGCAGCAGTATATGTCCTGAACTGCTCATTATGATAAAGTGATATCTGATCCACTGAATCATAAAACTGGCTGCGTACAGCAGCATTCACATCTAAATAGAAATAGTATTGGGCCCTGCTGCTGCTGCTAGTAGGTCCAAAAATCACAAATGAAATATGCAATCATGCAATTGATACGTCCATGATGTTTGTTCAACTGTTTTACTACTGCTCCTTCAACCTTCCTAGAGAATTCTCTTAACCAGTTAGTAAGGGAGAAGAAAGCTCCAGCCTGTTGTACAGGTAAATCTGCACTGAACTTCATCATCATTTACAAGTGGATTGCTGCTGCATTGAACTGTGAAAGACATCACTGAAAGAAACTCTTCCCAGTGGGCAGAGCTTGGGGCAAACCCATATATACGGGCAATCCATATAACCATGTTTGTTGTTTGAAACCAAAGAAGCCCTGCCGATATGCTCTAGAGTTCTAAATGGGTTTTGCAATTGCCCTGAGTGTGGCCTCAGCATCTGGCTTTAAGTCCTCTTCATTCTGGTCTATCCTATATTGAGCCAGTGATTTGGTTTCATGCCTTAGCCTTCACCCACACTGTCAATAAAAGCAGTGTGCCAGATTCTAGAATATTACTTAAAATGAAAATGAAATCACTATCTTATTTGCATTGATTGTTTTCTATATTAGCTTTCTCTCAGTCATTATATTACTGCCCCTGAAGTATTATCCTATTGAAGAAGGATGTAGTTAGAAAATGTCTGTTTTCATTGTAGAAACTAGCAGCAGATAATACTCATGTGCCATATTGCTGTTTTTATGCAAGAGAAAATGGTTCATATTTTTGTTAAGTCCAAATCAGTGTATTCGTTCCAATTCCCAATTTTCAATCCTTTCCAGGGGGACCTGCAGGTGTCACATATTGCCAGAAAGAAGTTTTCACAATGAAGTATGAAGTGACCTGATATAAAAAGTAATGGATGACTTTGACCTGTCACTAGTGTCTGATAAATATCTTATGTGCTGAATATCTTATGTGTTTAATATCCTATTAAACACATATACATAGGATACTGATCTGTATTATCCATATCTGGAATAAGTACCTGGGTCAGTGGTATTTTAGTCAGAAAACAAATGAGCTCCTCTTCCTGTAATTAAATTAATCTATTTGCTATTGTTAGTATTTACAACTCAGTTACTAATACCACCTCCATGATTAAACTTGTGTTCACAGCAAAATATATGACATATTTTGAAATGTGGTTTTCCTTGTTTCAACCCTCAAAATCTTACTCAAAGCAATAAAATAAGATTCATTATAACATTTTCAGATAAAACTTAAACACAGACTCAGACAAACTCTTAAACTTTTGATATTGTATTTTTTAAAATCCACAACCTCATTTTAAGACTATTACGTGGTGAGCCTAGACTGTAGCATCTAAACGAAGGCCCAAGGCATGAGCTCCCTTTAAGACTGAGATCTCAAATCAAAGTCCTCTTTTAACCAGACTGATGTTAATGGCAGAAGTTTATGAAGTACATATTTTAATTAAAAACATCAGCTTGACTTTCAAAGTTTTCTAGGCCTTAACCTGATGCTCTGATGTTCACATATACTGTCTCCAAAACAAATAGAAACCAAGCTAAGCCTCCTTAAAAATATTCACCTTTCCAGATAGAATCTGGCTAGATATTTATTTCTTAAATAATTAAATTGGCTGGCAATAATTCAATAGATTTTTTTTAAACAAATGAGATAATTCATTACAGTGAAAGAAGAATATTAATTTGGGTTTGGTTTTGGTACAGTCCCACGGTTCATATGAATAAACAACTAGGACTGATTTATTTAAGAAAAGAAAAACAGATTAATATATAACCATATCCAAATAGTAGAAAAGTAAAAGGATAAATTTTACTGGATTTACTGGATTACTGAAATATGCGATTAATTATTCTCATATTTCAAGTGGAAACACAACATGGGATAACAATAAATATCCAGATTATAATGACCTTAGGAAGAAAAAAGGGAAAATGGATAAATGAAGACAAAAATATCATTCTAACTTTCTGATCAAATAAATAAGATAGAAATTTGCATAAAAATAGGAATCTATATCATTGCTCATTGCATCACCAATGGATGAACACAGAGAAAATATTGACATAATTCTTATAAAATAGTGTGGCTATAAAAGTAAAGGGAAAATGATTTTGGCAGAGCTTACCTTGAGTTATTGCTAAGCCTGAAATGTTCCAAAGGTGGTTTAAGACATTTGATGAACTCAAAACAGTCAGCTTGTGTAGCCTTTAAAATATTACTTCTTTATGGTTCTTATTTACCAGATTTTATATGTACTAAGAATGATATAAATTATTAATAACATGGGTTATTATATATAAAATATCTGACAGAATGTACTCATTGACATTCCCTGAAAATCATAAACACAATTCCAAAATAATTATTATAGTAATGATTGGCTTAATCTGAGCAAACGTCAAAGCTAAGAAAGACAGCCAACATATCTATGATCTTGTAAAGAGACACTTATGCATAAGAAATAAAGTGCAAAGAACATTCAATCTACTCACAGGAAGTCCGTGTTTTCCTGGTAGCCCAATTTTTCCAGGGTTTCCTGAAATGCCTTCTGCTCCATGGTATCCTTGCATGCCTTTTGGCCCAGGTAGTCCTGGAAGTCCCTTGATAATTAAAAATTACTTGGATTATAGAGAGATGCTATACAGATATTTAAATGACAAATACTTTTATACTTATTAAGATGGGGGTTACATTTTTAATACCCTGTCCCAGGATAAATTTTCCTATTTCCTGGATTCCTTAATAATTTAGTGTTTGGATACAACAGATCAGTCAACTGTCCCCTAAATAAAATGCCAAGCTAATCAGCAATTTACTTGGTAACCTTTTCTACTTTAGTGTGCTTTCCTAGTATTTCTCATTGTGCCAGCCCATGGTTTATCCATCTGTGGAGAAAAGATCAGCCATGTGCACCTGTCAGCATAGAATACAGGCTGACATTCATCATCTCTAAAACTTCATACTGTATTATTTCCCCAAGAAATAAATTAAGGCTCTTTAATTGCCGCTTTGAATTAGATAAATATATGACTGAATAAAGGTCTGAACATTTTTGCTTCTATTTTTGAGGAGTAAGATTTAATCTACAGGGATCTCTGATCTCAATGTGCTTATAATTTATATTCACTTCTTTACTTTTCTTGAACCAACACAGGTCACTCAAATCAGGCCCTTGGCTAGGGGAAACCAGCAGGAAGCTTTTGCTAATAAGCTAGTCAACACATACTTGCCTGGCCAAAGAGGAAATGAATGGCTAAGGTAAAATTAAACTTTGTTTTATAATGAAAGGATTTGAAGTTTGTTTTTTTTTTTTCCCCTAGGACTTTCTGTTCTATTTCCCAGGAAAATGAGAGGTCAAGTTCTCTCACTAAAATCCAGGTCACGTCCTTTTAATCATGCTTGGAAAGCTCTGACCTTTGTCACCATTCATTTAGTCAAGACTCCAAGTTCCCTGTTTTTCAGTGGCTCATCATCAGACAGTAGTAGCATGAATTCACAGACAGGTCTCCATACACCGGAAAATAACATCCTTCAACTGCGGTGACTTCTATTTCAACACCAAGCTTGGTTTTGAGCTAATGGTCATATTTTGTTCCCTCTGTGTTCCAGCACGGGTTTAAACATTTTTAAAAGACAATGTGATTTATCCAACACTTGTCATAATTGGCTCCAAACTATTCTACTTGCTAAAGTTGCCAATTCTATTTAGAAAAATAATAAAGATGAAGACAGCCTGTTACTCACAGAAATCCCAGGTTTCCCAGAAGGACCAGGAGCTCCTTTTTTCCCTTTAGGACCCTAAAAATGTGAAGCACTGTTGTCAATTGATTGCAATAAACAGAAGGCATAGAAAAGAACTCTAAGACCTGAATGCTACAAGCAAGTCCTCCCACTCACTAGTTGGTTATCATTGGGATTGCCATTTAACTTTCCTGGGAGTCATTTTTTTCATGTGTAAATGAGAGAATTTGACCAGATAATCAATGAACTTCCACCTGGCCTCCAAAAAGAGCTATCCTTGGTGGCTCAGGATGGTAAAGAATCTGCCTGCAATGCAGGAGACTGGGGTTCGATCCCTGGGTCAGGAAGATCCCCTGAAGAAGGAAATGGCACCTCATTCCAGTATTCTTGCCTGGAGAATTCCATGGAAAGAGGAGCCTGGTGGGCTACAGTCCATGGTGTCACAGAGTCAGACACCACTGAGCAATTAACTGTCAAAGATATATAGTTCTAAAAAGTGAAAGTGAAGTTGCTCAGTCATGTCCAACTCTTTGCGACTCCATGGACTGTAGCCCACCAGGTTCCTCTGTCCATGTACTTCTCCAGGCAAGAGTACTGGAGTGGGTTGCCATTTCCTTCTCCAGGGGATCTTCCCGACCCAGGGATTGAACCTGGGTCTCCTGCATTGCAGGCAGACGCCTTACTCTCTGAGCCACGGGGAAGCCCCCATAGGTCTAAAAAGAAACTGATTATTTAAACAAAAGTCCCCACTTGCAGGCAAGGCCTTTCTCTCCTCATTGAAATTGTTTAAGTACCTATTTAATTAATTGAGTGAACATTCACTGGGGCTTCCCCAGTGGCTTAGTGGTAAAGGATCCACTGCAACGCAGGAGATGCGGGCTCTGTCCCTGGGCTGGGAAGAGCCTCTGGAGAAGGAAATGCAACCCACTCCAGTATTCTTGTCTGGAAAATCCCATGGACAGAGGAGACTGGTGGACTACAGTGGATGGTGTTACAAAATAGTCAGACATGACTTTGCTATTTAGTGACAAAATAACAGCAACAAACATTCATTGACTATGAGGTATCAGGGACTCTGTTATGTGTTGGAGATGCAAAATCAAATCTCCCGTTCCCAAGGCACATAAAGTAGAGTGAGGGATATGAACCAATAACTTAAAATGCTATCTGGAAGTACGGAGAAGGACATACTTGTGAATCAAAGAAAAGATATTTATTTCTCACAGAGCTGCTTGTTTTTCCATGTGTGAGATGTTTTAAATTATAATTGATTCAGCTGTAATGGTTTGCCAGGATAGTTAGAAACTTGCCCTTGCAAATCATGCCATTATTCTCATGCTATCCTAAAATTATCTTAAGAAGAAAAATGTGGAAAAGAGTGACCTAGTTCACAAATTAAAAAAAAGAAGCATATTGCCATTACCAGACACATTTTTCAGAAGTCAGAAGTTCTCAGAAACAAGATAATTTCACCAAAATGGGATGTTAAGTTATTAAAATCTGAAGATAGTTGTGCTAAAAAGTCAATTTGACAATAATAGCAAGATAAAAAATATCAAAAGATGTTACATATTCTGAAAATGAGCTTAAATGTTTTAAGAAGAGATAGTGTATGTAGTAACAGAAAAAAGGGCATTTTCTGTAAGAAATAAAAATCCCATTTTGTTAGAATTTGATGAAAGGGAACAATATTAATCAAGGGTTACACCTCCAAGTTTAAAAGCTACTTTACTTGCTTCAAAAAGTCACTAATGTAAATTCCTCCTAAAGGTAAGAAAATGGGATAGTTGGTGAACTGTATTTACTTGAAGTAAATACAATTTCTGGAACATATGATCCCTATAATAAAATGTGTCTTTTAGATTGCAATGAAGAAATGAAATAGGCAAGTAAATACTATTTTAAATATTGAAAACAATTTTGTTTTGGTTGTTTTGAATAGCACAAAATAGTATATGAAGTGTGATAATATTCAAATATGTTAACCGGTGTGCTTTTTTCTTCACAGTATTTCTTTTTATAAAGTGAAAGATCTGTTCTAGACTTTTGATTTTTAAAATAAACCTTTTTTAGCTTATGAATTTCAAAATAGTCCTCTGGGGTAATAATTTGAAAAGAATGTATTTCCTTAACACAAAAATGCAACCCACTCCAGTATTTTGTGCAACCCACACAAAAACTTGATTTTCAAATATTAAAAGTCTCAGAAATCAAGGTAGTGAAGGATTCAAGTCATAAAATTTATGACACAAAGAACATATTTAGAAGAATTATAATAATGTAAGAGAAAGTTTTTCCTACCTAAGGGGATATAAAAAATCTTGACTTTGGAGAAAGGTAAAAAGAGAAGCAAGACTGAAGACACTGACAGGCATCCCTGAGAAGAGACTTGATGCCGCCCTCAAGTCCCGGGGAGTGGAGACAATAGTACTGCAGACAAACGTGGGGACGTGGGCACAGAGATGACTGCCAGGGAGACTAAAGGCCTCATGAGATGTCAACTAAATTGCACTGAGTGTCAGCAACAAGAGTAGAAATTTCTGCATGAGATGTCAGGCCAGGGATCTTGAGAAAGTCTAAGTCCCTCAAGTACAGAGCATGGTGTGGGGAACGGCAGAATGTTATTTTCATGTGGCCAAGAACACATGACTCTTAGAGCCCTATCTGAGGAGATCTTAAACCTGAGTTGAGAAAACAGCTGTACAAATCAACAGGGATCAAAGAACTTCTGCTAGGAGGGCCAAGGTAGACACCAAAATAGTGGAATGATGGCTGATGGGGCTCCAAAGGGATGATGCATATTTCAGTGGATGCTAGCATGAATAGATGATGGCTGAGACCCAATCTCACCTCCTATTCCTCTTCCCTACCATTGCCACCTGGAGTGTAACTGTACATTTGAAAAGAAAATGAATAGGAAAAGCTCTCTAAATCAAATCCAAAACATCTGAGTGGACAGAGTTAAAGGCAATCAATTGACTAAATTACCATCAATTAGGTTTCTATCACAGGCCAGGAAGGGCACTCAGAACAGAAAATTCCATTATAAAGAACATAAAGTTATACTTTTAGTGTACCTGAGTTTATGGCTTAAGGTTCAGATATGCTATACATATATATAAGTGCTTTATTCCAAACATTTAAATAACAAAATAAAAACAAAGACATTCATGTACCATCACAAATCAGTTATGTTTTGGGGTGACTATTATGTTCAGAACAGGTAAATACTGTACTCTAAAACCTACATATATGGGTCTATCATTGTGAAAATTAGAATTAGAATATTAGTTATTAATACTTGGATAGGTATGAGGAAGTAGCTCCCAACAGAATAACACTAAAGGAAAATTATGGTTATGCAAATTATTTTTAAAGAGTACTTTTGCTATTTTTAATGGTAAAATTGTGGCAGAAACCTACCAACTGAACATAAAGTGTATAAAAAATGACAAAATAGTCCTTATGACAATTGTCATCATAACTAAAATAAAGTAGGCCAGTTAGAGAAACCACAGACTTGCAATGGAGGTTCAAAATACATAAAGATCAACAAACTGGTATTTTTTTGAATTTGTGCATTAAAAAAAGCCTTGAATTTGGAATTACTAGGTATTCTTATAACTAAATTAAGAGCCAAATATTACTAAATATTAATCCTACACAGAGGTGGTCTGTTCAGTAGGAAATTAAAGACTGGGCCAAAGACAAAGTAAAAATAGAAGGTGTTAGTAGGTGATTAATTGAGTTGGTGTCATAAAAAGGGAGGGAAATGTCGCTCTTCCACCAATGCCCAAAATTCCAATGTAATAAAGCTAGAAGAATTCTAGCTCTTTTCAAACAACTTACTCATAATATTTTATTTAAATGTAAGTATCTCATAAATCAAACAGACTTTACTGTTCTCATAATAGGAAAGGTGAGTGAATTAATGTATAGTCTTTAGAGTATATGCAGAATTGTGCTCTTTTGTCTACCTAGCTTTGAAAAATAGAATGACCCTCTTGAAATCAGATCCATTTAAAACATCTTTCAATTCACTGGAATTGTACCACTTCACAGACTACAAAAGAAGGTAATCTAATTCTTTAGATAACAGAAAATTTTAAATGTGCCATTACTATCCAAACACTCATTTGTTTTTTATTTAAATGAAGCTGAAGAACAGTCATCTCAATACTTTGCTAGTTCTAACTTTGTTAGAGAGTGTAGCTTTAAAATACAAACACAGACTTAGAGAGGTAAGTAAGGCTCATACTCTTTTTAACCAAGAAATTTCAACTCACTAAAATCTGGAATTTTGTTTTGGGAAGAAAATAAAATTTTGGCTTGAGTCTTTGTATTTGAAAGCCATTATGGGACAGTTCACTACATTTGCATTATGAAAGTCTCTAAAAAATGTAGTGGTTTGCAATTGGTTTTGACTTGACTTGCTCCAATTTTTTTAAATAGTTGTCCACAGTTTCATATCTGAGAGACTAATAAATGAATCAGTTGGTTAAGTAAAATTAATATTTAATTTAATCTATATAAGAAGGCTTCTGTGTAATAATGGGAGTCAAGAAATAAAGTTTCTAATGTTGGTTTTGTTGTAACCAGTTTTGTGATCTTAGTAACTCATAATCTCTTTGGGAGCTGAACTACTTCATTTGAAAGATGAGAGGGCTGTCCAAATGATTTTAAAGGGCCCTTTCCAAATCTGAAAAACACATTTATAGCTTTACAGAAATAAAATGACAGCTATTCCACAGGATCCATCTGGCTATTCAAAGCGACCCTAGTGAGTAACACAGTCAGTGATATTCTGGTAACAACCGTTCCTATCTGAAATTTTATAAGGGCTTTTAGTGTAACCTCAGACTGTATGCCAGCATCGCCCATAGTGGGGAAAGAACTAGTTCTCATGGATTATACAGAATTTAAACCACGGCTTCTCAGCACTTTTCAGCTCTAATACCTGGGAAGAGCTGACTATATAGGCTGGAGGTGCAGTGACCTAGTAAGAATATTTTATTTTTATTGGTATAATTTAACAGATATGAAGAAACAGCAAAAACAATTCTTTCTGAGATATGTCAAAAAGCAAAAAGAAAACACCAAGAAAATGAAAGCACTAACTGTAAAGCATTAGAAATGTCAGGATCAAACCTTGGGAGAGCATTTTCATCCTTAGCCACTTAAAGCAAGCATAAGGAAGTCACATGAAAGCATCAGCAGTGTTCTAGGTTCACATAATTTTCCACTGCTTTTTCCAATTTGGGTATTACACATTCTAAGTGAATGAGACAGCTGTATTCTTTCTCCACATTTTTTTTTTTTTTAAATAAGGCTGAATGAAAAGTGTAGCAATGAACTGATGCTACAAATTACAAATCCAGTTGTTACATAAGGTTGTGTGTGTGTGCCCAGTTGCTCAGTTGTGTCCAACTCTTACGACTCCATGAACTGGAACCTGCCAGGCTGCTCTGTCCATGGGATTTTCTAGGCAAGAATATTGGAGTGGGTTGCCATTTCCTTCTCCATATGTAAGGTGGAAGCAACAGCTATTCCTATACAGGGAATGAGATGGCTAAATTCAGTAATAATAGATTTTTAGTTTGTCGATAACAAATAATTGACTTGCGCTATGGAAAAAAAATCTTTTAAGCTAATTTTGACTCTGTGTCATATAGTCCACCGATTTATACCTCTACTTTACTACAGCAACTATATAAGCATGACTGCTAAATTTTCGCTTGGCGATACTGGTTTTAAGACTAGTTGTTATTTCTACCTGAAACCCCAAAGAAGGACAGCTAGTTTGGGATAAGTCTAAGCAATTTTCTAAAAGCCAGAGTAGTCTGCTGGTAAAGGGAAATTTGGAGGGCAGTCAAAACACATAAATTAATCAATAATGATGCTTTAACGCAATTATTGACAAACACGTTGTTTAGAGGCCCATGGTGATTGTTGTCCTGAAAGGGTGAATGATCATTTAAGTTGTAATGAACAGCAACTCCCTGTGTCCTTGCTTTCTGAAGCCAGCAGTACATTTCAAATTGTCTTGATTTCAACTTACTTCAGATCCTCTCTCTCCTTTTCGTCCTTGTTCACCCTGGTCACCTGGCTCACCCTTTAACAGGAACCAAAACAGAAATCACATATAAAGCAGAGACCAAGTAAGATATGTTAACATTAATGTTTTTAAAGCCAGAGTTACAAAGAATGCTTTCAAACCATACTGGGGGCCCGTGCTGTCCAGGGGCACCTCTTGGTCCTGGCATACCCACATGGCCCTATGAAGAGAAAAGGATCTGTTATTGGAACACAGAAAGACAACAACTGGGAGGATGGAGTAATATCACTTAATGTGAAAGTGAAGTCGCTGTCGTGTCCAACTCTTTGAGGCCCCATGGACTGTAAACCCGCTATGCTGCTCTGTCCATGGGATTTTTCCAGGCAAGAATACTGGGGTGGGTTGCCATTTCCTTCTCCAAGTATCACTTAAAGTGGTAGCAGAACGTTGCAAAATTCAATGTAAATATTATAGAGATAATGATTCTCTCTTAGAAATAAGATAGAACATAACAGCCCCTGGATAAAATGATGACTGAGAAAGAGTATAGAGGTTTTTCCCATATGGGTTAATATAGGTCTGCCAAAAGATGTCTGTACCCTAATCCTTAAAACCTGTGAATGTGATCTTATTTGGAGAAAAGGGTCTTTGCAGATATCATCAAGTTAAGTATTTTCGAAGGAGATTATCCTGGACTCTTTGTGACCATCTGGATTGTAGCTCTCCAGACTCTCCTGTCCATGGGATTATCCAGGCAAGAATCCTGGAATGGGTTGCAATTTCCTCCTCTAGGAGATCTTCCCAACCCAGGGATCAAACCTGTATCTCTTATGTCTCCTACATTCGCAGGTGGGTTCTTTACCATAACGCCACCTGGGAAGTTCTCTGGATTATCCATGTGGGCCCCAAATCCACTGACAGGTGTCCTTGTAAGAGACACAGAGAAAGAGAAGGATACAAAGGAGAAGGTCATGTGAAGACGAGCAGAGGATGGAGTGATGCAGCCACAAGGGATGTTGTTAGCTACCAGAAGCTGGAAGAAGCAAGAAAGGTTCTTTCCTAGAGCCAATGATGGGAACACAGCCCTGTTCATATCTTGCTTTTGGATTTCTGGCTTCCAGGATCACGAGAGAATAAATTTCTGTTGTTTTAAACCACCTGGTTTGTGGTAATTTGTTATGGCAGGCTCAGGAAACTAATATAGTAAATAACCAGTGAATAAAGGGTTTGAAAGCAAATGTCTTTTTTTCAATCTTTTTTCCAGTGTTCTATGGTCTCCACTTTTACAAATTAAGGTCACAGCCATTTAGATAGTAGATTTACTGAGTTGAAGACTGGTAGTCGTTACTGCATATGCCAAGACATCAAGTGACTCTGACTCTAGCAATCTGTCATCAGCCCAGTTCTCCTAGAAAGGAATGCTGACCTACCACATTTTTCAAGTGTGCAAACAGAAACTAACAACAAACTAGGGGCATGTCAGGTAACAGTTATGCAGAAAGAATTCCACATGTAATCTCTTTTATCCCCTTCCCCACTGTCCACTTCAGATTGCTTTCTTCCTGTATATTACAGAAGGGATGCCATAGGAAGGACAGTTATCAGGCTCATCTCCTTTCTGGGCTAGGAGAAGAAGGGATTACCTAAGGCTAATGATTTATTCTCACAGCAAGATCAGCTGAAGTCTTTTCTGTTTGCATTCTGCAGCGTAAATGTTTATGGTTTTAAGATTCAGCTTCCTGATAAAGTAAACAAATCCTGTTTAAGGGAGAGAACAGCTGCAAGAGATAAAGGCTAATTTGGAAAGCTTTCTATAAATAGCACACAGTCCAAACTAAAGAGAAAAGGATGACTACCAACAAACAACATGACTCTTACCAACAAAACATGACCAGGATCAGCAAGTAACAGAATCAGGTCAACCATGAGGGAGTTTCATTCAAGTAAATACAACTATTGTAGGTCACTTATAAAGCTAGCTCAGGAGAGAAGCAATTGGTGAAAAGTTGGGGTTACAAAGTGAACTAAGTGAGAGTAACCATACTGCTGCTGCTGCTGCTAGGTCGCTTCAGTCGTGTCTGACTCTGTGCGACCCCATAGACGGCAGCCGACCAGGCTCCGCCGTCCCTGGGATTCTCCAGGCAAGAACACTGGAGTGGGTTGCCATTTCCTTCTCAACTACAAAACTCCAAACGATCATGGTCTGTTATGGTTTTGTCACCATTCTAGCTGCGGTTTTACAGAGATCTTTTTAGAATAATCATAGAAGAGCCAATTGCCTCTTACAGGTTTGTGATGTTTGGATGTAAACCTTAGGAAAAACAAACTTGTTTACTAGGAGCTCCACTATAGTTCTATTGGCTCTTTCCATCTCAATAAAAACTGACAAATTATTTTTCTACCGTGGTAAGAATTAAATACGCTGCAGTAAATATTATGAAGTTATGTGGGCAAGATTACAGGAAGTGATTGATATTTTTTTCTGGTGATAGTAGTGGGAGGGTTGGATGATCAAAGGGAGCCTGGAGAGGATTTTTATATGGAAAGTGATGATTATATATGATTACAAAATCATAAATGATGATTTTACATGGGAAGCTGAAGTTTAAAGGATTAGTTTTCCAGGCAGTAAAGAAAAAGGAAGGCATTCTGCAGAGGAATGGCATGGGAGAATGAATGGAGATTCATCTAACACAACATGTTAAGGGGAGAAAGGATTTAAAAGGGCTGTGACTGTTGATAGTGAGTCTAGTTAGTGAGCTATTAAAAGAATTCAGGCAAAAAATGATGAAACTCTCAAGTAGGGCAAAGCGGATAGACTCCAGAGATACATAAAAGGTCAAAAGAAGTGGCCAATTGAAGCTGAGAGATGAGAGGATAGACAGAGGGGAGAATGAGGAGGGAGAGGTGAGAGAAAAGAGAAAGCAAGGGACAGAGAGTGAAAGAGACAGAGATAGAAAGAGGGAAGATGAGTTTACTAGACACCTGGATGTCTGCTGGTACTATTCACTGAAATACAGACTTAAAAAGAGGAGGATCAGATTTGGACTGGGACATGCTGAGTCTGAGGTACCTGTGATGATGTCTAGTATCTATTTGGATGTGTATATCTAATGCTAAGGACTGAAGGCCAAGTGAGGATAGGATTAGTAGTTATTTTATAGTACGCAAAAAATTCTATGGCTTTTGCCAAACCAAAGTAAAAAGGAGTTTAAGGTAGAACATAATTTATTCAATTTATTAGGGCTTTGTCTCATATAAGTTTAGGTTGACTTAGAAACTGGACATGGAACAACAGACTGGTTCCAAATAGGAAAAGGAGTACGTCAAGGCTGTATATTGTCACCCTGCTTATTTAACTTATATGCAGAGTACATCATGAGGAACACTGGGCTGGAGGAAGCACAAGCTGGAATCAAGATTGCCGGGAGAAATATCAATAACCTCAGATATGCAGATGACACCACCCTTATGGCAGAAAGTGAAGAGGAACTCAAAAGCCTCTTGATGAAAGTGGAAGAGGAGAGTGAAAAGGTTGGCTTGAAGCTCAACATTCAGAAAACAAAGATCATGGCATCTGGTCCCATCACTTCATGGGAAATAGATGGAAAAACAGTGGAAACAGTGTCAGACTTTGTTTTTTTGGGCTCCAAAATCACTGCAGATGCTGATTGCAGCCATGAAATTAAAAGACGCTTGCTCCTTGGAAGGAAAGTTATGACCAACCTTGATAATATATTAGAAAGCAGAGACATTACTTTGCCAACCAAGGTCCGTCTAGTCAAGGCAATGGTTTTTCCCGTGGTCATGTATGGATGTGAGAGTTGGACTGTGAAGAAGGCTGACCGCCGAAGAATCGATGCTTTTGAACTGTGGTGTTGGAGAAGACTCTTGAGAGTCCCTTATACTGCAAGGAGATCCAACCAGTCCATTCTAGAGGAGATCAATCCTGGATGTTCATTGGAGGGACTGATGCTAAGGCTGAAACTCCAATACTTTGGCCACCTCATGCGACGAGTTGACTCACTGGAAAAGACTCTGATGCTGGGAAAGGTTGGGGGCGGGAGGAGAAGGGGACGATGGAGAATGAGATGGCTGGATGGCATCACCGACTCTGTGGACGTGAGTTTGAGTGAACTCCGGGAGTTGGTGATGGACAGGGAGGCCTGGTGTGCTGTGATTCATGGGGTCGCGGAGAGTCGGACACGACTGAGCGACTGAACTGAACTGAACTGAACTGAGTATATATTTACTGATGATAATGAACAAGATACTTGACTTTTATGATTCTCAGTTTCTTCAAGAGGAAAAAAGAACAAAGGATGGTGCTAAGGGTTTCCAAATGTCTTTCAGTTGTTCATAGCCAGGTGTAAGCAAAATATTCATTATCCAGTCCATCTTTTTTCTCCAACAGGAAAATCATGAATTTATCATAACTCTAAGAATATTTGTGAACATAAAAGTGTTTTTAAAAGCTTGGTGATTACTCAACCATAAAAAGGAATGAAGTACTGACATATTTTACAACATGGATGAATCTTGAAAACACTGTGAAAAGTGAAAGGAGCCAGACACAAAAGGCTGTATATTGTATGATCCCAATTATATGAAAGATACAGAATATATAATTTGGTAGAGATAGAAAGCAGAGCATTGGTTTCCAGAGGTTGGGAGAAGTAGAATGACTGTTTAACAAGCACAGGGCTTCTTTCTTGGGGTGATGAAAATGTTCTAGAACTAGGCAGTGTGTGATGATTGTACAATATTGCCAATATATTAAATGTCTCTAAATTGTACCATTTTAAAATGGCTAAAATGGTAAATTTTATGCTATGTGCATTTGAGCACAATTTTAAAAAGCTTATAATAATTCTGACCATCTGTTTACTAGAGTGAAATGGTCATGTCTACAATGCCCATATAGAAAAGCAATCATTTAAAAGTATCACGTAAGGGTATAACAGAATAATCTAACTCTGAATAAAGCATGGTTCCACTGTTTGAATCGAACGTGTGCTTGGAAAAATGTGGCAGGGTACAAGTGTGGGTATTTCATGACTTTGAGATGTCTAAGCAATGAAGTTATTGTGACTGTCTGGCACTAAACGGCTTTTTCAAATAGATCCATCAACAGGATAAAATGCCTCTTAAAGTCTAAGAAACAAGATGGAATAAGACAAAGAAGAAAATGTATATCACATTAGTTGGTAAAACATCCATGATTGAAGACTTTATCAGGACTATATGGCTTAAAGGAGAACCAGATTCTACAGCCATCCTAGTGGAAAACTTTCCTCTGATGAAGGATTTCTAAAGAATGTAGGGACTATCCAGAAAAACAGGGGCAGGATTTTTCTTCTCCCAGCCAGGTGAAGAAGAGATTCTTTCCCTTCCAACAGAATAACTAGCTGTTTGTTTGCCATGCTGATATAGTTACTGGTTGTAGTCGGTAGAAGTCAAAAGAAGACATTATAAGAACCCGATTTTCCTAAGAACGTGTAGAGAAGTTAGCACAGAAAAAGTCAAAGAAGTTTAAGAAGCTTCTCAAATTATGCTGAAAGCCGTGAGTTGGCTTGAGTTGGCTTCTCACCCCAAAGAAAAGCTAATTTCAAGTAAAGGAGAAGGGGGCAACAGAGGATGAAATGATTGGATGGCATCCTTGATGCAATGGACATGAGTTTGAGCAAACTCTGGGAGATAGTGAAGGACAGGGAAGCCTGGTGTGCTGCAGTCCATGGGGGTCTCAGACAGTTGGACAAGACTTACGACTGAACAACAACATATTATATACTATTATGTACAGGGCTTAAAACAGACATTGTACAAGAAAGAAAAGTCATATTCAAATTGAGGAGCTAAGATATCTACACATTAAAAACAATTAGCAAAAATGATAGTAGCAGAAGATTGCAAAATATTTATATTGAATGACTTCTATAACCAATAAATACTATAGGACTAAATTAGAGGGAAAGCTTGCTGCTAGACAGTAGAAAAGGGAGTATGAAATAGATTATAAAGGGTAGACAGGATTTATGTAAGTAAAGATTATGTAATTTTGTGAGGAAGTAGATAGTGTTGTGAGCAAAGGAAAAAGATAGGAGATAAGGGAAAGCGTTAACAAATGACCATTTTATTTAGTATATGACATTATAAACAGAAATGGAAGAGATATAGAGCAGGAATACAAAACATCCTCAACACAAATATGTTAATAAATAATGACACTGAATAAATTCTTTCCATCAGTTCAGTTCAATTCTTTCCATAGTCTAATATAATTTGAGGAATACAGCTTGTCTCTTAAAATCCTTTTAAGAATAGAAGAAGATAAGAATTGACATAAGAATATAATGGTCTTTATCCATTTGACAAGTCTTTAATGAATTTCTACTATATAGTAGGAAATTTGTGTTCTAGAAGTTCGGGATATAATGATGAAAAACATGACAGTCTTATTCTCATGGATATTATATTTTCTTAGGGGATGTAGACAATAAACAAAAAATGAGTGTATAAAAAGGTGGCAAGATAATTTGGATAACATTAAATGTCATAAAATAAATAGAATAATAAGATATAAAGTGGTGGATAGAAAGGGCAGTTAGAGAAGCCATCTCAAAAGTAACATTTCAGTTGAGATCTGAATGATGAGACAAGGCAGCAATGGAAGGAGATGAAGATAATTTTTGAAAGAAGGAACAGAAAATACAAAGAGCTTCTTCTAGGATAAAAAATGTAAGATATTACTAATTATCTCAATGATGCTTATTTTCTTTTGCAACTGAGCAGAACCACAGAGAAACCTATTCAAATTTAGAAGAAAGGTGTGAAATTTACAGGAATTACCTTATAGCCCTCTGCTCCAGGGTCTCCTCTCTCTCCTTGTTCTCCCATTGGACCCTAAAGTGACCACAGGCAAAAACAATCAATGTATCTAAGTATTTGAGGACACAGATCAAATAGGTAATGTGGAATATTTTTTTCTGTAAAAATATGAAATCAAATGTACAATAACTTGTTTAGTTACACTCTCAGACAGTAAAGAATCTGCCTGCAATCCCTGGGTTGGGAAGATCTCCTCAAGAAGGGAATGGCTACCCACTCCAGTATTCTTGCCTGGAGAAGTCCATGGACAGAGGAGCCTGGCGGGCTACAGTTTATGGGATCACAGAGTCAGACATGACTGAGTGACTAACACTTTTCACTTTCACCTTCAGATAATTTCAGAGGGTTGAATTTCAACAACACTAAGAACACTATAAACACTGATTATTTAAAGACAATCTCATAATTATTCTTCTAGAAAAAATACTGACAAAATGAAGTCCAAGAAAACAATGTGAATTTTCAGATGAGTAAAGTATGTTATAAAAGATATCAAAATAACTTGCATTTGTACTGAATGTTAAAATGATGAAAACAATTTAAGCAGGACCACTCAGCCATTAATTGAGTGATTAATGCACTTAATCAGTTGCATTAATTAGAAAATATTATATTTAATCACCTTTTTAAAAGTATGTAAGAGCTAATTCTACTTTATCATTCTTCATTAGAAATTATATTGTCTATTCTTTAATCTTCAAAATCTTAAATATTAAGATATAAATTGACCTAAAGAAATTATTCTTACTCATTTTAATCCTTGAGGCAGAAACAAATAAACTTGTGAAAGTCACTCAGTCATGTCTGACTCTTTGCGACCCCATGGACTATACAGTCCATGGAATTCTCCAGGCCAGAACACTGGAGTGGGTAGCTGGTCCCTTCTCCAGGGGATCTTCCCAATCCAGGGATTGAACACAACTCTCCCACATTACAGGCAGATTCTTTACCAGCTAAGCCACAAGGGAAGCCCAAGAATACTGGAGTGGGTAGCCTATCCCTTCTCCAGTGGATCTTCCTGACTCAGGAATCGAACCAGGGTCTCCTGCATTGCAGGTGGACTCTTTACCAACTGAGCTATCAGGGAATCCCTACTTTTAACTTTTTCTAAACATTTCTAATATAAAATCCTTTGATATGATAAGCAGTTCAAACTATCTGTTCTAAAATGCACTTGAAAAACCAATTATCACATTTTAGGACCAACTATCTGAAAAGAAACTCAAAAGAAATTATCATCAGAATCATAAAATTTATTAAGGATAAATAGCTTACTTCTATGTGAATAAAGATACTAGACATAATGTAAAGACAAAAATCTCTGACTTTAATTATTTAGAATATTCTTGGTCTAATTTTCATACCTGTCTCAAGTCTACTAGATAAAATGACCATTATTATGCTAGCTGTGTAATACATTTATTATATTTCAGTGACATTCTTTGACCATGGAATACATGAATCTGGGGAAAAAGAGCACTTACTCTATTCTACTTGCCCATATTTTTCTTCGTACTTTTAAATTTTTGTCCTATTTCTATATTTTTGTCTCTAAGAGGTTTAGAGACATTTAGAATGCATTTGATACAGAATTTCTAAAGATATCATTCCACCTCTTAATTATTTGCTTCATAAATTTATATAAGTTATGGGGTAACTTGGAATTCCTTTTTTTCAATTGAGGTATAGTTAATGTACAATATTATGTAAGTTTTTAGGTGCACAACATAGTGATTCACAATTTTTAAAGGTTGTACTCCATTTACAGTTAAAACACTGACTATATTCCCTGTGTTGTACAATATATCCTTCTAGCTTATTTAACACACAGTAGTTTGCACCATTTATTGACCAGGGGATCTTTGCAGAAACTAATACCTGTGAGTACTGAAACGTATCTGGTCAATAATGTTCAGGTAACACAAGATGGTTAAAGGTTTACTGAGCATGGCCCCATCAAGCAAACAAGACCCAGTTTCCCACTCAGTCAGTCTCTCCCATCAGGAAGCATCCATAAGCCTCTTATCCTTCTGCATCAGAGGGCAGACAGATTGAAAACAAAATCACAGAAAACTAACCAATCTGATCACACGGACCACAGTCTTGTCTAATTTGATGAAACCATGAGCCATTTCAGGTAGGGCCACCCAAGACGGACGGGTAATGGTGGAGAGTTCTGACAAAATGTGGCCCACTGGAGAAGGGAATGGCAAACCACTTCAGTATTCTTGCCTTGAGAACCCCAGGAACAGCAAAAAGATAGGACATTGAAAGATGAACTCCCCAGGACAGTAGGGGCCCAAAATGCTACGGGACATCAGTGGAGAAAAACTCCAGAAAGAATGAGGAGATGGAGCCAAAGAAAAAACAACACCCAGCTGTGGATGTGACTGGTGATGGAAGTAAAGTCTGATGTTGTAAAGAGCAATATTGCATAGGAACCTGGAATGTTAGGTTCATGAATCAAGGTAAATTGGAAGTAGTCAAACAGGAGATGCCAAAAGTGAACATCGACATTTTAGAAATCAGCAAACTAAAATGGACTGGATGGATGAATTTAACTCAGATGACCATTATATCTCGGAGAAGGCAATGGCAAGCCACTCCAGTACTCTTGCCTAGAAAATCCCATGGACGGAAGAGCCTGCTAGGCTGTAGTCCACGGGGTCACTAAGTTGGACACGACTGAGCGACCTCACTTTCACGCATTGGAGAAGGAAATGGCAACCCACTCCAGTGTTCTTGCCTGGAGAATCCCAGGGACAGGGGAGCCTGGTGGGCTGCCGTCTATGGGGTCGCACAGAGTCGGATACGACTGAAGCGACTTAGCAGCAGCAGCAGACCATTATATCTACTACTGTGGGCAGGAATCCCTAAGAAGAAATGGAGTAGTAATCATAGTCAACAAAAGAGTCTAAAATGCAGTACCTGGATGCAATCTCAAAAATGACAGAATGATCTTTGCTCGTTTCCAAGGCAAACCATTCAATATCAAAGTAATCCAAGTGTATGCCCTGAAGAGTAAAGCTGAAGAAGCTGAAGTTGCACGGTTCTCTGAAGACCCACAAGATCTTCGAGAACTAACATCCAAAAAAGATGTCCTTTTCATTATAGGGGACTGGAATGCAAAAGTAGGAAGTCAAGAAATACCTGGAGAAACAGGCACATTTGGCCTTGGAGTACAGAGTGAATCAGAGCAAAGGCTAATAGAGTTTTGCCAAGAGAACGCACTGGTCATAGCAAACACCCTCTTCCAACAACACAAGAGAAGACTCTACACATGGACATCACCAGATGGTAAATACTGAAATCAGACTGTTTATATTCTTTGCAGCCAAAGATGGAGAAGCTCTATACAGTCAGCAAAAACAAGACCGGGAGCTGACTGTGGCTCCAATCATGAACTCCTTATTGCCAAATTCAGGCTTAAATTGAAGAAAGTAGGGAAAATCAGTAGACCATTCAGATATGACCTAAATCAAATCCCTTATGATTATACACTGGGAATGACAAATAGATTCAAGGGATTAGATCTGATAGAGTGCTTGAAGAACTGTGGACAGAGGTTTGTGACATTGTACAGGAGGCAGTGATCAAGACCATCCCCTAGAAAAAGAAATATAAAAAGGCAAAATGGTTGTCTGAAGAGGCCTTACAAATGGCTGTGAAAAGAAGAGAAGCAAAAGGCTAAGGAGAAAAGGAAAAATATACCCATTTGAATGCAGAGTTCCAAAGAATAGCATGGAGAAATAAGAAAGCCTTCCTCAGTGATCAGTGCAAATAAATAGAGGAAAACAATAGAATGGGAAAGACTAGAGATCTCTTCAAGAAAATTAGAGATACCAAGGAAACTTTTCATGCAAAGATGGGCACAATAAATGACAGAAATGGTATGGACCTAAGAGAAGCAGAAGATATTAAGAAGAGGTGGCAAAAACGCACAGAAGAACCATACAAAAAAAATTTTCACAGCCCAGATAATCACAATTGTGTGATCACTCAGCTAGAGCCAGACATCCTGGAATGTGGGCCTTAGGAAGCATCACTACGAATAAAGCTAGTGGAGATGATGGATATTCAGTTGAGCTATTTCAAATCCTAAAAGATGATGGTGTAAAAGTGCTATAATCAGTGTGCCAGCAAATTTGGAAAACTCAGAAGTGGCCACGGAGAAGGAAATGGCAACCCACTCCATTGTTCTTGCCTGGAGAATAACAGGGAAATGGGGAGCCTGGTGGACTGCTGTCTATGGGGTCGCAGAGTCGGACATGGCTGAAGCGACTTAGCAGTAGCAGCAGCAGCAGCAGTGGCCACAGGACTGGAAAAGGTCAGTTTTCATTCCAATCCCAAAGAAAGGCAATGTCAAAGAATGCCCAAACTACCACACAATTGTACTCATCTCACACGCTAGCAAAGTAATGCTCAAAATTCTCCAAGCCAGGTTTCAACAGTACATGAACTGTGAACTTCCAGAAGTTCAAGCTTGATTTAGAAAAGGCAGAGGAACCAGAGATCAAATTACCAACATCCATAGGCTCATGGAAAAAGCAAGTGAGTTCCAGAAAATCACCTACTTCTGTTTTATTGTATATGCCAAAGCCTTTGACTATGTGGATCACAATAAACTGTGGAAAATTCTGAAAGTGATGGGAATATCAACCACCTGACCTGCCTCCTGAGAAACCTGTACTCAGGTCAAGAATCAACAGTTAGAACTGGACATGGAACATCAGACTGGTTCCAAACCCAGAAAGGAGTATGTCAAGGTTGTATATTGTTACCCAGCTTATTTAACTGGAGTTGGTGATGGACAGGCCTGGTGTGCTGTGATTCATGGGGTCACAAAGAGTCGGACATGACTTAGCGACTGAACTGAACTGAGAGTACATCATGATAAATGCTGGACTGGATGAAGCACAAGCTGGAAACAAGACTGCCGGGAGAAATATCAATAACGTCAGATATGCGAATGACACTTCCCCTTATGGCAGAAAGCAAAGAAGAACTAAAGAGCCTCTCGATGAAAGTGAAAGTGGAGAGTAAAAAAGTTGGCTTAAACTCAACATTCAGAAAACAGATCATGGCATCTGGTCCCATCACTTCATGGCAAATAGATGGGGAAACAGTGAAAACAGTGACAGATTTTATTTATGGGTGCTCTAAAATCACTGCAGATGATTACTGCAGCCATGAAATTAAAAGATGCTTGCTCTTTGGAAGAAAAGTTATGACCAACCTAGACAGCATATTAAAAAGCAAAGACATAACTTTGCCGACAAAGGTCCATCTAGTCAAAGCTTTGGTTTTTCCAGTAGTCATGTACGGATGTGAGAGTTGGACTATAAAGAAAGCTGATCACTGAAGAATTGATGCTTTTGAACTGTGGTGCTGGAGAAGACTCTTGAGAGTCCCTTGGACTGCCAGGAGGTCCAACCAGTCATCCTAAAGGAAATTAATCCTGAATATTCTTTGGAAGTACTGATGCTGAAGCTGAAACTCCAATACTTTGGCCACCTGATGTGAAGAGCTGACTCATCTGAAAAGACCCTGATGCTGGGAGGGATTGGGGGCAGGAGGAGAAGGGGATGACAGAGGATGAGATGGTTGGATGGCATCACCGACTTAATGGACATGAGTTTGGGTAAGCTCCAGGAGTTGGTGATGGACAGGGAGGCCTGGCGTGCTACAGTCCATGGGGTCTCAAAGAGTCGGATAGGACTGAGCAACTGAACTGACCTGAACAAAAGATGTATTAGTATGTCTCCCATCAGTAAATTGTTAATCCCTTAACCTTCTTGTGCCTCTCCCTCATTCTCCCTCTGCATTGTTAACCACTAGTTTGTTCTCTATATCTGTGAATCTGCTTTTTTGTTATATTTACACTTTGCTTCATTTTTTAGATTTCATATATAAGTGATATCACATACTATTTTTATTTTTCTGTCTGATTTATTTCACTTAGCAAAATTATCTCTAAGTCTACCCATGTTGTGGTAAATGAGTAGTATTGTATATATTTTTGGGTATATGTATGTGTATATATATATATATATATATAACTACATCTTCTTCATTCATTCATCTGTGGATGGATATTTAAGCTGATTTCAAATCTTGGTAATTGTAAACATTGCTGCTATGGAATTGGGATGCATATATCTTTCCTGATTACTGTTTTTGCTTTTTGAATATGTACCCAGGAATGTAATTGATGGGTTATATGGCAGTTCTATTTTTAGTTGTTTTAAAAAGCTCATAGTGTTTTGCATATAGATGCACCAATTTATATTTCCACCAACAGTGCACAAGTTCCCTTTTCTCCACCACCTCGTCAACATTTGTAATTTGTGGTCTTTTTGATGACAGCCATCTAGGTGTGAGGTGATATCTCATTATGGTTTTAATTTGCATTTCTCTGATGATTAACAATGTTGAGAATCTTCATGTGCCTGGCTGGCCATCTGTATGTTTTCTTTGGAAAAATGTCTATACAGGTCTCTGCCCATTTTTTAAATTGGATTTTTTTTTGCTATTGAAATGTTTATGAAATGTATGAAATGTTTATATATTTTGGATATTAGCCCCTTAGTGGTCATATTATTTGCAAGAATTTTCTTCCTTTCAGTAGGTGTCTTTTCATTTTTTGTTGCTTTCTGATAAAGAATTCTATATATTCTTATAGATGAGTTTGCCTCTGTGTGAGATTGGTTTAATTTACTCAGAAAAACTCTAGAATTTTTCCTATTTCTAAAACAGAGTATACTTTTCAATCATCTCCAAAGAGTCAGGTCAAAATATTGGGAGTGACTGCATATTCTGATTCTTCTGTTTTATGATTCTTTCATCTTATATGATATCATGTGAAACATGGAAAATTTAATCAATTATATTTATTTCTGTGAACCAGGCATTTTTGCTTTATCCATTTAATTTACATATATTCTGTATACTATTTTAATTAAGTATGAACATAGAGACAGTTATTCAGATAATCAAAGATAGAAGAGCTTTTTTTAAAAAATCATGGCTACAGCTAGTCTTTAAAATGCTTAATGAGAAGGTTACAGATTAATAATCTTTAAAGAATATTGGCTCTAATAACTAGTTAGATAAATTTTGAAATCATTTGGTAACTGTGCATAAACTACTGTAAACAAGGATACAGATAAGATTTTTAAACATACTTTAAAAATAAATCTGAATTTGATGTATAAATATCTGCCCTAAATGTCTAGAGTATGTAACATTTTGATAATCTTTATAAAAAGTTGTTATCATGAATTTAATGCTGGAAGTTAGATTTGAAAGTTTCTATATTAAAACTTCTATATAATGCTAAGGATCCTGACCTGTATATAAACACTTTTCCTATTTAGATTATGTGACTGCAAGTACTGCTGTCATATAAATCCATGTTATAAAACTAAAAAAAAAAAAAGCTTTTTAAAAAGATGTAATTGGTGTTATGAATCTATTGTACTAACTACATTTTATCTTAAAACATCAAAATAATTTTAGAAAAAAACTTACTGGTTCACCTCGCAGCCCAGGTGGTCCTAGGATTGTATTATCTTCTCCTGGATAACCCTACAGTGAAGATGTTTTATAAATAAAGTTAAATCAATGAAATAAACTTTAAAAAATTAAGTCTATTATTTATAATAGGTTATAAAATATGCAATCTGGTTTTATCTTTTTTAAATGAAAAAGTTTTATCTACAAAACTTAGCATATGATACTTTATCCTGCTGCTGCTAAGTCGCTTCAGTCATGTCCGATTCTGTGCAACCCCATAGACGGCAGTTCCTCAGGCTCCCTGGTCCCTGGGATTCTCCAGGATGATACTTTATACACAGTTGTAATTCATATATGGCTCTCTTTAGAACTGTCAATCTCCTTTAGTTAAGCAGCTTACTAATTTTCTCAGTGTCAGTTTTCCAACAATATTACAAATCAAGAGGAGTACTGTTGTAATTATTCATAAAAATTTTACCATAAATGTACTATGCTGCTGCTAAGTCGCTTCAGTCGTGTCCAACTCTGTGTGACCCCATAGAAGGCAGGCTCACCCATCCCTGGGATTCTCCAGGCAAGAACACTGGAGTGGGTTGCCATTTCCTTCTCCAAAGCATGAAAGTGAAAAGTGAAAGTGAAGTCGCTCAGTCGTGTCCGACTCTTAGTGACCCCATGGACTGCAGCCCACCAGGCTCCTCCGTCCATGGGATTTTCCAGGCAAAAGAGTACTGGAGTGGGGTGCCATTGCCTTCTCCAGTTAGTCATTTAATCTAGAGTCTCACAATCTCTTTCAATAAGCAAATTAACATTAGTTTTACAGATTGCAAAGTACTGTAACATATATCATTTCACCTCAATCTTGAAAATACCTATCAAAGACTTCTTAATTATTTTAAATATTTCTCCCTTTACATTTATTTTTCTTCTAGAATCTACAATACTTCCCAAATTGAAAAGTACTTCTTTTATTCTTTGAAAATGTTTCCAGCATACTTTCAGAAAGAACACATGAATTCAATGTTTACTTTTAGGATTAAAAAGTCAATATAAACATACACACCTTTTCTCCTTTAGGTCCTGGCAAACCAGAAAGTCCTGGTTGACCTTCATGGCCCTAAGAGAAGGACAAGTAAGTAGACAATCTCCATATCATTAGTGTGTGCTCTACATAATACTATCATGGCTATGCCATTAGATATTACACCAATTCTGAAAGAAAAATAGGATTCACTGTATAGGAGCCTGATGTCAAAATATGCTAGAAAGCATTATCAGAAGATTTCATTTGAATTTGTATATTTGGGATGACATCTTTATGTAATGTTTTTATGCAAATATACGTCTTATTTCCAATTAGAACTGCTTACCCTATATCCTAGAATTCCAGGTTCTCCAGCAGGTCCCATCAATCCTAAATGTCCCTAAAAAACAAAGCAAACATTAGAAAGAAAACAGACAATTGTTTAAATTGTTAAACCTGCATTTTTGTTATTTAAAACTTAGATTTTTCAAGATATGAAATTCTACCTAGTCTGAAACAGGAAAACAAAAAATAATTCTCCAACTTGCATCTTATATTACTTCTGAACCACGTAAATCCCACAAAAATATGTTTCTTTGGTTTATTTCTGGTATGAACATCTTTAATCATATTAAAAGAAATACTTTCAGTTGCCAGAAAGCTGTAAACTTCCAGCAAATTCTTGGAAATGTAGTTTGCATTTGTCAAAGTTTGTGGCATTTGCACATCACTAAATATTAGGGAGTGAATTCTGATAGCTTTAAGTATTGTCATGATAGGATTGAGAACTCTGTACTCATTCATAGTCTCAGGTGCTTTGATGAACATGATTTCAACTCTAGTCAAAGCTGTTAAAAGAGAATTGATTGACAACTTATGTATAATATTCACCTCTATTATTTATACTTTTTATCAGTTTACACAGATGAGGAAATCATAAGTTAAAGGCAAATCAGTAAATGTTCCTAAACTACTGAAAAGATAACAGACAACTGAAAAAAAGCAAAAATAACACTCTTAAAAATGTTCCTTACTTTTATATTATTAAAATGTTTTCATACCAACTCTTCTATTTGAGTCTCAAAATAAATAGGAGATAAGGAAATTAAGGCACAGCCAAATGCCACACCAGCCAGAAGTTCTAACCAATGAAGTAAGTAAGGATAATAAATAATAAATATGAGGAGGTGATGCAATTATTTACCTAAGGAATCCTTAGAATTATTAAAATTCACTGAAATAAATATAAAGTTTTTAAAAAAGATTTCTTACACAGACCAGTAAGAAGATGAACTAGAAAACGGACTACTATTAAAACAACAAAATCTGTAAGAAACTAACAATATACCTAATAAGAAAGGTGTAAGAACAAAGATAAAGGAAATAACAAAGCTTTATTGAAGGATATAGAAGATATAAGTAAATAAAAAGACATATGTTAATCATTCATAGAATGAATATGGTAATTCTATATGAATGATTCAATATTAAAGGAACTTGCAGAATTGTATTTTAAAGTTCAAACAAAAAACAGACGAAATCATAGTAAGAGCTGAGCTTTTCAGAAAAATAAATCATGAGGTATTTGCCCTTCTAGATCTCAAAAGATACTGTAATGATGTAACAATTTAAATGGTGTGTTACCTAGTAATAAACTAAAAAATTGAGAAAAGAAAATAGAGAAAATTAAAACAGACCATTATTTGAGAGTAGCTTACAGTAAGGGTAGCAATTCAGAAAACTGGGAAATAGATTTATTAAATAGTAATGAGACAACTGGCTAAGAACATGGAAAAAAGAAATTAGTCCTTTACAACTTATAGCAAAATAAACTCCACATGCTTTAACAGGGCTGAGGGTAACAATATTAGGAAAAGGATGTGGAAGAATATTTGTATATACTTTATGTAAAGAAGTCATTTCTAATAAGAAACAAAACCTAGACTGTTGACAGAAAGACTGACAAATTTGATGGTAACAGTTAAAGCCTCTGTCCGGTGAAAGACAGTGTAAACAAGATAAATGATAGAAAGGAAAATATATTTGTAATATATTTGCAACATATTTAACAAAAATGTATTATCTAAACTATATAAAGTGTTCTTGAAATTAAGAAAAAGAAAATAGTCTAATAGAAAAACATGTAAAGTACATATAAACAGGCAACTTTCAGAGGAAAAAGTACAGTTTATTTAGTTGCAAGCAAGAAAATGTAAGAAAGAAAATGAGACATACTTTTTCATTTATCAGATTGGCAAACATCAAAAGGATTAATACGAAGTATTCCCATAAAAGACTCAAATGTAAGACTTGAAACCATAAATTTCTAGAAGAAAACACAGACTGCGTGCCTTTTGATATTGGCCTTGGAAATATTTTTTTTATATCTCTCCTCAGGTAAAATAAACAAAAGGAAAAATAAGTAGACAATATCAAACAAAATAGCTTTTACACAGCCAAAGAAACTATCAATAAAGCAAAAAGGTCACCTACTGAATAGGAGAAGATATTTGCAAATAATGAATCTGATAAGGGGTTAATATCTAAATATAAAAATAATTAACACAACACAATATCAAATAAACAAACAACCCAATTTAAAAATGGGCAGAGGATCTAAACAGACATTTTCCCAAGACAGCCAACGGGCACATGGAAAAATGCTCAACATCACTAGTCATCAGGGAAATACAAATCAAAACCACAAGGAGATTTCACCTCATACCTATTAGAATGGCTATTACAGAAAAGACAACAAATATCAAGTGTTGGGAAGGATGTGGAGAAAAGGGAACCCTTGTTCACTGTTGGTAGGAATATAAATTGGTGCAGCCATTATGGAAAACAGTATGCAAGCTCCTCAAAAAATTAAAATTACAAATAGAACTATCATATGATCCAGCAATTCTACTCTTGGGTATCACATTATATACCATTTTTGAATTCATAGGACATAGAAGAAAAATATTAGCAATTTAAATAAAAGGAAGTACATACTACCTGACTTAGTAAGATGGCAGGAATGGAACACTTAAAATGAGGCTGAGGAGTCTTACAGTTGAGAGTAAGTGGCAGAGGAGATAACAGAGTAATCTCATTTAGAACATCAGAGAGCTTCAACTAAAAGAGTTCCCCATCAGAGACTGCTTTTTGATATTCCAGTCTAATCAATATATCTCTTCATGTGATTTTCCCCTAAAATGAGGCTAAGGAAAACCTTCCTCAGGCAACAGACAGATTATTCAACACTCTCCAAAGGATTTGGTGAAAAGTCACTTGTGACATTTAAATGGTGATTAGGAAATACATATGGATTTGATAAATAAGTTTATGAAATACTCAAAAGACTAAATTGGATAATCTCTTAAATATTTTGCATGTCTTTCTTCTGTGACTTTTTGAACAAGTTCAAATGTGTTAGCAACATAATTTTGATACTACAGTTTCAAAAGTATCATGCTATCTTTGCTTCCAATATCATGTAAAATTTATATGAAAGATTAAAAATCAGTAGCTGTTTTAGAGACTTACCACAGCTGCATATAAAGAAATAATCTCTAGATAAGCATGAAAGTCTAAGCATATAAAGAAAACCCATTTTTGAGCAATCTAATTTTCAAAGCAATTTGTCAACCATGACAGCATAATTTTATACAGATATTAAATTCTGATTTCAAGTACAACTTTATAAACTTTCCTACTTAGGTTTGGAGTTATAATCTGATTTAAAAAAATCTTATTTCATATTTTATTTCCATTTTGAGATTTTTTTCCCCTTTCCTTTTTCATGTCCAGAAACCACTAAGCCATTTAAGTACTGTGGAACGCTTACAATTCTCCATATCCCATGGAGGTAGATTATTTTCAATGGAACTTTTGCTTTCTCTGTAAAATTAATCAAGAGATGAAGCTTTTAGACATGGATACATTTCTTTCCATCCGCAGTGAACTCAGTTTTGGAGACAAATCAAATACTGACCACAGCACCTCTAGTTCCTCTGGCACCCTTAAGACCACTTTCCCCAATTTGTCCAGGAGCACCTCTGCTTCCAATTTCTCCTGCGGGCCCCATTTGTCCTTTATCACCCTGTGGATGCCATTAGTAAGAGAGAAAAGTAAGAAAAAAACCTTATACTTAAATTAATCAACTACATCATATACCTGAATGGCTCCAGAGGATATTCTGTAGGCAAAATTCTATAAATAATAACTTTGTTTTAACTTACTAGTACTACAGACCACCACTGACAATAACAACATACCATCACCTCCGGGGTTACCTTAAAAATGCAATTAAAAGTAATTGTGGGAAAAAGAATACAAAAATTTCTGCGCAAATAAGCAGGGAAGTCTGGTGCTCATGTTGAATTACAAATAACCAAGTGTTTTATTCGTGAAACTTGGTATGTATTTATGTACAAATGCATGCACCCATATGTTTACTCATGTCCTGAGAAAACACAGGCCCTATGACAAGCCTGTTTCTACAGAGAATTTCAGTGCCCCAATGATACATTTAATACATTTAACTGCTCTAGTGGGCAGTTCTGTATACTCAACATCATCACTTATTTGGAGTTTTTCTTTAAAAATCTGTAACATTTTTACATGATTTTACATCCATCTGAAAACCAATTCTGTTTTCCAACAGGCTAACTGATCATTCTCTAATATCAAAGTACAGCTGCTTTTAAGTAGTAAATGTTATAATTTATTCTCCACATGTGGTAACTCAGTTCTATTATTGATAACCAAGTAGACACAAAGAAAAACTAAACTATGATCACAGTCAGGAAATTTTTGGTGATTCACAATAATTCACAGGTTTCTGTAAGGATCTGTACTGTCCTACTTGTAAAACCATTTAGAAAGAAAATTATGTATGATGAAAAGAGACTTCAATATTGGGCATTATTTCATGGCTAAGAATGGTAACTAAAATATACCTCATTCACTTTTATCTTTTATTATTTCTTATACTGCCCCCAAGTTATGAGAAAGATGGATTAGGTGCATATTCACAGAAATGATATAATTCAATTTTGGGAACTAGAATATAGTGTGATTTGTAGTTAATTATAATAAATATATTCAGATTTATTGTATTACAATGGGAAAATAATTTTTATGTTTCACCAATACCTGAGTAAATTATTGACTCTGTCCAAGGATGAATTATTTATTATAAAGTACTAAATTTTACAAACACATCACATTTTCTTAGTAAAAGGAAGCAAATAACACATATTGTTTTGTGTCTCTTAGTTAATATACAGGGAAGATAAAATCAATACTAACCTTTTCAATTTAGAAAAATATATTGAAACAAGCCAGAAACAATTCTAATAATACTTCTCTCCCCTAAACATCTTACTAAAGTTGTTATTAAATGGCACAAATGGTATAGCATTTTTTCTTTTCTATCTTTTCATGCCCATCGTCTACTAAAGAATTTCTAGTAAAGATGAGAAGAAAATGCAAAGATCTTTTTAGAAATGACAGTCAAAAATTTGACTTCAGATAATTAAGGTAAAAAGTACTCCTATGTGGAATTAAATATTGACTTAAACAATTGTGCCTTTTAAGTCAAATTTATAGCTCTTTGATGCTTTATTTCTAGTACAAATAAAAACATCACAGTATGCTGTGGAGCTATGCGCACATCAGAAATAAAGAAAACCTACATAAAAAGATGTAAAAAAAAAAATTACCTTCTTTCCTGGACGACCTCTTTGTCCTGGAATTCCCGTAATTCCTTCAGGTCCCTGAATTTTAAGTATAAAAAAGGAAATAAATTATTACAGACACGACTACATAGGATGCTTAAATACTTGTATCACATAATCACTGACTTGAACACTAAGTAAAAATGTGGGCTACTTCTCAACATTATTATGCTTGTACAACTATTTAAAAAGAGGTAATGATGAGTTAAAGGCCCAGCTGTTACTAGTGAGTAAAGTTCACAGATACAAACTAGTCAAGATAGACAAAATGAAACCATTCTTAATCACAGAGTGAAAATAACTTGGTTTTAGCACAGCCAGTGAGAAAGTAACTAAAGTTAACCTAAATGTATCCATGTCAGCAGTTCTATGAGCTACTTTGGGTTCAGCATCTTGTTGAAGGCACAGGATTATAAAATATATCTAATACATTGTCAGGGAGAATCTCACTGAAGGGTACGATCAACCAAATACTCTTTTATCTGTGGGGGCGGAAAAGGAGAAAAGGGAAACACATTGAGAGAAAGGAGGTAGTCATATTAAACTGTTTAAAACAATATTTTTATTTCAACTGGTATTTTATTTATACAAAAGGAGGCTAAAAGTTTTCAATAAACACTTTTTTTTTAAAGTAAGAAGTGGTTAACATATTTTAATGTCATATGAATTTGCAGGTCAACAATGGTTAGGCTTAAATGAGATCCACAGTAAGCCAGGCTTCAAATTCAAAAATAGCTAATAATTAATCACAACATTCCTTGCATTAGTTGGAAATGAAAATGGAAATTTCAAATTTGTGTCCCAAAACTTGGCAAAAGGCAAAAATGATGTAGACAAGAAATAAATTGTGGTTTACCACTGTGCTACAGAGGCTCTTGATAAATATTTGTTAAACGAATAAACAGATACCTAAGGAAATGACTCATGCCCTGTGCTCCTGAGCAAATGTTCTTCTAGCCTCAGAAAATCCGCTGAATTTAGAGGCCAAAGCGGTTAAGTTCTATTGCTGTAGTTCCAGCTGCATCCAGAGGTTGAAATGATCATTGCACTAATGTGAGACTTCTTTGCGGTTAACATGGCCTTTTTAAGAGAGGGTGATTAACATTTACAGAGGTTAACGACGTGAGCATTTAAGCCAGACTGCTCTAGTTTCATATTTTGGCTCTGTCACCTAACAGCTGTATGACTATAGGTAGATTATTTCACCTCTAAAGGCTTCAGTTTCCTGTTATATAGTAGGGGTGTATTAATACTTCTTCAAAGAGTTACTAAGATTGAATGAGAAAGGACTAGACTTATACTTGAAGAGTTCAAGAAATGTCAGTTCTCATTAATTTCTGTTGCCTTTTCAAAGGGTATTATGTAATAATTAAATGTATATAAAAGATTATTAATAAAAGGTATAATAAACACCCAAGTGCCTACCACCCACTTTAAGAAATAGAAGCTATACACACACACATACAAAAATACACACAAGACTGAAGTCCCATATATGCACTTATATTTGCAAATATATCACCTTCTCCCCTCACTCAGGTGCAACCATTGTCCTCAATTTGTTTATCATTCCCATGCATTTATTTACACTTTTACTCCATATGTATATATCCCCAAGCATTATTTGCTTATTTTGCATCTTTTGAAACTTTCAATAAGCAGTATCATACTTTACACATTCTTTTGAAATTTTTTTTTAGAACAATATTTGTTTTTGAAATCATTTAGTCTCTCTGCTCTACTTACATTTTGTGTTCACTTCTACAGTGGTGGTGGTTGTGGTTTAGTCACTAAGTTGTATCCGACTCTTGTGACCCTATGGACTGTAGCCTGCCAGGCTCCTCTGTCCATAGGATTTCCTAGGCAAGAATGCTGGAGTGTGTTGCCATTTCCTTCTCCAGGGGATCTTCCCGACCCAGGGATCGAACTCGGGTCTCCCACATTCCAGATTCTTTACCGACTGAGCTACAACATTAAATAGTAGGATTCCATTTTGTAATCAACCACAACTTACTCAGCCATTTCCCTAGTGATGAACTTTTGGTAGTTTTTTGGTGCTGTTTTGCTTTGTTTTTTATGCTACAAACAGTCCTTCAATAAACACTCTTGCACCTACCTCTATATACCTATGTCAAGGGTCCAAGTAGTAAATAGTCCAAGTAGTAAATAGCTGGAAAACAAGATGTCAGAGAAATAGGAGGGGGCAGATCACATAGGGGACTATAGACCATGATGAGAGGTTTGAAGATTATTCTGATTGGAATGGGAAGCCATTTGGAAGGTTTTACACAGGGAGAGGGTGTACACTCTGGAATTGAATTGCTGGCTTGCAGGATACATGTATCTTTCAGTACATAAGATTTTGCCAACTTGTTCTCCAGAGTTTTAGCCTATTTACATTCCCAAAAGCAACATTTAAGAGTTCCAATTACTCCAAATCTTACATGTTTGGTACTATCAAACAAAATTTGTCCATCTCGAGGGAGCAAAACGATATATTATTAGGGATTTCAATTCACATATTCCTGATTATTAAGGAAGAATGAATATCTCTTCATACAGTAATTCAGCATCTATATGTGAATCACTAGTTCCCATCTTTTGTCCAGTATTCTAGATCCAAGGCCTCCTCATCCTTGCCACCACTGCAAACACAGAGTCAGTATTAGAAAAAGAGAGACGTGAAAGACCGATACATTTGAGAGACTAAGCATCGTAAGAGTCTGAGCTTTACCCAAAGAGACTACTAAATTATAGAAACAGATTAAGCTTTTAACTGAATTGGATATAAAAGTTTCCTTTCTTTCTCTTTCAATTCCCTCCCCAACCACTCCTCACTATTCTAAGTGAGGGCTTGTGAGGAAAACTAGATTAGCCAGAAATAAATTTTATATTTGCACATGTCTAAGTACCAATCTGTAACCCTATTACACACTTAATTGTAATGAGCAACAACTCAGTTGCTCACCTAAAAATCAGATTTATTCTTTATTATGCTTTCCCTCTTTCTCAACATCCAAACCACGAGCAAATCCAGTCAACTATATCTCCAAGAGGTCTTGAATCTGATTAGTATTTACTATTGCTATTGCTCCCCTGAATTCCAAGTCACTCTATTATTTTTTTGTCTACATGACTGCACAGACTTCTAAGTGATTTGGTCCACTTTTTTTTGGTCCATTCCATTTCTTCAGAGTAACCCAAATGATCATGAACAGTTTTAATCAAACATCTCTCCCTGTGTAAAACCTTCCAAATGGCTTCCCATTCCAATCAGAATAATCTTCAAACCTCTCATCATGGTCTATAGTCCCCTATGTGATCTGCCCCCTCCTATTTCTCTGACATCTTGTTTTCCAGCTATTTACTACTTGGACTATTTACTACTTGGACCCTTCCTTTTTTAAAATAGGACATTTAATAAATACCCTTTCTACCTTGGGGCATTTGCATTAGATGTTTCCTCTGCCTAGAATACTCCTTTTCAGATAGTCACATGGTTGGCTTCTTTTTATCTTTAGGCATCTAGCTCAATGTAACTTCAGATGGCCCTTCTGTGGCCATCCCAATTAAAGTAGCCCCTTTATCAGGGCATTCAAAATCCCATTACCATGTTTTATTTTCCTCATAGGGCTTATCACTATCAGAAATTATTATTCTTGTTCACACTGTCCTTCTACACTGCATGTTCCATGACAGCAGAGATCTTGTCTGTTTTGTTCATTGTTGCAACAGTGTCCAGAACTGTGTCTTGTATATAATTGATGCTTAATAAATATTTAATAAATGAATGATAGAATGCATGCCCAAAGGAGAAAATATTTAGCCTTAATCAGACAGTAGTTGGTCTACTAGATATCTATTTGTAAATAAATAACGCCTTAAAAAATTTCCTATCTGTTGGAATTAAAACCAAAGTTCACGAATAAAAGGCAAAGGATAGTGACATTTTTATACTTTTTAGCTTCTAGGAAATAGAAAAAATGGACCTGTTAGAAATCTTCTGCACAGTAAACTTTCAAACATATTTGAAGAGCTCATTATGCGTGAGAAAAGACATTGCCTGTGTTTTGTATTGTATTTTCTTCTGTCATTATAATCAGAAAGATCTCCCCTGGTTCTTTCATTCACTTTTTTTCCATTTAAAGATAGCTTGTTTTTCTTTTTGGGGAGTGGCGGTGGTAAACTTCCACTGATATTAGGCTGGTTTATTTTAGTGTTTGTTCTGAAATGCATCAGTGATAATTTTCTCCAAAATGTTGGCTTTTAAAAGTTTACATGACCCACTGCAACCTATTTGTGTATTTAGAGACTTGCAGGGCAGAGTAGAAAGAGACAATCATTTCTCAATGTGCATGTTTTAATAGACTTCTTCAATGATTACACAAACAAGGATGCTTTTAAACAAATGTCATGTTGACAGAGAATAGTTGCCTTGATGTTCAGCCTACTTACACCACAGAGGACGGACTTGGGATTCCCTACTGATTTAACTTTGTGAGAGTAGCTGTAGTCTCATAAGTAACACATCACATCTACTTTTAAAAATAATGTTTTCTGAGATACCATAATATGAATCTATTTAAAGGAGTGACCCACAATCCTTTTGGCACCAGAGACTGGTTTCATTTTTCCATGGATGGGGGAGATAAGTATGGTTTCAAGATGACTCAAGTGCATTACATTTATTATGTCGTCTCTGATCTGACAGGAGGCAGAGCTCACATGGTAATGAGAGTGATTGTAAATATAGATGAAGCTCTGCTTGCTCACCTGGTTCCTAACAGGTCCTGGACCAGTATGGGTCCACAGCCTGGGGGATGGGGACCCCTGATTTGAAGTGTATGATTCAATGGCTTTTATAATGCTGTGCAACCATCACCATAATTTTAGAATCAATTTCCATCACCCCATAAATAATCCTGTACCCACTGGTAGTCACTTCCAGTTTCCTCCCAAGCCCCAGCCTTAGGCAACCCTAATTCGCTGTCTCTAGAGATTTGCCTATTTGGGACATTTCCTGTATTATGTGGTCTCTTATGACTGACTGCTAGGCATAATGTTTTCAAAGTTCATCAAGGTTGTAGCATGAATCAATATTTTTTTTGGCATGGTTCAGTATATTTTTTATTGCCAAATAATATTCCATTGTATGAACATGCTACATTAATTAATAAGCATTTATTAATTGATGACCATTTTGTGTTATTTCTTTTTGGCTATCAAAAATGCTGCTGCTATGAGCATTCATGTAAAAATTTTTGTCTGAATCCTGTTTTCAATTCTTTTGGGTATATGCCAAGAACTGATGGGTCATATGGTAACTCTGTTTTTAACATTTTGAGAAACTGCCAAATTGATTTACAAATTAGCTGTACCATTTTACATCCAACCAATGATATATAAGAGTTCCAATTTCTTTACAGTCTCATCAACACTTATTTTCTGTTTTTCTTTTTTCCTCTAGTGGATGTGAAGTGGTATCTCATTGTGGTTTTATTTGCATTTTCCTAATAGTTAATGATGTTGAGTATCTTTCATGTGCTTATTTGCCAACTATATATATCTTCTTTGGAGAAATACCTGTTTAAAGACTTTTCACTTTTCAATCGAATTATCTTTTTATTATTGATATGTAGGAGTTCTTCATATATTTTTGGATACTAGTCCCTTATCGCATACAATTTGCAAATATTTTATCCAATTCTATGGTGTCTTTCACTTTCTTGATGGTGTTCTTTGAAGTTCTAAACCTTTTCACTTTAATGCAGCCCAGTATATCTGTTTTTCTTTGTTATTTGTAATTTTGGTGTTATCTAAGAAGGCTTCGCATAACCCAAGGTCAAGATTTCCTTCTGTGTTGTCCTCCAAGACATTTATAGTTTTAGCTCTTAAATTTAGATCTTTGAGTTAATTTTGTGTGTAGCATAAGGAAAGATCCAAATTAATTCTTTAGTATGTGGGTATCCAGTAGTTTTAGCAACATTGGTTGAAAAGACCATTCTTTTCCTCATTAAATTTTCTCAGTACATCACATGCTTTTGTAATTCAAATTTATCTTGTTTACTTTTTTCCCTGGAAATTAATTTATCCCTTGAGATAACCAATAACACTAGACATTGTTAAACAAAGTTTGGAAATTATGGAGAATGTTCCCATTAGAGACTTTATTTTTCTTCTGCTTGAAACCTTTCAGTGGCTTCTTACTATACTTTAAATAAGCCCAAATTTTTTACTATGGTTTAAAAGATCCTTCATGATTTGCTACCTACCTATTTCCTCAAGCTCAACTCAAACAACTTTTCACTATTCACTCTGCTGTAACAAACTCCTTTTAGTTTTCCAAAAATACCTAGATCATTCTTACCTCTCCATCTTGGTCCTTGATATTCCATTGCTACTCGACCTACCTTGAAGGATCTCCCAAAGTTCTTTCATTCACTGGCTCCTCTTCACTCTCCAGGTCTCAGCTCACTCCTCCCCTATCTAGAGAAGCCTTTCCTCACTGCCTTAGTGTAAATAGCTTCTCTTCTCTTAACTAGTTGGCTTTCCCCTTCCCTTAACCAGTTGTCCTTTATCATCATCCTGTTTATCTTCATCACTACATTAACCACCACGTGCAGTGAACTTGCTTACTCAGTCTTCTCCATGATACTGTCAAATCTGAGATCAGGAACCTTTCTCATCTTGTTCCCCTTGGTATTCCCAAAGCTTAGCAGAGTTCTTGGCTCATCCAAGGAACTCATAAACTTCCTTGAATTACTGAATGGAAAATTTTTAGAGTCACAGTTTGTAAAGCTAACAAAAATTTAGAAACTATATAAAAATTCAGAAAATTAAAATTTTTTTTAATTTCTAAAAATTTAGAAAATTTTTACAGAGTCACAGTTTGTAAACCTAACAAAAATTTAGAAACATCCAAGCTAATTTTTTTAAGGCTATGTAACCTTTTCTTCTCAAAAAAAGTATAGAAGCTAATATGTTAACCAGACATGGAAAAATCTTCTCTGATTCAAGCAGATAAAGAATAAACACCAGAAACTATAAAACTCCTAGAGGAGAACATAGGCAAAACACTCTCTGACATAAATCACAGCAGGATCCTCCATGACCCACCTCCCAGAATATTGGAAATAAAAGCAAAAATAAACGAATGGGACCTAATTAAAATCAAAAGCTTCTGCACAGCAAAGGAAACTATAAGCAAGGTGAAAAGACAGCCTTCAGAATGGGAGAAAATAATAGCAAATGAAACAACTGACAAAGAATTAATCTCCAAAATATACAAGCAGCTCCTGCAGCTCAATTCCAGAAAAATAAACAACCCAATCAAAAAATGGGCCAAAGAACTAAACAGACATTTCTCCAAAGAAGACATAAAGATGGCTAACTAACACATGAAAAAATGCTCAACATCCCTCATAATCAGAGAAATGCAAATCAAAACTGCAATGAGATACCATTTCACACCAGTCAGAATGGCTGCTTTCCAAAAGTCTACATGCAATAAATGCTGGAGAGGGTGTGGAGAGAAGGGAAACCCTCTTACACTGTTGGTGGGAATGCAAACTAGTACAGCCACTATGGAGAACAGTGTGGAGATTCCTCAAAAAACTGGAAATAGAACTGCCATATGATCCCGCAATCGCACTCCTGGGCATACACACCGAGGAAACCAGAATTGAAAGAAACACATGTACTCCAATGTTCATTGCAGCACTGTTTATAATAGCGAGGACATGGAAGCAACCTAGATGTCCATCTGTAGATGAATGGATAAGAAAGCTTTGGTACATGTACACAATGGAGTATTACTCAGCCATCAAAAAGAATGAATTTGAATCAGTTCTAATGAGGTGGATGAAATTGGAGCCTATTATACAGAGTGAAGTAAGCCAGAAAGAAAAACATCAATACAGTATAATAACGCATATATATGGAATTTAGAAAGATGGTAACCTTAACTCTGTATACGAGACAGCAAAAGAGACATAGGTGTATAGAACAGTCTTTGGGACTCTGTGGGAGAGGGTGAAGGTGGGATGATTTGGGAGAATGGCATTGAAGCATGTATATTATCATATGTGAAATGAATCACCAGTCCAGGTTCAACGCATGATACAGGATGCTTGGGGCTGGTGCATGGGGATGACCTGGAGGGAGGATATGGGGAGGAGGGAGTTGGGAGGGGGGTTCGGGAGGGGGAACACATGTACACCCGGGGCGGATTCATGTCAATGCATGGCAAAACCAACCAATATATTATTCTAAAGTAATTAGCCTCCAATTAAAAAAAAAATAAATTCCTTCCAGTTCAGCATCCTCCTTGACACAGTCATCATAGCGGTTCTGCAGAGCTCCAACCCCTTTGTTAAGTGTAATGTATAAACTGAGAAACCAAAGGATGACTCCCCAACAATGTAAAGCACTTTAGTAATAGACTAGGGGTTTGAACAATTCTTGCAGAGTAGACAGTGCATGGTTCTTTCTATTGTGTGTTGCTTTACAACACAACAGTTCAGAACATGCAAGTCTAAAACCAGAGTTAAATGAATCATTCAGAAGATAAGGATTTAGATCACCTTTTGCTCCTTAATGCCACTGACTTCAAATTTTCAAAGTGATTACTTTTCAGGGTTTCCAAGGAAATTGTCTTAGAAACAAGAGTCATGTATATCTCACTCTTTTCTATGTCTAACTAAATATTTCTAACTATTCCTCTCATCTTTTGGACTTCACTTTTAAGACTCTACTGAAAAAGCTTCTTCAAAAAGTATGCATTATTTAATTTCAGATTCTCTTAAGATATTCACTTCTACCTAATATCATACCACCCTACACAGATGGGAAAAGTAAACTTCAATAAATCCAATCAAGTTTTCTTGTAAAGGAATAAAACAAGACAATTTCATTTATACCTACTCAGCTTCAGAGTACATAGCTTCACATCTGTTTAGATCTTAAATACCAGGGCGATATACTTTTTAAGAGATGAATGATGGACCATAAGTCAGGCAGATGTTTCTTCACAGAAGCTTTCAAGCTCTTTTTCTCATGCAGAGTTATGCATTTAGACAACTGAATTGTCTGTTTTAGAGCAGATTTCAAGCATGAAATACAAAATGTTTTCCTTTGTTCAAAGAGTTTACATCTTGGATTTGGGAATTTGTTACTGACGTTTCCCTTGCCTTATTTTTCTATCCAGATATCATTTTCCAGTCTTTTAGAAAGTAAAAAGAACATCTCTTTACTTGAAAAAAACTTAATTTCTTTTTTCACTCTCTTTCTTATTTTTTAAAAGAATTTTTAAGGTAGCATCTTTGTGACATTGCCTAAGGAAGAATTATTTTGAAGTGCAAAAATAAATCGAACATCAGGCTGCCTGATTAAGCAATAGCTCCTTGGATCATAAAATTCTTTTGAAAAAAATATGCTATGGTATTTTTATTGAGCTTATGAGCTAAAAGGCATTTAAAATTCCAAGAAGAACAACAAAAAGAATAAAAAAGAAATGCACATGTGTTGTTACTAAAAAAGGCACCAAAGATGTGTACAAGGCAGGATTATTCCTGGGAAAAGTTATGAAGCAGATGAAGTCTGTGTTTATAATTTTTCCATGTCTTGTTTTGAGCCCCTTTTTCATCTCTGTTCTGCCCATCACCATTTGTCATGCTGCATCATCCCTCTGGGATTCCTGGCTGTGTTGTCCTATGGCATGATCAGACCTTTCTTTTTGTTAGTTCTGTGTCCCGCTACCCTCCCCGCCACCACTCCAAATAACTTTAGTATTTTCTTAGGGAACTAGGCCAGTTGTCTGAAAAAAAAATCTATGCTAAAATATTAATAATTATTAATGACTTTATTATATAAAAACAAACTTGAGAAAACTTCTCAGGAAGATAACCACACTTTCTTAGTACTTGTTATTTGGCTTTTCTGTGGGTCCAGTCCTGATGAATCCTCTTAAAAAATTAAAACTATCAAGAATCCTAGAAACCCAAGTCTCAAGAAGTGTGGCTTGGAATCTAAGGGTGAGGCTGAAGCAGGTTCTTGAATCACAGAGATAGAATAACCACATTAGAAGCTGGAGGAAAGGTTTCATTTGGGTTGCATTGTCTTTTCCCCAGGCCAACATAGCATTGCAGAGTGAACCCATTTGATCTATAGCTTCTCCTGTGGGGAAAAAGAGAACCCAAAGTGGATATTCAGCCCATCTACTGTTGCAATATGTTTCCAGAGTGGCCCAGTCAGGTCTGCGTGAGGATCATTTGGGGAACTTGAGGGCCTGACAGCTGGGGAAAAGATGAGATGGGCAAAGGGACAAGACTTACAGTAACCAGCACTAAAGTATTATTGGACTTTATCTCCGCTTGGAGCAGCACCTGAACAGAGATACCAGCCAGTGGTCTGCCTATCTGCAGAACTTAGCGAGTGGCATTGTCTGATCAGGGAGTTTGGCTGCAGTTCTGCATGATTTGGAAAGTGAAAGTGAAAATCGTTCAGTCGTGTCTGACTTTGCGACCCCATGGACTGCAGCACACCAGCCTCCCTGTCCGTCACCAACTCCCGGAGTTTACCCAAACTCGTGTCCATAGAGTCGGTGATGCCATTCAACCATCTCATCCTCTGTTGTCCCCTTCTCCTCCTGCCCTCAATTTTCCCCAGCATCAGAGTCTTTTCTAATGAGTCAGTTCTTTGCATCAGGTGGCCAAAGTATTGGAGTTTCAGCTTCAGCATCAGTCCTTCCAGTGAACACTCAGGACTGATCTCCTTTAGGATGGACAAGTTGGATCTCCTTGCAATCCAAGGGACTCTTAATAGTCTTCTCCAACGCCACAGATCAAAAGCATCAATTCTTCTGAGCTCAGCTTTCTTTACAGTCCAACTCTCACATCCATACATGACTACTGGTAAAACCATAGCCTTGACTAGACAGACCTTTGTTGGCAAAGGAATGGATTGTATAGTCCATGGAATTCTCCAGGCCAGAATAATGGAGTGGTGCAGCGGCTGCGCTTTCTTGGAGCAGCTGTGAAGAGATATCCCATGCCCAAGGTAAGAGAAACCCAAATAAGATGGTAGGTATTGCGAGGGTGCATCAGAGGGCAGACACACTGAAATCATAATCACAGGAAACTAGTCAATCTGATCACATGGACCACAGCCGAATGTGGTCCACTGGAGAAGGGAATGACAAACCACTTCAGTATACTTGCCTTGAGAACCCCATGAACAGTATCAAAGGGCAAAATGATAGGATACTGAATGAGGAATTCCCCAGGTCGGTAGGTGCCCAGTATGCTACTGGAGATCAGTGGAGAAATAACTCTAGAAGGAATGAAGGGATGGAGCAAAAGCAAAACCAATACCCAGTTGTGGATGTGACCGGTGATAAAAGCAAGGTCTGATGCTGTAAAGAGCAATATTTCATAGGAACCTGGAATGTTAGGTCCATGAATCAAGGCAAATTGGAAGTGGTCAAACAGGAGATGGCAAGAGTGAACATAGACATTCTAGGAATCAGTGAATTAAAATGGACTGGAATGGGTGAATTTAACTCAAATGACCATTATATCTACTACTGTGGGCAGGAATCCCTTAGAAGAAATGGAGTAGCCATCATGGTCAACAAAAGAGTCCAAAATGCAGTACTTGGATGCAATCTTAAAAACGACAGAATGATTTCTGTTCGTTTGCAAGGCAAACCATTCAATATTACAGTAATCCAGGCCTATGCCCCAACCAGTAATGCTGAAGTAGCCAAGGTTGAATGGTTCTATGAAGACCTATAAGACCTTTTAGAACTAACGCCAAAAAAAGATGTCCTTTTCATTATAGGGGACTGGAATGCAAAAGTAGGAATTCAAGAAACACCTGGAGTAACAGGCAAATTTGGCCTTGGAGCACGGAATGAAGCAGGGCAAAGGCTAATAGAGTTTTGTCAAGAGAACGCACTGGTCATAGCAAACACCCTCTTCCAACAACACAAGAGAAGACTCGACACATGGACATCACCAGATGGTCAACACCGAAATCAGATTGATTATATTCTTTGCAACCAAAGATGGAGAAGCTGTATACAGTTAGCGAAAACAAGACCAGGAGCTGACTGTGGCTCAGATCATGAACTCCTTATTGCCAAATTCAGACTGAAATTGAAGAAAGTAGGGAAAACCACTAGACCGTTCAGATATGACCTAAATCAAATCCCTTATGATTATACAGTGGAAGTGAGAAATAGATTTAAGGGACTAGATCTGATAGATAGAGTGCCTGATGAACTCTGGACGGAGGTTCATGACACTGTACAAGAGACAGGGACCAAGACCATCCCCATGGAAAAGAAATGCAAAAGAGCAAAATGACTGTCTGAGGAGGCCTTACAAATAGCTGTGAAAAGAAGAGAAGCGAAAAGCAAAGGAGAAAAGGAAAGATATAAGCATCTGAATGCAGAGTCCCAAAGAATAGCAAGGAGAGATAAGAAAGACTTCCTTAGTGATCAATGCAAAGAAACAGAGGAAAACAACAGAATAGGAAAAACAAGAGATCTCTTCAAGAAAATCAGAGATTCCAAGGGAACATTTCATGCAAAGATGAGCTCGATAAAGGACAGAAATGGTATGGACCTAACAGAAGCAGAAGATATTAAGAAGAGGTGGCAAGAATACACAGAAGAACTGTACAAAAAAGATCTTCACGACCAGGATAGTCACGATAATGTGATCACTGACCTAGAGCCAGACATCGTGGAATGTGAAGTCAAGTGAGCCTTGGAAAGCATCACTACTAACAAAGCTAGTGGAGGTGATGGAATTCCAGTTGAGCTATTTCAAATCTTGAAAGATGATGCTGTGAAAGTGCTGCACTCAATATGCCAGCAGATTTGGAAAACTCAGCAGTGGCCACAGGACTGGAAAAGGTCAGTCTTCATTCCAATTCCAAAGAAAGGCAATGCCAAAGAATGCTCAAATCACCACACAATTGCACTCATCTCACACGCTAATAAAGTCATGCTCAAAATTCTCCAAGCCAGGCTTCAGGAATATGTGAACCGTGAACTCCCAGATGTTCAAGCAGGTTTTAGAAAAGGCAGAGGCACCAGAGATTAAATTGCCAACATCCGCTGGATCATGGAGAAAGCAAGGGAGTTTCAGAAAAATATTTATTTCTGCTTCATTGACTATGCCAAAGCCTTTGACTGTGTGGATCACAATAAACTGTGGAACATTCTGAAAGAGATGGGACTACCAGACCACCTGACCTGCCTCTTGAGAAACCTGTATGCAGGTCAGGAAGCAACAGTCAGAACTGGACATGGAACAACAGACTGGTTCCAAACAGGAAAAGGAGTACGTCAAGGCTGTATATTGTCACCTTGCTTATTTAACTTCTATGCAGAGTACATCATGAGGAACGCTGGGCTGGAAGAAGCACAAGCTGGAATCAAGATTGCTGGGAGAAATATCAATAACCTCAGATATGCAGATGACACTACCCTTATGGCAGAAAGTGAAGAGGAACTCAAAAGCCTCTTGATGAAAGTGAAAGAGGAGAGTGAAAAGGTTGGCTTGAAGCTCAACATTCAGAAAACGAAGATCATGGCATCTGTTCCCATCACTTCATGGGAAATAGATGGAAAAACAGTGGAAACAGTGTCAGACTTTATTTTTTTGGGCTCCAAAATCACTGCAGATGCTGATTGCAGCCATGAAATTAAAAGACGCTTACTCCTTGGAAGGAAAGTTATGACCAACCTTGACAGTATATTAAAAAGCAGAGACATCGCTTTGCCAACAAAGGTCCGTCTAGTCAAGGCTATGGTTTTTCCCGTGGTCATGTATGGATGTGAGAGTTGGACTGTGAAGAAAGCTGATTGCCGAAGAATTGATGCTTTTGAACTGTGGTGCTGGAGAAGACTCTTGAGAGTCCTTGGACTGCAAGGAGATCCAATCAGTCCATTCTAAAGGATATCAATCCTGGATGTTCATTGGAAGGACTGATGCTAAAGCTCAAACTGCAATACTTTGGCTACCTCATGCGATGAGTTGACTCACTGGAAAAGACTCTGATGCTGGGAAAGGTTGGGGGCGGGAGGAAAAGGGGACGCCCGAGAATGAGATGGCTGGATGGCATCACCGACTCTGTGGACATGAGTTTGAGTGAACTCCGGGAGTTGGTGATGGACAGGGAGGCCTGTCGTGCTGTGATTCATGGGGTCGCGGAGAGTCGCACACGACTGAGCGACTGAACTGAACTGTGGGTCCCCAGCCAAATGTTCATACCTTCTCTTGAGCCTGTTTTATGGCCCTTCCTGGTCAGATGAGTAATTCAACAACACTGCTCAATAGCTAAACATGGACTCCCATCCTGCTTGACAGGAAAGCCTTGTCTGAGAACTTAGGCAGCTGTAGATTCCATACTACAGCCTTGCTCAGGCAGGGAGCCAAGCCAGCAGAGCAGGGAGCCTGAGCAGTGACCCTGGGCAGGCTTGGAGTCCAGTCTAAGTTAAATACTTCCCAGCTGTAGGGTCCAGCTAATAGCCCTATTCAGCAACAGTTTCATCTACAGCCTGTCCAATTATAAAAACAGCCTGTAACCTCACCCAGGGTTACTGGGTGTAACTCCATCCTACCATGGAGTATTATCTGTGAGATGCAGCTGGAGGCTCCATTTAATCAGAGAGCCTGGCAAGTGACCTCAGCCAACAGAGAAGCATAGCCAGTGCCCTAACTGATCACAAAGCAACTCTCTTCAAACCTGGGGCACAACCTGTAGCTCCATTCAACTGTGAAGCCATGTTTGCAGCTCTACCTGAATATGGGGTCCTACCAGGGCCACATCTGGTTAGAGAGTATAGCATGAGGCCTTGCCTAATTGCAGAATTCAACAAGTGCTACTGTCCTTCCAGGGAACATAGCCTGAGATCATACCCTACCAGAGGTAACTTCAGAAGCCAGTTAATGGCCCCATCTGACCACGGAACCCAGCCAGCATACCTACCCAACCAGGGTGCTTATTTAGTGGCCCCACTACTATGTGGAGACTAGCCAGGTGGCCAACCCAACTGCAGAGACCAGCCAGTGGCAACTCTCCTCTTGCCTCACAATATGGGTAGGGACCTCACCAACCTGGAGATCTCAGTAGCAAGCTGTGCCTGACCACAAACATTATAAACAGACCCATCTAGTTCCCTCAAGAAGAGACTGGTGAAGATCTTTCTCTGCCAAAACAAACCTATAAAATCTGGAAGAGATCATTTACTCAAATGTGCAAACATCAGTGCAGGGATATTATGATCATAAAAGCCAGGTAAACATAACAAAACCAAAAGAAACTTAAAATACTTCAATAATTGAAATGGAAGTCTGTGAACTGTCTAACAAAGAATTGAGAATAGTGTGTTAGTTGTGCCTGACTGTGACCCCATGGACTGTAACCCTTCACGCTCCTCTGTCCATGGAATTCTCCAGGGAAGAATTGTTGTTCAGCTGCTAGGTTGTGTTCAACTCTTTGCAACCCCACGCACTGCAAGGCACCAGGCAAGGATATTCCTCTCAGAAAAGTGCAGGGAACTTCAAGAAAACATAGACAGATAACTAAATGAAATTAGGAAAACAATGCATGAGAAGTTCAACAAAGAAATAGAAATCATGAGAATAAACAAAACAAAAATCCTAGAGATAAATACAATGATTGAATTGAAGAATTCAACAGTTTCAACAGCAGACCTGACCAAGCAGAAGAACCAATGAACTCAAAGATAAGTGATTTTAAATTATCCCAAAGAGCAAAAAGAAAAAAGAATAAAGACTAGGATATTTATGGGAAAGCATCAAGTAGGACAATATTGTGTAAATACCAGGAGAATAAAAAAAGAAAAGAGCAGAAAGAATATTTAAAGATATAATGGCTGACAACATCCCAAACTTGGGGAGAGAAATAGTTGTCCAGATTTTTGAGGCTCAAAGGACCCCAAATAGGTTGAATCCAAAAAGGGCTACTTTGAGACACATTATAGTCAACACTCAGTATCTGCAGGTTTCACAACTGCAGAGTCAAACAACCAAAATATTAATAATATTAATATTTTAATTAATATTATCAAAATATTACATAAAAATACTTTTAAAAAATTCCAGAAAGTTGCAAAACTTGAATTTTCCATGCAATGACAATGGTTTACATAGTATCTATAGTATATTTACAACATATTTACATAGTATTTATTCTACTAGGTATATAAGTAATTTAGAGATGATTTAAAGTATACAGGAAAATGTAGGTAGGTTATATGCAAATACTATGCCATTTTACGTCAAGGACTCAAGCATCTGCAGAGTTTGGTATCTGTTGCAGTCCTGGAACCAATTTCCCATGGAAACTGAGGGATGACTATAATTATACCATCAAAGCAAAGAGAGAATTTTAAAAATAGCAAGAGAAATGTGACTCATCACATATAACAACCCAAATAATACTATAAGTAGGTTTCTCAGTACGTATTTTACAGAGCCGGAGAGAATGAGATAACATCTTTAAAATATGGAAAGAAAAACAAAACCCTCTCAGTCGAGAACACTATACCCAGAACTGTCCTTCAGGAATAAAGGAGTGACAAAGAGTTGCCCAAACAACCCAAAGTTGAAGAGTTCATCACCGCTAAACCTGCCTTACAAAAAAATGCTAAAGGGCATTTTTGAAGCTGAAATAAAACCATGTACCATTGTAATCATTTAGCAATATTTATGTATATCAAATCAACATGTCATGTACTATGAACTTATATATGTCAATTATATCTCAAAGTGAGAGAAAAAATTAAGCAGTTCAATAGCCTGTGTGACATATGGGAAAAGTATCTTTTCCATGGATGTTAGGAAGTCCCTGGTTTGTCCCTCACTCAAGGCATAATTCTATACCTTCAAACACCAAATGGACATATAAGGGTGTTAAGAATGTGTGTGTATGATTCACATGTGTGTGTGTGGTGTGTGTGTAGAGGGCTGAGTTCACTAAGTATTGAACCCAGAGATACTCACCGGAGGGCCCATCAGACCTGGTCCACCCAAAGGCCCTGTGGTCCCTGGTAAGCCTGTCTCTCCTTTTTCTCCATCCTCTCCAGGAAGTCCCCTTCTTCCTTGGTTCCCCTATAACCCAGCAAAAAATTTTAAGAAAAAGAAAGTAGTGAAATAATTATACCATGCAATAAGGAGATTTTTGGTGGCACATAGAAAATTAAGTGTAATAAAATATGTTAAAGATTTCTCAAAAACATCTACCTTAATCATAATGTTAAAAGCATAATTTACCTTCAATCCATCTTTACCCTGGAAACCTTCTTCTCCAGGAGCTCCGGGTTCACCCTATTTGGTAGCAGAAAATAATATCTATTATGTTGTTAAATCATTTATCCTAATTTTTTTTTTTGCTCCTTGTATCCATTGAAGTAGCAGTTTTATGTACATTTATTCCTACTTCTACTTTATTTATAAGGGGTACCTGACAATATAATAAACATCATTTAATTTGCCTGGAATAACTCTGAAGATGATGCAAGGAGTTATAGCACTGTAAATTCAAATAAGAGGGTCCTGGAATATTAACAACTTTAAGATAATTAAGGGTAATATATATGCATTTGGTAGCTTTGGAAATAGACACCTACATCTACGTTTCTTAAAGACTGTAATACTGAATCTCATAAAATTGTAGTAGCTTGCTTCTCTGAATTTACATGGATTCAGTTCAGTTCAGTCACTCAGTCGTGTCTGACTCTCCGCGACCCCATGAATCACAGCATGCCAGGCCTCCCTGTCCATCACCAACTCCCGGAGTTCACTCAAACTCATGTCCACAGAGTCGGTGATGCCATCCAGCCATCTCATTCTCTGTCGTCCCCTTCTCCTCCCGCCCCCGACCTTTCCCAGCATCAGAGTCTTTTCCAGTGAGTCAACTTGTCGCATGAGGTGGCCAAAATATTGCAGTTTCAGCTTTAGCATCAGTACTTCCAATGAACACCCAGGATTGATCCCCTTTAGAATGGACTGGTTACATGGATTAATACAACCTAATTCAGTTAAAATCAGTGTACCAGATTTTTAGGTCTGTGTTTTTTCTCTCACATAGGAGAAGCAACATTCAGAGCAAGCCCTGGTATATTTGGAAGCTGTCTTCCAGGCTTAGAACTTGCAGAAGTAAATGTAGAGCTACACTTTATGAAATGATTAAAGAAGTACTAGTTCTCCTGTCACCTGAATCATTTAAAATAAATTAGTCAGTGTCTTCACAGCTGCCCATTGCTCCCACTTCTGATACTTCCATTACCCTGACCTCATACTGTCTGTGCCCCTGAAAAAAGGGGAAAAATGAGGAAAAATGAACAAGAAAGGAGTTGGAAGCAAAAAAAATCTCCCAACTTTACCTCTTAGTAAAAAAGAAAAAAAAAAGTCTCTTAAAATTATCTTGGCCCCTGTTATCTTGGGAAAAAAACTTACCACAGTGTAAATGAACCACTGTCTATATTAGAATGTAAGCTATCTCATTATAATTATCTATAGTTATTTCTTTGAAATGTATTAACTTGCATGCCTTTAGTTTTTTTTTTATTTATTTTAATTGGAGGCTAATTACTTTACATTATTGCATTGGTTTTGCCATACACTGACATGAATCTGCCCCAGGTATACATGTGTTCCCCATCTTGAAACCCCCTCCCACCTCCCTCCCCATCCCATCCCTCTGGTTCATCCCAGTAAACCAGCCCCGAACACCCTGTATCATGCATCGAACCTGGACTGGCAATTCGTTTCACATATGATAATATACATGTTTCAATGCCATTCTCCCAACACAAATTATGTTTCAATGCCTTATCTGTCTTTCTAGGTCAGGAAATATCATGAGCGCTGATCATTAGTATTTCTGAATTTCTTCTCCATGCTAACATTAGCGACATACACAGTGACCCCACGCATTTGGCAAGGATTCTGCTGAGTTCACCTGATTCTGAGAAAAGAATGTGTGAGGTTAGGGCTCTCAATGCTATTAAATAACAATGTGAAGAGTTTAGTATGCAGCTTTTCAAATTATGAAATAAAGACAAACATTTTCTATAATATAAGAGATGTTTCCTATACAATCGTTTAAGTCTTTACACCAAGTTTTCAGTCTCTAAGATAGGTGGGCCAGTGCATCAAAACGGTTTCTAGTAGGCACTTACCCGTAACCCTGGCTCCCCAGCAGCTCCAACACTGCCCACAGGTCCAACATCTCCCTGAAGAAACAAAGGGGAAGATTAAACTCCTTTCTACTAAAACTGCATGTCTAATAATTATGGAGGGCATATTATGAAGATAGGGGTTCCAAAACAATGTTTGTTCCTTTTCTTCAGATTATTTATAATAATTTTTCTTTTTTCTTTTTCATTTGTGTTTCTTCCCATATATACATGTATATATATATATATGTATGCATATATATGGATAAGTAAATAATATTTTTGACGCATTTGAGAACACTTTCTATTTTTATCTACTATTCTTTACCTGCTTCCAAGGTGGTGGGTGTTCACCAAAATATGGTAAACATAGAGGTCAGTGGTGAAAGGTCTGAGCCCCTCTCCTTGACTATTAAGGGATGTTACCTTTGTGCCTGGTTCGCCTTGCAGACCAGATTCCCCTTCAGTACCTGGAGGTCCCTAGAAGAGAATGATTTGGCACATTGTTTGTACACATTCCTTCACCAATATAAAGTCAATAACAACCTCATAAGAAGATGGTAGTAATCTTCAGCCCAAGGATGGAATGTCTATATCCAGGAAAGGATTCCTGTTGTCCTTTTACAAACTTCATGGCATAAGACCAGATAATTTCTGGGACTTTGAAGGGTTCAAATGCTAAAACAGTATTACCAGAAATCAGGACTTCTTAGACCAGTTTCCTCTAATCCTTCCTCTCACCCTTTAGTCTTTGGTTGCGAAAACTACTTCCCATTTCCTTTTTAATTTTCTATTCATATCCTTACTAGTCTCTATGTTTTTCACTTTGTATTCTTCCCCCCATTTATTTTCATCCCTCTTGGAATACACTTCCTGAAAAAAATTTCACTTTCTTTATTGGTTTTATAAAACATATTACACAAAGAAGATATGAATTACATATATACATATGTATGACATTGTTTTCCCATTCTCCTTTCATAGGTGGGTCCATTGGGAAGCTTTGGATTGAAGCTTTCATCTTGAAAACATATAACTTGCAATCTCTAGCTATTTATAAGCATGGTGCTCCGGTAATCTCTGTTGTATTTTTGTCTCTTGGAGATATTTATCTTGTTTTTGAGCATACTGTGCATGCCTCTGCTTTCTCTTCTTTCTCACTCTTTTTCTTCTCTTTTCTCTCAGCCTATGTGTGTGTATGTGTGCTTATACACACAATTATGAACACACACATATGCATTCTATATCCCTATATTTTCAGATACAGGGGTAGTTTAAAGCATTAACCTATGATACTAATGCAGTTTGATCAGAAGTTTCCTGTTTCCTTTTTGTCTTCTAGGGATTCCCTCAATAGTTTTGATCCATGGGTGATAAACTTCCTTATAATTATTAGAGATTAAAATGTCTCTTATGCTGTTACAGTATTTTAGATGAGAAGTTGTTTTCTATCTTGACTCAGCTTCCACAATCCACATTCACTTCGCTTTTTTGAAAATAAAACCTATAGCGCACAATAGTACAGATAAACTTATAATGAAAAGCCCCAGACCCACTCCTCAGAGGCAGCTACTTTACAAAACAAGTTTTGCTTTTAGTTTTCCTAATAATCAAGAAATATTCCTCTACTTCTTGATGTATTACCTTGCTAAAAGTTTAGTTCCCTTAAAACTCCCTCCCTTTTACCATAATTTCACCAATTTTTGGAATAATTATATTATTTAAAATTTTCCATTGGTTACCTTTGTGACTTTACTGTTATAAGAGAGTGTATTACAGAACTTAAGAGGAAGGACCAAGAAGTGAGACTGCCTGAGCTTCTGCTCTGCTTCAGAATTATAGGATTTAATATTCTACCCCACGGTCAAAATTCTTTCTCAAGAAAGAATTCCAACTCTCTTTGGATTTCTTCCATATCAAAATTGCTCTTAATCTCTTAGACCTCATCTAGTCCCCAGTTTCACCCAATCTGTCAGTGACTCGACTTTTTTATTCTTAGGCTAAATCCAATGGTTGATCTTCTGACCTCAGTGGTACCTCCTTTCTTATGCCAATCTTGGATTAGCACTTTGAATTGCCTTCTCTATTTCCATTCCTATCTGAGTATCAATGGAAAAATTATACTGCTGTGCAAAGTGGCATCATTACATATTGAGAGGTATAAGAGACTGGGTTCCCTAAATGTGAATGTGGGCTCTGCCACTACTACCAGTTACTGCTCTTGAACAAGTTGCTTAACCATTTCATGTCTCAATTTCCTCATTTGTAGAATGAGAATAACTGTATTACCTCACTGAGTATTGTGAGAATTTATTAATATGATAAAGTACATAGATACTGCTAGGCACATAGAAACTTCTCTGAAATTGCTACCTATTTTAACAACATCATTATTAACCTAATGCAAATTCAAAGTCTCCCACTTCAGCTTGACTTTTAGTAAGGTATACTTGCTTTTACATGTATTTAACCATTTTCCTCAAACACTATTCTTTTTTTTTGGCCAGACCATGGCATGTGCGATCTTTGTTTCTGACCAGGGATCAAATCCATACCCCTTGCATTGGAAGTATGAAGTCTTAACAACTGGACTGCCAGGAAAGTTCCCTCAATCACTATTCTGGCATATTTTCCTGAATGGATCTACTCAACCCCTACTTTGTATCACAACAGAATAGTCTCCTACTCTGTTAAAAACAACAACAATAACTTCAAGTTATGAGCTATGACTTTTCTCTGCTTTTTTAGGTTCAGAGGATGTAGCATAGTATAGGTTATCAGCACTGGCTTTTGGATCAGGTTTGGATTCAAAACCAACGTCTGCTACTTGTTAACCATTTACCTTGAGCAAAGTAGCAGATTATGATGAACATTCTTACTTGTCTCAGGAAAGGATATTGCCATCCATTCTGTTGCATCTGCTGCTAAGTCACTTCAGTCGTGTCCGACTCTGTGCGACCCCATAGAGGGCAGCCCACCAGGCTCCCCTGTCCCTGGGATTCTCCAGGCAAGAACAGTGGAGTGGGTTGCCATTTCCTTCTCCAATGTGTGAAAGTGAAGTCGCTCAGTCGCGTCCGACTCTTCACGGCCCCATGGACTGCAGCCTATCAGGCTCCTCCGTCCATGGGATTTTCTAGGCAAGAGTACTGGAGTGACTTGCCATTGCCTTCTCTGTTGCATCTAGAAATCTGGAAATAATTTTTGACTTCTCTTTTCCCTTTGATTTTCATATCCCACAAATATGCAGTTTCTCCAGAATTTATACAACAAACATTTCTCAAATCCAACTCCTTCTCACATAGTTCAGACCTCTTTCATTTCTTACCTAGTTCAATGCAACAGTCTTTTAGAAGGTATACATGTCTGCATTCTTGACTTCTTAAATACATCCTCCTTGAGGCTGCTAAAATGATCTTCCAAAGATACACAAGACTTTATCACTGCCTAGCACCCTTACAGTGGCTTACTATAGCCCATAAGGTAAAAAAGTTTAGGGACTTCCCTGGTGATCCAGTGGCTAGGACTCTGCACTCTCAGTGCACGGTGCTTAGGTTCAGTCTCTGGTCAGAAAACTCGATCCCTCATGCTGCAACTAAGAGCCTGCGTGCCAGAACTAAAGATCCCACATGCTGCAATGAAGACCTGGCACAGCCAAATAAATATTTAGGAAAAAAAAAGATAAATGTTCAAGCTTCTTCAAGAGTATGTAAGATTTTTTTTTTAATTTGATCCAATCATTTCTCTGTAATTTCATGTATCCTTACTCCTTATTTTGACTTTAAGAATCTCTACTGCCTCATGTTTGCATGTTCCTCCTCATACTATGCTGTGTACCCTTATTCTCTCTTTTCATATACTTGGGATTCTCTGGTGGCTCAGTAGTAAAGAACCCGCCTGCCAAAACAGGAGTTGGGGGTTCAAATCCTGGGTCGGGAAGATCCCCTAGAGAAGGAAATGGTAACCCACTTCAGTGTTCTTGCCTGGGAATTCTCAGGGACAGAGGAGCCTGGCAGGCTACAGTCAATGGGGTTGCAAAAGAGTCAGACATGACTTAGTAACTAAACAAAAACAAACTCATACTCAATCCTTAAAACTCATTCAGTTCAGTTCAGTTCATTTCAGTCGCTCAGTCGTGTCCGACTCTCCGCGACCCCATGAATCACAGCACGCCAGGCCTCCCTGTCCATCACCAACTCCCGGAGTACACTCAAACTCATGTCCACAGAGTCGGTGATGCCATCCAGCCATCTCATTCTCCGTCGTCCCCTTCTCCTCCCGCCCCCAACCCTTCCCAGCATCAGAGTCTTTTCCAGTGAGTCAACTCCTCGCATGAGGTGGACAAAGTATTGCAGTTTCAGCTTTAGCATCAGTCCCTCCAAAGAACATCCAGGATTGATCTCCTTTAGAATGGACTGGTTGGATCTCCTTGCAGTATAAGGGACTCTCAAGAGTCTTCTCCAATACCACTGTTCAAAAGCATCGATTCTTCGGCGATCAGCCTTCTTTACAGTCCAGCTCTCACATCCATACATGACCACGGGAAAATCCATTGCCTTGACTAGACAGACCTTGGTTGGCAAAGTAATGTCTCTGCTTTTTAATATACTATCAAGGTTGGTCATAACTTTCCTTCCAAGGAGCAAGCTTCTTTTAACTTCATGGCTGGAATCAGCATCTGCAGTGATTTTGGAGCCCCAAAAAATAAAGTCTGACACTGTTTCCACTGTTTTTCCATCTATTTCCCATGAAGTGATGGGACCAGATGCCATGATCTTTGTTTTCTGAATGTTGAGCTTCAAGCCAACCTTTTCACTCTCCTCTTTCACTTTCATCAAGAGGCTTTTGAGTTCCTCTTCACTTTCTGCCATAAGGGTAGTGTCATCTGCATATCTGAGGTTATTGATATTTCTCCCAGCAATCTTGATTCCAGCTTGTGCTTCTTCCAGCCCAGCGTTCCTCATGATGTACTCTGCATATAAGTTAAATAAGCAAGGTGACAATATACAACCTTGACGTACACCTTTTCCTATTTGGAACCAGTCTGTTGTTCCATGTACAGTTCTAACTGTTGCTTCCTGACCTGCATACAGGTTTCTCAAGAGGCAGGTCAGGTGGTCTGGTATTCCCATCTCTTTCAGAATGTTCCACAGTTTATTGTGATCCACACAGTCAAAGGCTTTGGCATAGTCAATGAAGCAGAAATAGATGTTTTTCTGGAACTCTCTTGCTTTCTCCATGATCCAGTGGATGTTGGCAATTTGATCTCTGGTGCCTCTGCCTTTTCTAAAACCTGCTTGAACATCTGGGAGTTCACGGTTTACATACTGCTAAAGCCTGGCTTGGAGAATCTTGAGCATGACTTTACTAGCGTGTGAGATGAGTGCAACTGTGCGGTAGTTTGAGCATTCTTTGGCATTGCCTTTCTTTGGGATTGGAATGAAGACTGACCTCTTCCAGTCCTGTGGCCACTGCTGAGTTTTCCAAATCTGCTGGCATATTGAGTGCAGCACTTTCACAGCATCATCTTTCAATACTTGAAATAGCTCAACTGGAATTCCATCACCTCCACTAGCTTTGTTAGTAGTGATGTTTTCTAAGGCCCACTTGACTTCACATTCCAAGATGCCTGGCTCTAGGTCAGTGATCACGTTATCGTGACTATCTTGGTCGTGAAGATCTTTTTTGTACAGTTCTTCTGTGTATTCCTGCCACCTCTTCTTAATATCTTCTGCTTCTGTTAGGTCCATCCCATTTCTGTCCTTTATCGAGCCCATCTTTGCATGAAATGTTCCCTTGGAATCTCTAATTTTCTTGAAGAGGTCTCTTGTTTTTCCTATTCTGTTGTTTTTCTCTATTTCTTTGCATTGATCACTAAGGAAGTCTTTCTTATCTCTCCTTGCTATTCTTTGGAACTCTGCATTCAGATGCTTATATCTTTCCTTTTCTCCTTTGCTTTTCGCCTCTCTTCTTTTCACAGCTATTTGTAAGGCCTCCTCAGACAGCCATTTCGCTCTTTTGCATTTCTTTTCCATGGGGATGGTCTTGGTCCCTGTCTCCTGTACAATGTCACGAACCTCCGTCCAGAGTTCATCAGGCACTCTATCAATCAGATCTAGTCCCTTAAATCTATTTCTCACTTCCACTGTATAATCATAAGGGATTTGATTGAGGTCATATCTGAATGGTCTAGTGGTTTTCCCTACTTTCTTCAATTTAAGTCTGAATTTCTCAATAAGGAGTTCATGGTCTGAGCCACAGTCAGCTCCTGGTCTTGTTTTCGCTAACTGTATACAGCTTCTCCATCTTTGGTTGCAAAGAATATAATCAATCTGATTTCGGTGTTGACCATCTGGTGATGTCCATGTGTAGAGTCTTCTCTTGTGTTGTTGGAAGAGGGTGTTTGCTATGACCAGTGCGTTCTCTTGACAAAACTCTATTAGCTTTTGCCCTACTTCATTCCGTGCTCCAAGGCCAAATTTGCCTGTTACTCCAGGTGTTTCTTGACTTCCTACTTTTGCATTCCAGTCCCCTATAATGAAAAGGACATCTTTTTTGGGTGTTAGTTCTAAAAGGTCTTGTAGGTCTTCATAGAACCAATTAACTTCGGCTTCTTCAGCGTTACTGGTTGGGGCATAGGCCTGGATTACTGTAATATTGAATGGTTTGCCTTGGAAACGAACAGAAATCATCCTGTCATTTTTAAGATTGCATCCAAGTACTGCATTTTGGACTCTTTTGTTGACCATGATGGCTACTCCATTTCTTCTAAGGGATTCCTGCCCACAGTGGTAGATATAATGGTCATCCGAGTTAAATTCACCCATACCAGTCCATTTTAATTCACTGATTCCTAGAATGTCTATGTTCACTCTTGCCATCTCCTGTTTGACCACTTCCAATTTGCCTTGATTCATGGACCTAACATTATCTAAACATAGACAAGTCTTTTTCCTCTTATCCAGTTATGGCTATGTACTCACTACTGTACTCTTATAAAGTCCTGTGAATATCTCCATCATGATTATCTAACACGATTATCTTCTGGAATAGATTATAAACTGCTGATGGAGTCAGGGATTGATATCTCAGCCACACTGGGATTATCAGTGAACACATTAGTTCAGTTCAGTTCAGTCGCTCAGTCGTGTCCAACTTGTTGCGACCCCATGAATGGTAGCACACCAGGCCTCCCTGTCCATCACCAACTCCCGGAGTCTACTCAAACTCATGACCATTGAGTCAGTGATGCCATCCAGTCATCTCATCCTCTGTCGTCCCCTTCTCCTCCTGCCCCTAATCCCTCCCAGCATCAGGGTCTTTTCCAATGAGTCAACTTTTTGCATGAGGTGGCTAAAAAATATTGGAGTTTCAGCTTTAGCTTCAGTCCTTCCAATGAACACCCAGGACTGATCTCCTTTAGGATGGACTGGTTGGACCTCCTTGCAGTCCAAGGGACTCTCATGAGTCTTCTCTAACACCACAGTTCAAAAGCATCAATTCTTCGGCGCTCAGCTTTCTTCACAGTCCAACTCTCACATCCATACATGACCACTGGAAAAACCATAGCCTTGACAAGACGGACCTTTGTTGGCAAAGTAATGTCTCTGCTTTTTAATATGCTATCTAGGTTGGTCATAACTTTCCTTCCAAGGAGTAAGCGTCTTTTAATTTCATGGTTGCAGTCACCATCTGCAGTGATTTTGGAGTCCAAAAAAATGTGCATAGCAAAAAGGCATTGCATAATCATGGGATTAGAGGAGGAGAAAAGTTTTATTGGAATGTGGTTGAACAGGTCTGCAGAGGTTAAACAACGCAGAATACTGTTTCTCATGTTAAGTAATTGGCATTTTATTAAAGACTGAGAGCTGATAAAAAATTTCAAGGACAAGGAAGATACGACAAAGACACACTGACAACAAATAGCTAAGGAATAAAAGCGGCTGGTGGAGACATAGAATAAGGAGCATTGGCAGTAGGAACAGAAAGAAAACAAGAGTTGAGACACTGATGGGAGCTTATTAAAGGGAAAGCACAGCAGGTTGGACAGGATGAAGGAGGAAGAGGACTCTGGGAAAGCTCTCAGTTTGAGGTTACTGGACATAAGGGGCATCTTTCAGTGAGATGAGAATAAAAAGAATAACAGTGCGAAAGTGATGGGTTTGGTTTAGATATTTTGAATTTGAGAAGTTTGTAGGCTATCTAGGTGCATATATAGAAGACAACAGGAAATCAATAATGAAAGCCAAAGGGAGAGGCCTCAGTTAGAGCTATCTAGCTGAGAGCTTCGGAGAAGGCAATGGCAACCCACTCCAGTACTCTTGCCTGGAAAATCCCATGGACGGAGGAGCCTGGTGGGCTGCAGTCCATGGGGTCGCTAAGAGTTGGAAACGACTGAACGACTTCAGTTTCACTTTTCACTTTCATGCATTGGAGAAGGAAATGGCAACCCACTCCTCTGTTCTTGCCTGGAAAATCCCAGGGACGGGGGAGCCTGGTAGGCTGCCGTCTATGGGGTCGCACAGAGTCAGACACGACTGAAGCGACTTAGCAGCAGCAGCAGCAGCAACTGAGAGCTTATTACTCTAAAATATGTCTTCGATGAGTCACTTTTCAACATTCTTCTATAACAGAGTGAAGGGCTATCAACATTAACTTTAAATCAGTAAAGAGAAAGTAATATTTACTTTTTGTTCTGTTATTTAAAAGACCTGTTAAGAGAAAGTTACATGTATAAAATTAGGCTCATAGAATAGTATATCCACGGCTGAATTGAACTGAATAGTTATCCCTGCTTTTCATAGAACTTTAGATTTTATTTTCTGAATATTAAATAAAATACTATAAAATTATTCTACAAAATATATATCTAAGGTATCAGCTTTACCTTTGAAAAGTCTTACAAATATGTTGAGTAATGATGAACCAACAAGAAACAATCCCCAGAAAAATTACCTCAGCACCCATTTCTCCAGGAGGTCCAGCATCACCTTGCGGTCCTCGTGGTCCCTATATTAAAACAAAATTTAAGATGTGAGAAATAAAGTTCACTCTATATTTCAATTAATATGTGCATATAATTGTATCATATGTAACAACACATAATACATTTATTAATGTATTACTTTACTCTGTAAACAAAATTAAATCTTTAGTTGATTCATCTTTTTTTGTTAATAATATTAAGCTTTGTTTGGATTCAAAAGAAAAGGAAAGAAAGGATGGTGCCTTTCATTTTGTCATTCCCTAAATCACTCATTCATGCAATAAACATTGCCGGCTCCCACGGCGCAGAGTGACAGACGTGGGCGCAACCAACCACGAAGCATGGCGGAGAGGAGCTACCCCACGTCCAAGATAAGGGGCAGCGGCTGCGCTTTGCTGAAGCAGCTGTGAAGAGATATTCCACGACCAAGGTAAGAGAAACCCAAATAAGACGGTAGGTATTGCGAGGGGGCATCAGAGGGCAGACACACTGAAATCACAATCACAGAAAACTAGTTGATCTGATCACATGGACCACAGCCCTGTCTAACTCAATGAAACTAAGTCATGCCATGTGGGGCCACCCAAGATGGCCGGGTCATGGTGGAGAGGTCTGACAGAATGTGGTCCACTGGAGAAGGGAATGGCAAACCACTTCAGTATACTTGCCTTGAGAACCCCATGAACAGTAACAAAGGGCAAAATGATAGGATACTGAATGAGGAATTCCCCAGGTCGGTAGGTGCCCAGTATGCTACTGGAGATCAGTGGAGAAATAACTCCAGAAAGAATGAAGGGATGGAGCCAAAGCAAAACAAATACCCAGTTGTGGATGTGACTGGTGATAGAAGCAAGGTCTGATGCTGTAAAGAGCAATACTGCATAGGAACCTGGAACATTAGGTCCAGGAATCAAGGCAAACTGGAAGTGGTCAAACAGGAGATGACAAGAGTGAACGTAGACATTGTAGGAATCAGTGAACTAAAATGGACTGGAATGGGTGAATTTAACTCAGATGACCATTATATCTACTACTGTGGGCAGGAATCCCTTAGAAGAAATGGAGTAGCCATCATAGTCAACAAAAGAGTCCGAAATGCAGTACTTGGATGCAGTCTTAAAAACGACAGAATGATTTCTGTTCGTTTCCAAGGCAAACCAGTCAATATTACAGTAATCCAAGCCTATGCCCCAACCAGTAATGCCGAAGAAGTCGAAGTTGAACAGTTCTATGAAGACCTACAAGACCTTTTAGAACTAACACCCAAAAAAGATGTCCTTTTCATTATAGGGGACTGGAATGAAAAAGTAGGAAGTCAAGAAACACCTGGAGTAACAGCAAATTTGGCCTTGGAGCACGAAATGAAGTAGGGCAAAGGCTAATAGAGTTTTGCCAAGAGAACGCACTGGTCATAGCAAACAGCATCTTCCAACAACACAAGAGAAGACTCTACACATGGACATCACCAGATGGTCAACACCGAAATCAGATTGATTATATTCTTTGCAGCCAAAGATGGAGAAGCTCTTTACAGTTAGCAAAAACAAGACCAGGAGCTGACTGTGGCTCAGATCATGAACTCCTTATTGCCAAATTCAGACTGAAATTGAAGAAAGTAGGGAAAACCACTAGATCATTCAGATATGACCTAAATCAAATCCCGTATGATTATACAGTGGAAGTAAGAAACAGATTTAAGGGACTAGATCTGATATTGTGCCTGATGAACTCTGGACGGAGGTTCATGACATTGTACAGGAGACAGGGACCAAGACCATCCCCATGGAAAAGAAATGCAAAAAAGTAAAATGGCTGTCTGAGGACGCCTTACAAATAGCTGTGAAAAGAAGAGAAGTGAAAAGCAAAGGAGAAAAGGAAAGATATAAGCATCTGAATGCAGAGTTCCAAAGAATAGCAAGGAGAGGTAAGAAAGCCTTCCTCAGCAATCAATGCAAAGAAATAGAGGAAAACAACAGAATAGGAAAAACAAGAGATCTTTTCAAGAAAATTAGAGATATCAAGGGAACATTTCATGCAAAGATGGGCTCGATAAAGGACAGAAATAGTATGGACCTAATAGAAGCAGAAGATATTAAGAAGAGATGGCAAGAATACACAGAACTGTACAAAAAAGATCTTCACAATGAAGATAATCATGATGGCGTGATCACTCACCTAGAGCCAGACATCTTGGAATGTGAAGTCAAGTGGGCCTTAGAGAGCATCACTACGAACAAAGCTAGTGGAGGTGATGGAATTCCAATTGAGCTATTTCAAATCCTGAAAGATGATGCTGTGAAAGTGCTGCATTCAATATGCCAGCAAATTTGGAATACTCAGCAGTGGCCAGAGGACTGGAAAAGGTCAGTCTTCATTCCAATCCCCAAAAAAGGCATGCCAAAGAATCCTCAAACTACGGTAGAGTTGCATTCATCTCACACGCTAGTAAAGTCATGCTCAAAATTCTCCAAGCCAGGCTTCAGCAATATGTGAATCGTGAATTTCCAGATGTTCAAGCAGGTTTTAGAAAAGGCAGAGGCACCACTGATCAAATTGCCAAACTGCTGGATCATGGAAAAGGCAAGAGAGTTCCAGAAAAACATCTATTTCTGCTTCATTGACTATGCCAAAGCCTTTGACTGTGTGGATCACAATAAACTGTGGAAAATTCTGAAAGAGATGGGAATACCAGACCACCTGACCTGCCTCTTGAGAAACCTGTATGCAGGTCAGGAAGCAACAGTTAGAACTGGACATGGAACAACAGACTGGTTCCAAATAGGAAAAGGAGTACACCAAGGTTGTATATTGTCACCCTGCTTATTTAACTTATATGCAGAGTACATCATGAGGAACGCTGAGCTGGAAGAAGCACAAGCTAGAATCAAGACTGCCGGGAGAAATGTCAATAACCTCAGATATGCAGATGACACCACCCTTATGGCAGAAAGTGAAGAGGAACTCAAAAGCCTCTTGATGAAAGTGAAAGAGGAGAGTGAAAAGGTTGGCTTGAAGCTCAACATTCAGAAAACAAAGATCATGGCATCTGGTCCCATCACTTCATGGGAAATAGATAGGGAAACAGTGGAAACAGTGTCAGACTTTATTTTTTGGGGCTCCAAAATCTCTGCAGATGCTGATTGCAGCCATGAAATTAAAAGACGCTTACTCCTTGGAAGGAAAGGTATGATCAACCTAGATAGCATATTAAAAAAGCAGAGACATTACTTTGCCAACCAAGGTCTGTCTAGTCAAGGCAATGGTTTTTCCCGTGGTCATGTATGGATATGAGAGTTGGACTGTGAAGAAAGCTGATCGCCGAAGAATTGATGCTTTTGAACTGTGGTGAAGACTCTTGAGAGTCCCTTGTACTGCAAGGAGATCCAACCAGTCCATTCTAAAGGAGATCAATCCTGGGTGTTCATTGGAAGGACTGATGCTAAAGCTGAAACTCCAATACTTCGGCCACCTCATGTGACAAGGTGACTCACTGGAAAAGACTCTGATGCTGGGAAGGATTGGGGGCGGGAGGAAATGGAGACGACAGAGAATGAGATGGCTGGATGGCATCACCGACTCTGTGGACATGAGTTTGAGTGAACTCCAGGAGTTGGTGATGGACAGGGAGGCCTGGTGTGCTGTGATTCATGGGGTTGCAAAGAGTCGGACACGACTGAGTGACTAAACTGAACTGAGGGCTTTCAGAATTATTTAATAAGTATAACAATCACATGCACGTGTGCACGATTAGTGGCGTCAACTCTTTGTGACCCATGATCTGTAGCCCATCAGGCTCCTCTGCCCATGGGATTTTCCAGACAGGAATACTGAGTGGGTTGCCATTTCCTCCTCCAGGGGGTCTTCCTGACCCAGGAACGAACCCATGTCTCTTGTGTCTGTTGTATTGAGCAGGCGGATTCTTTACCAACTGCACCACCTGGGAACCTTCCATGACAATCATAGATCTACTTAATATTCCTGAAAAATATATGGTAAACAAAGTAGCATTTTTAAAGAAGCAAATATATGGTCTCCAATGAAATAAAAATAAGCTTGAGTTTGCTAGATGATATATTTTATCATAATAGTGAGTCCAGTTGAACAATTATTCTATTTCATATAAAAAACTGTAACAATGTTTAAATGGGATAATCACTCAGTTCAGTTCAGTTCAGTCGCTCAGTCATGTCCGACTCTCTGCGACCCCATGAATCACAGCACGCCAGGCCTCCCTGTCCATCACCAACTCCCGGAGTACACTCAAACTCATGTCCACAGAATCGGTGACGCCATCCAGCCATCTCATTCTCCGTTGTCCCCTTCTCCTCCCGCCCCCAACCTTTCCCAGCATCAGAGTCTTTTCCAGTGAGTCAACTCGTCGCATGAGGTGGCCAAAGTATTGCAGTTTCAGCTTTAGCATCAGTCCCTCCAATGAACATCCAGGATTGATCTAGGGTGCAATAAAATGTATGTGGGACATTTATGGAGATCTTTTCCCCTGTAATACTTAATAATATAAATATAAGTAAATAAACACTAAACAATTAGTGTGTGAACCCATTTAAGTATCTAAAATTACTTTAGATAGATTAACACTTTTTTAGTAAGGATTAGTTGCTCAGTCGTGTCTGACTCTTTGCAACCTCATGGACTGTAGCCCGCCAGGTTCCTCTGTCCATGGGATTACCCAGGGAAGAATAGAGGAGAGGGGTGCAATTTCCTTTTCCAGAACACTTATTTAGCAACTGCAATTTAATGTTATGTTTCCAGCCACCCAAAGAAGGTGTTTGCGGTGTTTGGTCTTTCTGAAAGATAGTACAGAGAAGGTGATTTTTAGATTCAGAAAATTATCAGTTCAGTTCAGTTCAGTCGCTCAGTCGTGTCCGACTCTCCGCGACCCCATGAATCACAGCACGCCAGGCCTCCCTGTCCATCACCAACTCCCGGAGTTCACTCAAACTCATGTCCACAGAGTCGGTGATGCCATCCAGCCATCTCATTCTCCGTCGTCCCCTTCTCCTCCCGCCCCCAACCTTTCCCAGCATCAGAGTCTTTTCCAGTGAGTCAACTCGTCTCATGAGGTGGCCAAAGTATTGCAGTTTCAGCTTTAGCATCAGTCCCTCCAATGAACATCCAGGATTGATCTCCTCCAGAATGGACTGGTTGGATCTCCTTGCAGTATAAGGGACTCTCAAGAGTCTTCTCCAACACCACAGTTCAAAAGCATCGATTCTTCGGCGGTCAGCCTTCTTCACAGTCCAACTCTCACATCCATACATGACCACGGGAAAAACCATTGCCTTGACTAGACGGACCTTGGTTGGCAAAGTAATGTCTCTGCTTTTTAATATACTATCAAGGTTGGTCATAACTTTCCTTCCAAGGAGCAAGCGTCTTTTAATTTCATGGCTGCAATCAGCATCTGCAGTGATTTTGGAGCCCAAAAAAATAAAGTCTGACACTGTTTCCACTGTTTTTCCATCTATTTCCCATGAAGTGATGGGACCAGATGCCATGATCTTTGTTTTCTGAATGTTGAGCTTCAAGCCAACCTTTTCACTCTCCTCTTTCACTTTCATCAAGAGGCTTTTGAGTTCCTCTTCACTTTCTGCCATAAGGGTAGTGTCATCTGCATATCTGAGGTTATTGATATTTCTCCCGGCAATCTTGATTCCAGCTTGTGCTTCTTCCAGCCCAGCGTTCCTCATGATGTACTCTGCATATAAGTTAAATAAGCAAGGTGACAATATACAACCTTGACGTACACCTTTTCCTATTTGGAACCAGTCTGTTGTTCCATGTCCAGTTCTAACAGTTGCTTCTTGACCTGCATACAGGTTTCTCAAGAGGCAGGTCAGGTGGTCTGGGATTCCCATCTCTTTCAGAATGTTCCACAGTTTATTGTGATCAACACAGTCAAAGGCTTTGGCATAGTCAATAAAGCAGAAATAGATGTTTTTCTGAAACTCTCTTGCTTTCTCCATGATCCAGCGGATGTTGGCAATTTGATCTCTGGTGCCTCTGCCTTTTCTAAAACCTGCTTGAACATCTGGGAGTTCACGGTTTATATACTGCTGAAGCCTGGCTTGGAGAATTTTGAGCATGACTTTACTAGCGTGTGAGATGAGTGCAATTGTGCGGTAGTTTGAGCATTCTTTGGCATTGCCTTTCTTTGGGATTGGAATGAAGACTGACCTCTTCCAGTCCTGTGGCCACTGCTGAGTTTTCCAAATCTGCTGGCATATTGAGTGCAGCACTTTCACAGCATCATCTTTCAAGACTTGAAATAGCTCAATTGGAATTCCATCACCTCCACTAGCTTTGTTCATAGTGATGCTTTCTAAGGCCCACTTGACTTCACATTCCAAGATGTCTGGCTCTAGGTCAGTGATCACGTTATCATGACTATCTTGGTCGTGAAGATCTTTTTTGTACAGTTCTTCTGTGTATTCCTGCCACCTCTTTTTAATATCTTCTGCTTCTGTTAGGTCCATCCCATTTCTGTCCTTTATCGAGCCCATCTTTGCATGAAATGTTCCCTTGGAATCTCTAATTTTCTTGAAGAGCTCTCTTGTTTTTCCTATTCTGTTGTTTTCCTCTATTTCTTTGCATTGATCACTGAGGAAGGCTTTCTTATCTCTCCTTGCTATTCTTTGGAACTCTGCATTCAGATGCTTATATCTTTCCTTTTCTCCTTTGCTTTTCACCTCTCTTCTTTTCACAGCTATTTGTAAGGCCTCCTCAGACAGCCATTTCGCTCTTTTGCATTTCTTTTCCATGGGGATGGTCTTGGTCCCTGTCTCCTGTACAATGTCACGAACCTCCGTCCAGAGTTCATCAGGCACTCTATCAATCAGATCTAGTCCCTTAAATCTATTTCTCACTTCCACTGTATAATCATAAGGGATTTGATTGAGGTCATATCTGAATGGTCTAGTGGTTTTCCCTACTTTCTTCAATTTAAGTCTGAACTTCGCAATAAGGAGTTCATGATCTGAGCCACAGTCAGCTCCTGGTCTTGTTTTCGCTAACTGTATACAGCTTCTCCATCTTTGGTTGCAAAGAATATAATCAATCTGATTTCGGTGTTGACCATCTGGTGATGTCCATGTGTAGAGTCTTCTCTTGTGTTGTTGGAAGAGGGTGTTTGCTATGACCAGTGCATTCTCTTGACAAAACTCTATTAGCCTTTGCCCTGCTTCATTCCGTGCTCCAAGGCCAAATTTGCCAGTTACTCCAGGTGTTTCTTGACTTCCTACTTTTGCATTCCAGTCCCCTATAATGAAAGGGACATCTTTTTTGGGTGTTAGTTCTAAAAGGTCTTGTAGGTCTTCATAGAACCGATTAACTTCGGCTTCTTCAGCATTACTCGTTGGGGCATAGGCCTGGATTACTGTAATATTGAATGGTTTGCCTTGGAAACGAACAGAAATCATCCTGTCATTTTTAAGATTGCATCCAAGTACTGCATTTCGGACTCTTTTGTTGACCATGATGGCTACTCCATTTCTTCTAAGGGATTCCTGCCCACAGTAGTAGATATAATGGTCGTCTGAGTTAAATTCACCCATTCCGGTCCATTTTAATTCACTGATTCCTAGAATGTCAACGTTCACTCTTGCCATCTCCTGTTTGACCACTTCCAATTTGCCTTGATTCATGGACCTAACATTCCAGGTTCCTATGCAATACTGCTCTTTACAGCACCGGACCTTGCTTCTATCACTGGTCACATCCACAACTGGGTACTGGTTTTGCTTTTGCTCCATCCCTTTATTCCTTCTATAGTTATTTCTCCACTGAGCTCCAGTAGCATACTGGGCACCTACTGACCTGGGGAATACCTCATTCAGTAATTATAAGATAGTTAAAAATCTATGAGCTTATATTCCATCACAATTTTGTACACATTTCACTTTTAAAAAATGTATTAATAGGGAAAAAGTTGTGACATGGTTGGTTATCTTAAAATGTTTTTCTAAGTTGTTATATTAATGTTCATTTAAAATATTCAAAAGGTATGGAGACTACAAAAATAAAACAGATTAAGTAAATCATCTGTAATTCTGTCATACAGAGATGACACTGTAGTATACTTGCATATTTCCTTCTAGTTCTTTTGTGGGAGCATATTTATAAATAACTGTATCTGTTTAATATTAAGCATCTATTATAAATTTAAATATTTTATCATATTATAAATATTTCACAACAAAATTGTTCAGTAGTTATATAATATTATATTCCACTTAACATTCTGCAGTACTACGATTTAATAATTTTCTTAATGCTAGCAGTTATATTGTTTTTAATTTTTCTTTACAATGAAAGTTTGCTTTATAGGCTTTATTATATACAAGTTAGACTGTAAGTGAATGTTAAGTCTGTTACATCAGAAAATATTGCCAAATAGTTGAGATAAATATTTGAATTAGAATTAAAAGGTTGGTATGTAGGTATCACAAATTTTCTTACTCAACAGCACAGCCATTAAAGGTTTTAAGAAGTCACTGATACTTTAAAATTATGGTTTATTACATGTTATGCACAGTATTTCAAAATTTATGGATTCTCCTCAGAATGTTGTTTTATCTTAGTAGAAACACACTGAGAGAAACATGATAGCACTATTTGCTCGTAACGTCAAGTCAACTTTCAGCAAGTTTGCAAAAATTAACGTTCCACAATGTATAAAATTAGAATCTATTTCATTAAATTCATACCAGCAGAGAATATTATCTTATCAATAAGTTATTTTTTAAGTTCTTCATTATTTTGACAGACCACCTAGTATCTTAAAATTTTATATGTTTGACTACCAGTGAGGTTGAATATTCTGTCATTTGTTTATCAGATTTTTGTAATATTCTACATGTTGCCTGATCATGCTCTTTGCCCATGTATTTTAGCAGTAATTTAAAAAATTTTGTAGAGTTCTTTATATGTTGTGGACGTTAACTCTTTTCTGTCCTGTTTTACTGCTAACATCTGCTCAGTTTGTGACTTGTCATTTTATTTTAAAAATATAATGTTAAAGATAACTTCCCCCCCAAATATGTTCACTATAGAACACTTGAAAATACATAAAAGTAAAAATTATCCCAAACCACCATTTAACCCTTTTAACATTTAGTGTATCTCCTAAAATTTGTTTTTTTTATAACTGTATTTATTTATTTTTGGTTGCACTGGGCCTTTGCTGCTACATGTGGGCTTTCTCTAGTTGCAGCAAGTGAGGGCTACTCTTCATTGTGGTACACTGGCTTCTCATTGTGGTGACCTCTCTTGTTATGGAGCACAGGCTCTAGGCACATGAGTTTCAGTAGTTGTGGTTCATGGGCTTAATTGCTCTGCAGCATGTAGAATCTTCCTGAACCATGGATTGAATCCATGTTCCCTGCATTGGCTGGTAAACTCTTATCCAGTGTGCCACCAGAGAAGTCCTCTCCTTAAATCTTGTACCATTAAAAAAAAAATTAGGCTGGAAGAAATTTAAAATTTTCATGTACTTAAATCTAAGTCTTTGATGATGTTTTCCATAATATTTAAGTTTAAAACATTTCCATTAAAAAATTTCTTCTACTCTTTTGTTAATCATAGTTTTAAAATACTTATCTATTTAAACGATTGTTTTGATGTATAGTATGAGGTAAGAATCTAAACAAACTTTTAACCAAATAACAATACATCCTCAGTTTAGTCACTCAGTTGTGTCTGACTCTTTGCAACCCCACGGACTGCAGCACACCAGGCTTCCCTGTCCATCACCAACTCCTGGAGCTTGCTCAAACTCATGTCCACTGAGTCAGTGATGCCATACAACCATCTCATCTTCTGTTGTCCCCTTCTCCGGCCTTAAATATTTCCCAGAATCAGGATCTTTTCCAATAAGTTCTTTCCATCAAGTGACCAAAGTATTGGAGTTTCAGCTTCAGTATCAGTCCTTCCAATGAATATTCAGGACTGATTTTCTTTAGGATTAACTGGTTTGATTTCCTCGCAGTCCAATGGTCTCTCAAGAGTCTTCTCCAATGCTACAGTTCAAAAGCATCAATTACTCAATGCTCAGCTTTCTTTATGGTCCAACTCTCAAATCCATATATGACTACTGGAAAAACCATAGCTTTGACTGTATGGAGCTTTGTTGGCAAAGTAATGTCTCTGCTTTTTAAAATAATGTCTAGGTTGGCCATAGGTTTTCTACCTTTCACATGATACTGTAGTGAATGCAACTGATTATAAAGTTTTCCTGAAAATATCAGGCTGTTTCGTGCCTGAATGTCTTTCCTCATGTTAAGTCCATAGTTTACACTAGGATTCACTCTGTGTTGTACAGTTTTGAGAAATGCATAATATCAGGTATCCACTTTCACAGTATTATACAAAATAGTTTCACTGCCCTAAAATTCCCCTTTTCTCCACTGATTCTTCTCTTGGCCCCTTCCCCCAATGCCTGGCAACCATCATTCTTCTTTACTGTCTCTAAAGTTTTGTCTTTTCCAGAATGTCATGTAGTTGGAATCATATGGTATTTATACTTTAAAGATTGTTCTTTTTCATTTAGCATGTATTGAAAAGTTACTCTATATCTTTCTGTGGACTAATACCTCATTCCTCTTTATTGCTGAATAATATTCCACTGTATGTGTGTACCAGTTTTTTTAACCATTTACCTTTTGAAGGACATTACTGGTTGCTTCCAATTTTTAGCAACCATGAATAAAGCTGCTATGAACATTTATGTGCAGATTTTTAGCAGACATAGGTTTATACTTATTTTAGTAAACACCAAGAAGTATGATTGCTGGATCATGTGGTAAGAGTATGTTTAGCTTTGTAGGAAACTGCCAAATTATATTCCAAAGTTGCTTTCCACCAACAATGAATGAGAATTCCTTTCGTTCCACGTCTTTTTTAGCATCTGGTATTGTCAGTGTTTTGGATTTTAGCCATTCTTACAGATGTGTAATGGCATGTCATTGTTTTAATTTGCAATTCTCTAATGACACATGCTGCTGTGCAGATCTTAATTTGCTTCTTGCCATCTGTATGTCTGTTCAAACCTTTTCTGTATTTTTTAATTGAACTGTTTGTTTTCTTATTGCTGAATTTTAAGAGTTCTTTCTGTATCTTTGCAAGATATCTGTCTTGCAAATATTTTTTCCCTGCTATGTGACATGTCTTCATTCTCTAAACATGTCCAAGAATAGAAGTTTTTAGATTTTAATGAAGTCCAAGCTATCAAAATTTTCATTCATGGATCATACTTTTCTTGTATCTGAAAACAAGATTGTTGTAGAAAATGGTATCATTTTCAGTTCAGTTCAGTCGCTCAGTCGTGTCCGACTCTCCACGACCCCATGAATCACAGCACGCCAGGCCTCCCTGTCCATCACCAACCCCCGGAGATCACTCAAACTCATGTCCACAGAGTCGGTGATGCCATCCAGCCATCTCATTCTCCGTCATCCCCTTCTCCTCCCACCCCTAACCTTTCCCAGCATCAGAGTCTTTTCCAGTGAGTCAACTCGTTGCATGAGGTGGCCAAAGTATTGCAGTTTCAGTTTTAGCATCAGTCCTTCCAATACACCCAGGATTGATCTCCTTTAGAATGGACTGGTTGGATCTCCTTGCAGTCCAAGGGACTCTCAAGCGTCTTCTCCAGCACCACAGTTCAAAAGCATCAATTCTTTGGCGATCAGCTTTCTTCACAGTCCAACTCTCACATCCATACATGACCACAGGAAAAACCATCATTTTATGATACCTTAAATCTCTGAAAGAATTCACTAGTAAGACCATCCAGGCCCAGTGCTTTCTGTTTTGGAAGGTTACTAATTATTAAGTTTAAAAAATTTTTATTTTACATTGGAATATAATTGATTTACAATGTTGTGTTACTTTCAGGTACATGGCAAACTGATTCAGTTGTATTGATTCAGTTTCCTTAATCAAAATAGGCCTATTCAGATTATCAGAGTTTCCTTGTCTTAAATTTTGGTAGATTATGTCTCTCAAGGAATTTGTCCATTACAACTAGGTTATCAAATGTGTGAGTAAAGAGTTATTCATGGTATTCCTATGTTGTCTTTTTAATGACTTTTGGGATCTGTAGTGAAGGCCCTTTTTTCATTTTTACTATTAGTAATTAAAGTCTTCTCTTTTTTTTCTTGATAATCTGGCCTAGGGTTTCACAAATTTTATTGGTCTTTTCAAAGAATATATTTTTTGTTTCATTGATTTTCTCTATTTTTCTGTTTTTTATTTAATTGATTTCTGATCTAATTTTTTTTAACTTATTTATTTTTTGGCTGTTTGGTGTCTTTGTCACTGTGTCCAGGCTCTCTCTAGACGTGGCAAGCAGGTGCTCCTTTCTATTTGTGGTGCACAAGCTTCTCTTTAGGGTTGCCTCTCTTGTTGCAGGGCACAGGCTCCAGCATACATGGGCTTCAGGAGTTGCAGCACATGTGCTCAGGAGCTGTGGCCCATGGGCTTAGTTGCCCCCAGGCCAAGTGGAATCTTCTTGGACCAGGGATCAAACCCACGTCCACTGCACTGGCCATCTGTTCTGATTTTTTTATCATTTACTTTCTTCTGCTTACTTTGTATTTAATTTTCTATTCTTTTCCTAGTTTCTGAAAGTGGAAGCTTGGATTACTGGTTTTAGATCTTTCTTCTCCTCTAATATATGCATTTAATACTATAAATTTGCACTCTAAGCACTGATTTCACTGCATTCTACAAAGTTTGATAAGTTATATTTTCATTTAGTTGAAAATATTGTCAAATTTTCTCTTGAGACTTCTTTGAACCAGTGTTATTTAGAAGTGTGTAGTTGAATCTCTAAATATTTTTCAGTTATGTTTCTCTTACTGACATCTAGTTTAATTCCATTATGAACAGAGAGCATATTTTGTATGACATCTCTTTGAAATTTGTTAAGGTGTGTTTTATGACCCAGAACACAGTCTATCTTGAATATTCCATGTTAGCTTAAAAAGAATGTATATTCTGCTGTTATTGGATTAAGTCATCTATAAATGGGCTTCCCTGGTGACTCAGAGGGTAAAGTATCTGCCTGCAATGCAGGAGACCTGTGTTTGATCCCTGGGTCGGGAAGATCCCCTGGAGAAGAAAATGGAAACCCATTTTGGAAAATCCCATGGATGGAGAAGCCTGGTAGGCTACAGTCCATGGAGTTGCACAGAGTCGGACACGACCGAGTGACTGCACTTTTACTTTCACTTTCATAAATGTCAATTAGATTCAGTTTTCTAATGGTGATGTTCAGTTCAACTATAATCTTACTGATTACCTGCTTGCTGGATCTCTCAATAACTGATAACTAGATGAGTGCTAAAGTTTCCAACTGAAATAATAAATTTGTCTATTTATCCTTGGAGTTCTATCAGGTTTTGCTTCACATAATCTGATGCTCTCCTGTTAGATTCATACACATTAAGCACAATTATATCTTCTTGGAGAATTGATACCCTATCACTATATAATATCCCTCTTTATCCCTCATAATTATCCTTGATATGAAGTGTATTTTGCTTGAAATTAATATAACTACTTCAGTTGTCCTTTGGTTGTGTGTGTGAAGTTGCTCAGTCGTGTCTGACTCTTTGTGACCCCATGGACTGTAGCCTAACAGATTCCTCTGTCCATGGGATTTTCCAGGCAAGAATCCTGGAGTGGGTTGCCATTTCCTCCTCCAGGAGATCTTCCCGACCCAGGGATTGAATCCGGGTCTCCCGCATTGTAGGCAGATGCTTTACCATTTGAGCCACCAGGGAAACTCTGTCCTTTGGTTAGTCTTAGCATATCTTAGTCCATTTTGTCCATCCCTTTACTTTTAATATATCTGTGTCTTTATATTTAAAGTAGGTTCCTTGAAGACAACATATAGTTAGGTCTCATTTTTCTTTCTACTCTCTCTGTTTCTTAGAACATTGACATTTCAGTGATCATTGATACAGCTGTAATACCTACTATATTTATCACTGTTTTCTATTTGTTACTCTTGTTCTTTCTTTTTTTAGTCTTCCATTCTTTATCCCACTCTGCTTACATTAAGACTTTTGATTTCATTTTCTCTTTTATTTTGGCATATAAATTTCACTTCTACTTTAATACAGATATATTATTTTTGCTTACATACTTCTAAAGGAATTTAAGATTGTCATGATGATTTTAAGATGAGTTATGGTTAGTGCTGAACCTCTAACTTATATATCTGATTTTCCTCCTGCCTCTCCTCTTTCAATCTTTTCTGCAGTTTCATTCCCTTCTATCAACATTTATTATATGTGAAATATCTTCAAAGTTCATCCTAATATCTTTTTCTCTTTCCTATATATTCTCCCTAGACCGATAACCCCAATATTTTAAATTTCAGGATATTAATCTGGTGGGTCAGATGATAAAGAGTCTGCCTGCAATGCAGGAGACCTGGATTCACTCCCAGGGTTGGGAAGATCCCTTGCAGAAGGGAAAGGCAACCCACAACAGTATTCTTGCCTGGAGAATTGCATGGACAAAGGAGCCTGGTGGGCTGCAGTCCATGGACTCACAAAGAGTTGGACACAACTGAGCGACTAACACTTCACTTTTCACTTCTTTCTGTTTTGAGCGCCACAATCAACTGCCATCTTCACATTTCTCAAAGATATCTCAGATTCAACATAGCTAAATTTAATCTTCTTCTCAAACATAAATTGCTGCTGATATTTTTTCAGTTTCAATGGGAGATAAACTATTGATTCTTCAAGCCACAACCTTAGAAACCATACTTCAGATATTTCACATACTTTATATCTTTCTCCTGTTGATTTTATCTCATTTGGAATATTTTACACCTACTTTTTTTCTCTGCTAATCAAAAAAATTTCTACTGTATCTTATCTGGACTGTTATAACAGAAAGGCTTTCTTGGTTCATTCCTATTTGGTTTGGGTGAGCTTTATGAAACAATAAGACAATTATAAAACTAGCCCTATCCCTTCAATGATATCCCTTTATTCTTAGACTAAAAATACATATCCTTGGGAATGGGGCTTATAGAGTGCCTCCCTTTCCATCCTCATCTTGTACTTACTTCCCACTCAATTCCCTGTGTCACAGTCACACTGGCCTTCTTTTAGATCTTCAGATTAATATACAAGGCTTTCTCCCAGGTCATGACTCCTCTCTGGAATGACTGTTCCCCATATTTGCTTAAGTAACCCACTCTTCATCCTTCAGTTCACAGCACAATTCTCCTCATCTGGAAGTTTTCCTAACCCTAGATTAAGATGGTTTATTTTGTTATACATTCCCTTAGATTTTACTAGGTAGCTCAAATATGTGAAACAAGGCCCATGATACCCATTACAAACTGATTTCTATTTTATTTACCAGAGCCACTGACCCTGGGACCTGAATGTCATTTTTTAAGCTTTTTCAGCCATTTAGCCATTTACAGTTACAACAGTAAATCTTTTTTTGTATAATATTTGATATTATCTCTGTTGTTGGCATAGCTCAGTTGATACACTTATCGTGACTTAAATGCATTCTTTATTAAGATTAGTTTTAATGTTGTTTCACTTCAGCTAATATTATCAGCTAAATGATTACACCATTGGGTATATGATCTTTGGTTAGTATTGTTTAAATACTATGAACTCAGTTCAGTTCAGTCGTGTCTGACTCTGTGACCCCATGAATCACAGCAAGGCCTCCCTGTCAATCACCAACTCCCGGAGTTCATGCAAACTCATGTCCATCGAGTCGGTGATGCCATCCAACCATCTCATCATCTTTCGTCCCCTTCTCCTCCTGCCCCCAATCCCTCCCAGCATCAGAGTCTTTGTCAATGAGTCAACTCTTCCCATGAGGTGGCCAAAGTATTTGCATTTCAGCTTTAGCATCAGTCCTTCCAATGAACACCCAGGACTGATCTCCTTAGGAATGGACTGGTTGGATCTCCTTGCAGTCCAAAGGACTCTCAAGAGTCTTCTCCAGCACCACAGTTCAAAACCATCAATTCTTCGGCAATCAGCCTTCTTCACAGTCCAACTCTCACATCCATACATGACCACGGGAAAAACCATACAGCCTTGACTAGACGGACCTTGGTTGGCAAAGTAATGTCTCCGCTTTTTAATATGCAGTCTAGGTTGGTCATAACTTTCCTTCCAAGGAGTAAGCGTCTTTTAATTTCATGGCTGCAGTCAGCATCTGCAGTGATTTTGGAGGCCCAAAAAATAGTCTGACACTGTTTCCATGTTTCCCCATCTATTTGCCATGAAGTGATGGGACCAGATGCCATGATCTTTGTTTCCTGAATGTTGAGCTTCAAGCCAACTTTTTCACTCTCCCCTTTCACTTTCATCAAGAGACTTTTTAGTTCCTCTTCACTTTCTGCCATAAGGGTGGTGTCATCTGCATATCTGAAGTTATTGATATTTCTCCCGGCAATCTTGATTCCAGCTTGTGCTTCTTCCAGCCCAGCGTTCCTCATGATGTACTCTGCATATAAGTTCAATAAGCAAGGTGACAATATACAACCTTGACGTACTCCTTTTTCTATTTGGAACCAGTCTGTTGTTCCATGTCCAGTTCTAGCTGTTGCTTCCTGACCTGCATATAGGTTTCTCAAGAGGCAGGTCAGGTGGTCTGGTATTCCCATCTCTTTTAGAATTTTCCACAGTTTGTTGTGATCCACACAGTCAAAGGCTTTGGAATAGTCAATAAAGCAGAAATAGATGTTTTTCTGGAACTCTCTTGCTTTTTCCATGATCCAGTGGGTGTTGGCAATTTAATCTCTGGTTCCTCTGCCTTTTCTAAAACCAGCTTGAACAGCTGGAAGTTCATGATTCACACATTGCTGAAGCCTGGCTTGGAGAATTTTGAGCATGACTTTACTAACGTGTGAGATGAGTGCAATTGTGCGGTAGTTTGAGCATTCTTTGGCATTGCCTTTTTTGGGGATTGGAATGAAGACTGACCTTTTCCAGTCCTGTGGCCACTGCTGAGTTTTCCAAATTTGCCAGCATGTTGAGTGCAGCACTTTCACAGCATCATCTTTCAGGATTTGAAACAGCTCAACTGGAATTCCATCACCTCCACTAGCTTTGTTCGTAGTGATGCTTCCTAAGGCCCACTTGACTTCACATTCCAGCATGTCTGGCTCTAGGTGAGTGATCACACCATCGTGATTATCTTGGTTGTGAAGATCTTTTTTGTACAGTTTTCTGTGTATTCTTGCCACCTCTTCTAAATATCCTCTGCTTCTGTTAGGTCCCTACCATTTCTGTTCTTTATCGAGCCCATCTTTGCATGAAATGTTCCCTTGGTATCTCTAATTTTCTTGAAGAAATCTCTAGTCTTTCCTTTTCTGTTCTAGATAGATAAATATGCCAGACACTGTACTAGGAAAGAGGATGGCAAAGATGAAAAAAAAATGGTCTCTTATAAAGAGGCTATACTCTCTTTATAAGAAAGAGATATTTAGATATTTGCTTGATTTTTGATTCAATAAATATTTGAACTGGGATGGCAGGTTAAGGGATACAAACCAGAGAAAACTGAGAAGAGTTTAGTTTGATAAAATCAATATCACATTTAAGATTCTATATTAGAAAAATTACACACATGGTCAAATCTTTACTTATTGTTTGAAGAGCTTATACCACAGGTTAAATATATAAAGCAGGAAATGAACACAGATGGGTAAGAATAGTTCTTTGACTATTAGAATTGTCCCCTTCATACTAGCTAAATGAACTGTGCAAAAACCACTTATAAACTTTTGTGTCATGTGATGGATAAGATCAACCACACAGTAGTTTCAAAGACTATTTGTATTGCAAATCTTAGGAGCATGTTACTGTATATTACATCTGATACCATTAGCCAGAAGAATGACTTCATAGGCAATAAAGAATATATTGTGAGAAAGAAGGTGTGGCAAGGTATTTCATTTTCACAGTTCATTTTCCATGGAAAATCTATAACTGAGTCATATGTATGAAAATGTGATGCAAGTTTTTGAATTATTGACCTACTAGCATTTCTGTCGAGTTCCCACATTTTGGCGCATTATGTGTGGAGTCTGGTTTCTCTATATGGTCTTTTATTATAGAGTTGCCCTCATAAGTGTGATTTTTGTGTGTATGTGTAGGGGGGAGTATAATAATTATTATATAAACAGCAAACTGTTAAGAAAAAAATTCTGAGAGTCAATAAAACAGAATTATATTTGTTGAAAATAGAAATACATGAAGTTTTAATGGTTCCAGAGAAACAGAACCAAATTGACTTTATGAAACCAGGAAGGCACAATAAATTATCTTCACAGCAAAATACTCATTCTTATAATTAGCTGCCCATGATAAATGCTGATTTCCAAAACATATCAGCCACAGAACAACAGAGCAATAATAAGAGACAGGTAAAATACATTATGAGAAAAACACAATTAGAAACATATAAACATATACTTACTGGTTCTCCTGTAAGTCCCCTGTCTCCAGTACTCCCTGGGGGTCCTTGTAAACCCTGAATAAACAAAGGTAAAGCTTAGAGAAAAAACGATGCTTGAAAAGGTTTTAGTTTCCATACCTCAGCTTTCTTTTAAGATCCTCCCATCTAATTTTTCTATCTTTATCTATTCTTAATTTTTTATTTTGTGGTAAAATACGTATCTCATATAATCCACCATTTTAATAATTTTAAAGTGTACAGTACGTGTAAATTTAGAGTACTGTGGCATTAATATATTCACATTGTTGTGTCCACCATTATAACTACCATTCACTTTCAGAATTTTTATCTTTCCAAACAGAAACTCTGTACCCATTAAATAGCTCCCTATCCCCCACCCGCCTCCCCTGGCAACCACAATTCTACTTTCTGTCTCTATGAATTTGACTTTAAGTAGTCAAAGTAGGTACTTAAAGGATCTTATATACATGGAATCATACAATATTTCTTCTTTTGTGTCTGGATTATTTCATGTAGCATAAAGATCCATCCATTTGTAATATGTGTCAAGACTTTCTTCCTTTTTAAGGTTGAATAATATTCTGTTGTATGTATATACCACATTTTGTTTATCCATTAATCATCAATAAACACTTCAGGTTTTCTACACTTTGGTTATTATGTCTAACACTCCTATAAACATTAATATACAAGTATTTGTTTGTATCTGTTCTTTACATTCTTTGGGGCAACTAGAAGTGAATTATATGGGTTAATGGATAATATATAACTCTATGCTCAACAATTTGAGGAGCTGGGCAAACTGTTTTTCACAGCAGCCCCACCATTTTACATCCCTACCAGAAGGGCACAAGGATTCCTATTTCTCCACATCCTTGTCAGCACTGATTATTTTTTCTTCATATATAGGTGTAGGGGTGTGTGTGTGTGTATAAGAGAGAGGGATAATAGTTAACCTGGGTGGGAAGTATTATCTCTGTGTGGTCTTGATTTGCATTTCCCTAAAGACCAGTGATACTGAGAATCTTTTAATGTATTTATTGGCCATTTATATATCTTCTTTAGAGGAATGCTTACTCAAGTCTTTTGCTCATTTTGCCACTTATTTATTATCCTGTCATTGAGTCATAGGAGTTCTTTATATCTGTGTGTAAGGTCAGTCACTCATATCTAACTCTTTGTGATCATGGACTGTAGACTGCCAGGTTCCTCTGTCCGTGGGATTTTCCAGGGAAGAAATAAAGGAGTGTGACTTACGCTCTTATAGCCTGGGAAGGCACAAGGGTCTCAGAACCTAGATGACCAGAAATGATCAAATTGGACCTCTCCAATGTTCTTTATCCCATTTTTACCTCATGCTATCCATGGTAACATAAAATTGAATCTTAGACATGGAGGTATATTCTAAAATGGTATGTAAAGTGAAAATCGCTCTGTCATATCCTACTCTTTGTGACCCCATGAACTGTAGCCTGTCAGGCTCCTCCATCCATGGAATTCTCCAGGCAAGAACAATGGAGTGGGTAGCCGTTTCCTTCTCCAGGGCATCTTCCCAACCCATGAATCGAACCCAGGTCTATATTGGAGGAGGGTTCTTTATTGTCTGAGCCACCAGGACTATAAAACTCTAAATCATATTCCACGTCCTCTTTGATCCTTCCATTCAAAGTATAACTGAGCATGTACTGTGTACCAGATACTGATGACTACTAATGATATATAAAATACTGCCCTTGTCTATTTGCAATTTGTTACTCATACTCTTCTAAATTATTGCCTTTGGGAAGTTTGGCAATTATATAGCAGATCACAATTATCCTTTTATCTTAAACTTAAAATCTAAAAATTGATATTAAATTGGAAGATATTAAAAATTTCTAGGAACAAAGAATCTAACTTAGAATCATCAACGCTATGTTTCGTTACATGTGATTGTCTGATTAGAGAAAGTAGTTGTTGTTTGGTTGCTCATTTGTGTCTGACTCTTTTGTGACCCTGTGGACTATAGTCCGCCAGGCTCCTCTGTCCATGGGATTCTCCAGGCAAGAATACTGGAGAGAGTTGCCATTTCCTTCTCCAGGGGATCTTCCCAACCCAGAATTGAACCTGCATCCTGCATTGAAGGTGGATTCTTTACTGCTGAGCCACTGGTGAAGCGATTAAAGAAAGGGAGATATGTAAAATCTTGTGGACTTTCATCCGACTAAGACCATGTTTCAGTCATGAAAATCATGTTACCCATATACTCCTAAATTAAGACCAGATCAATATAAGGGATCCCTCTATGCCTGATATACCATTTGAAACATAAAGCATTTAGAACCTTAAATAATACCTGCCCAATTTGCTTTGTAAAGTGTGTCTGCACACAATATTAAGCTTGATATGTATTTTTAATACTGTTAATGCTGCATAAATGCTGTTTGGCAAAGCTATGAAATGATCTAAATGGACCCTAATTATTTTTATTGGAGATGAAAAAGAAGAGAACAAGCTGGAACAAAGTAAAAATTCCTTTTAAGGCTTCTCAGATTCCCTTTAAGGCTACACAGCTACTGAAATACATTATCTGTAGTACAACTCCTTGCTCTATGACGCATATCAGCAATGATGCCAATGATGACCAGGAGGATAATAACTATAGAGGTTTCTATTTATTGAGGGCCTGTGCTAAGAACATAATGAGCATGATTTTTTTATAACTATAAACGTATCTCATTTTACTGATGGGAAAACTGAAGCTCAGAAAGGTCAAATAATTTGTACTAAGTCAAAACAGCTGTAAGTGGAAGAAGCAGAATCTACCTTTGAATATGTCTGATTCCAATGTCAAGCTCTTTCACTATACTAAACTGCTTTTTACTGATTTCCTTGAGAAATCAAATATTCAGTGCCCTTCTATTTTAAATAATCATGTGTAGATTTGCATTGGTATGTCAGACTCTAGGTTGACCAGACAAGGTTAAAAGCACTTAACAGAGATTTCACCAGCCATCTACTCACAGAGGAGAGAAAACTTGGAGTTTTATCACCAAGTTAAATGCCTGCCAAATTAAAAAACAAACAATGCTTTTCAAAGAAATATAACAGACTTTAGAGTCTCTACAATGAATAAGTCAAAATATTCAGGATAGAGTTCAAAATTACTTGACAGGGAAAATTTTCCATATTTATAAGAAAAGGCAATTAATGGAAACCAGACTCAAGATAATACAGATTTTAGATGTATCACACAACAAATTTAAAGTAGTTAATATAAAAATGCTCACTCATGTAAACAAAAATGTACTTCTGATAAATAAACAGGAAATCTCAGAATAAAAAGAGTATCTATAAAAAGAAACAATGACAATTATAGAACTGAAAATTAAATGTCCAGATAAAAATTTAAAATAAAATATCAAGGATAAAATTAAAAGGGCTTCCCTAACAAGTTAGAGAAGATAGATTTAGGTTATCCAATTAAAAAAAAAAAAAACAGGAAGAAGAAAGATGAATTAGGAATGAATAAGGCCCCAGGGACCTAAGGTAATCAGAATGACTAACATATATTTAACTAGAATACAAGAAGGAAAGAAGAGAGAAAATGGTATAGAAAAAATTTTTGGAAAAAAATTTTAAAATTTCCAAATTTAGTGAAAGCTAATTTACACATGCAAAAAAACTCAGCAAACCTCAAGCTGGATAAATGTGAAGAAAATTCATCTAGGTACATAATAATCAAACTACTGAAAACCAAAGATAAAGAGAGAGTCTTGAAAACAGTCAGAGAAAAATGATACATTATATGCAGGGGAATAATGATAAAGATAGGTGTAGACCTCTCTTCAGAAATAATGCAGGCCAAAAATAAATGGCATGTCATTTTTACAGCACTGAATGGAAATAGTACTGAATGGAAGCAAAAACAAAAACAAATTAACTTTGTTGACCCAGAATTCTGTAATCAGTGAAAATATCCTTCAAGAATTAAGGTGAAATAACAAAAAACTAAGAGAATTTATCACTAAAAGAGCTTGGCTATAAGAAATCTAAAGGAAATTCTACAGGCTTCAGGGACATATACCTGTTAGAAATGTGCATATATAGAAAGAATTAAGAGCACCAGAAAGAGTAAATGCATGGATACATTTAAAAATCACTACTTCCCTTCTAAATATCTCTAAAACATGTATTTCATTTATAGTAAGACAAAAAATATTCTATTTATATTAAAGTAGAATTTTAACTTTGAAATGTGGGGTTTATAACATATATAGAAATATAATACATAAAACAAGTATAGCATATAAGACAGGATGCTGGTAAACAAGTTTATATGGCCACACGATTCTTACTATTATGTTAAGTATTACTACATTAACTCTAAGTAGACATTAGAACCCTAGACTGTGACTCCTAAATCAGTTGTTGGCAAACTACAGTCTGAGTGCCAAATTTGGACCATCACCTGATTTTGTAAATAATTTTTTTGAACAATCATGCTCATTCTTTATGTACTGTCTATGGTTGCTTTCACACTATGATGACACTAGAGCTGAGTAGTTGCATCAGAGAACACACGGCTGCAAAGGTTAAGATATTCTGTGGCTCTTTACAGAGATAGCTCGCTGACTTCTGACCTAGAATAACAACTTAAAAGTAATAATGAAAAGAAGTATAGCTAAAAAATCAATAGCCAAATTAAAATGGAGTTCTCAAAGTTATCCAATGCCTAAAGAAGGCATCAGGGAGATGGTGAAAGACAGGGAAGCCTGGCGTGCTGCAGTCCACGGGGTCACAAAGAACTGGACACTCCTGAACAACAGCAAAGAAGGCACTGAATGCCACCACCATGACAAAGGAAAAACTGTCATAAAATGATAGGCCTAAATGCAATTATATCAATAACTACATTAGGTGGAAATGGAGCAAACACTAATTAAAGGGCAGAGGTTGTCAGGATGAATTAAAAGGCAAGATGTAACTTTAAGACACTCACTTTAAACATCAAGGCACAGATAGCTTGAAAATAAATGAATGGAAAACATATGCCATGCAAACAGCTAGAGAGACTCATATCAAATAAGGTAGATTTCAAAATAAAAAAGTATTACCAGAAAGGAAGAAGAACATTTTGTAATAATAAAAGGGTCTGTTGATTGGGAAGACATAATAACCATATATAAATACTCTAAAAATAGTTTCAAAATGTATAAAGCAAAATCTGAAAGAATTAGAGTCATAGACAAATACAAAAATCGAAGGCAGAGGATTTAATACCCCTATCTCATCAACTGAAAGAGTATCTAAATAAAAATCAATGATGAATGAACTGTTCAGTTCAGTTCAGTTCAGTTCATTTCAGTCGCTCAGTCGTGTCCGACTCTCCGCTACCCCATGAATCACAGCACGCCAGGCCTCCCTGTCCATCACCAACTCCCGCAGTACACTCAAACTCATGTCCACAGAGTCGGTGATGCCATCGTTCCTTTTATAAGATTTAGAAAACTAATGCTATGTGGACTTTATGACCTTAATAACACAATGCATCATGTCCTTTCTTCTTGATTCTCTCTTTGAGTCAGATATACATGCAGATGGAAGAAAAGTATAGGAAATAACATTGGCTCATAGACAAATGTGGATAAAGTCAGTTTTCATCCAATTCCAAAGAAAAACAATGTCAAAGAATGCTCAAACTACTACACAACTACACTCATCTTACAAGCAAGTAAGTTAATGCTCAAAATTCTCCAAGCTAGGTTTCAACAGTATGTGAACTGAGAACTTCCAAACGTACAATTTGGATTTAGAAAAGACAGAGGAATCAAAGATCAAATTGCCAACATCTGTTGGATCACATAAAAAGCAAAGGAATTCCAGAAAAATATCTACTTCTGCTTCATTGACTATGCTAAGGCCTTTGACTCACAACAAACTGTGGAAAACTCTTAAAGAGATGGGAATACCAGCCACTTTACCTGCCTCCTGAGAAATGTGTAGGCAGGTCAAGAAGCAACAGTTAGAATCAGACATGGAATAATGGATTGGTTCCCAATTAGGAAAGGAGTACATCAAGGCTATATATTGTCATCGTACTTATTTAACTTATATGCAGAGTACATCATGCAAAATTCTGGGCTGGATGAACCATAAGCTGGAATCAAGATTCCCAGGAGAAATATCAGTAACTTCAGATATGCAGATGATACCACCCTAATGGCAGAAAATGAAGAGGAAATAAAAAGCCTTTTGATGATGGTTAAAGAGGAGAGTCAAGAAGCTGGCCTGAAACTCAACATTCAAAAAACTAAGATCATGGTATCTGGTCCCATCACTTCACAGAAAATAGATAGGGAAAAAATTAAAACAGTAGCAGATTTTATTTCCTTGGGCTCCAAAATCACTGCAGGTGGTGACTGTAGCCATGAAAGTAAAAGATGCCTCCTCCTTGGAAGAAAAGCTATGACAAACCTGGACAGTGCATTAAAAAGCAGAGACATCACTTTGCCAACAAAGGTCTGTACAGTAAAAGCTATGGCTTTTCCAGTAGTGATGCACAGATGTGAGAGCTGGGCCATAAAGAAAGTTGAACGCTGAGGAATTGATGCTTTTGAACTGTGGTTCTGGAGAAGACTCTTCAGAGTCCCTTGGACTGCAAGGCAATCAAACCAGTCAATTCTAAATGAGATCTATCCTGAATATTCACTAGAAGGACTGATACTAATGCTGAAGCTCCAATACCTGATGTGAAGAGCTGACTCATTGGAAAAGGTCCTGATGCTGGAAAAGATGGAAGGCAAATGGAGAAGATGGCAGTAGAGGATGAGATGGTTAGATAGCATCACTGACTCAACGGACATGAGCTTGAGCACTGAGAGATAGTGAAGGACAAGGAAGTCTGGTGTGCTACAGTCCATGGGGTTGCAAAGAGTCGGACATGACTGAGCAACTGAACAACAACATAACAAGTATACTTCTGTTTATTTGGACTAGCTGAGAACTATATGTGCTAGCAATTTTCATGTAATAGCTAGTTTTAGCATTATGACAATTTCAGTCAGTTCAGTTCAGTTTAGTCGCTCAGTAGTGTCTGACTCTTTGCGATCCCATGGACTGCAGCACGCCAGGAATCCCTGTCCATCACCAACTCCTGCAGCTTACTCAAACTCATGTCCATTGAGTCGGTGATGCCATCCAACCATCTCATCCTCTGTTGTCCTCTTCTCCTCCCCACTTCAATCATTCCCAGCATTAGGGTCTTTTCAAATGAGTCAGTTCCTTGCATCAGGTGGCCAAAGTATTGGAGTTTCAGCTTCGGCATCGGTTCTTCCAATGAATATTCAGGACTGATTTCCTTTTGGATGGACTGGTTGGATATCCTTGCTGTCCAAGGGACTCTCAAGAGTCTTCTCCAATTCCACAGTTCAAAAGCATCAATTCCATGACAATTTAGAGATGTCTATTTTACACATGAAGAAAATATGATCTGAATAGCTAACCAACCTAGCCAAGACTACACATTATTAGCAGCATGCACTAAAACAAAGGTCAATCTGACATCCAGTGTATCCTTCTATTATAAGCACTGTCTGATTGTTGACAGTGAAAAAATGACTAGAGACACTGAGATTACTGTTCAGGATCAAATATATTTCGGGGGCATCTGGATTTGTTGGATTGATTGATCCTAGTTTTCTTCAGCTTTCAAGTCTCTTTCAGTTCAATCAAGTCCAAGGGGCTGATGCATGTATAAATCTAAGTAAACCTCAACAGTTAGTATTAACTCATTTTGTACTGTCATCTGCTAATGTAACTTTACTCTTGCACTAATCTGAGACTTGTTTGCTGTAAGCTAGTTACAAAACGGTTCCAGTAAGAACCATTTGTTTTCCTCAACCATTTTTGATTGAGGAAACCAGATATCTAATTTTGTATTTATCCAGGCATATGTGATAAGCTGAGCATGAAGGTTAAATCTAAGGAATGTCAGCAATGTACAATATGTGTAAGTAATTTAATTTCTCCTTGTTTCATTTTTCTAAAATAAGAAGAACAGACTTGAAAACCTCTAAATGTTTCCATTCATCCCAAATGTTAATTTTGTGTACAGTGCAGCAACATGGAAGAATCTCCAGAAACACTGTTTACATTGATATAAGAGAAACTCAGATGATGAATATTAATACTCAGAAATAGTCTTCCAGGGTGACTTCAATTAATAATATATTCTCACAAAAAAGTTCTTTCCCTGGATACAACCGTTTTTCTCTTTTAAGTCTCTGCTACTGTAGGTTTGACCATTGTCAAATGTAATGCTATTATGGGAAACAACAGGCAGGGGGCAGCAGATTTCATAGACAAACAAGTAAATCCAGTGACATTAGTGATAACTACTACAGCAACTAAAACAATTTTGTCTTATCCTTTTCTGACTATTCAGTTGCAGTATATTTAAATTGTATAACTTTAATTTATACATATATGTATATAACAAATCAAAGTTACATTAAAAATTATGTTTAAAATGAAATAAAAAACCCATACGTTTAAGCTCGTGTATTCAAAATTATACATGTACATATTGAGTTTAAGTGAACTCCGGGAGTTGGTGATGGACAGGGAGGCCTGGCATGCTGTGATTCATGGGGTTGCAAAGAGTAGGACACGACTGAGCGACTGAACTGAACTGAACTGAGTAACATACATGTGTGTGTGAATATATTTCTTTTTAAAAATACATTTTCTTCCCTTTAATTAATATTGATAACCACAGAACTTGTGTCCCAGAGAAAAAATTGTACAATTCTGAGCTTTTTGATGGTAGGAAAATATTTAGCATTATATGATATTAAAAACTCTTATTAGAGTAGGGCCATGGGAAATATAAAGACACACACAGCTCCACACTCCAAGGGTCCAAACAACACAAGTTGAGTTAAAAGGAAACTAGGCATGAGGCCTCAAAGAAGTTTCTTACATTAGCTTCATAATGTTCCATTATATTTATATGATATCACACTACCTTATCTTGAAATGGGTTTTACAGAAAAACTATCACAATCAGATGAAGTTAAAGTGTCCATTACCACTATCAGTTTATAGGTAGGTACAGAAAAGGCCCAGAATGAGTAAGCAATTTGCCCCAATGAAAGAATGACCTAAGGACTAAAGGGGGAAAATAACTTGCATTCTTTTAGTCTAACATACTGATTACTAAACAAGAGTTGTATCAGAGGATAAAGTGGGTAAAATATATTTATGGTTTGATTATTTTTAATTACTTACTGGTTTTCCTTGAACTCCTCTCTCTCCAGGGTTTCCAGTCTTACCCTACACGAGAAAGAAAATGCCTGGGTCAAGTAGCTCCCTCCTCAAATATGAATCACAGACCAAGATAAACGGAAGATTTTATATGTTTATTGTTAATGTGAAATATTTTACTACTTACAATAAGACCATGAGGCCCTCTTTTTCCTTGATCTCCTATTTCACCCTAACAAGAATCAACAACAGATGAGTTAATAAGAATGGGAATTATGTCCTTTCATACATACACTCACATATCAAAAAAGTAAGACATTAAATACATACTTCAAAAACAAAAAAACACATTTCTGTGAGTATAGTAAAAACTTTATGTATGTTTCATAATTAGACTTAAAAATTAGAATCATACTTTTATAAGAAAATACATCAGTGTTTAGACATGTAGGAAATACAGGCTCAAAAATATTGAACTGCATATGAAATGAGAAAAGAAATGATTACCTTGGTACCTTGTATACCCTGTTCTCCTAAGGGACCATCTGGTCCTCTTGGTCCCTAGAGATGAAAAAAACATCCTGTTGTTAATTTTACATGTTTCTTTTGTACTGTTATGCATTCATACAAAAGGAGACATTGCCCTCAATAGCTGACAAACTCCTTTTGCTTGTTTCTGTGCCAGGAACACAGAAAAGAATACAGCTGGTATATGGGTGAACTCATTTGCATAGGAGAATCAGGTCAGTGTTTTCAAGATTTAATGCAAAATTGTAAATCAGGTAACCACAAAAACAGCTGATTGAGTTGTTGAGGCAGGTGGCTGTAATATAGATTTGCTATTTAAGTATTTTGTTTACCTTATCACTTACTCTACAGAAATCCAGAATTTATCCTAAAAACAACTGAAGTAACTTTAAAGTAGCTGGTTTGTCCGAACAGTCTTCTTGTTTTGTATTTTTAGAATGGCACTCTTCTTGCTACTTTATTAGGAAATGAATGCTGACTGCATGTTCTCTACCATGCACCTGTCTGACAACTGAAAGATGGCCATGGGCACAGAAAAGGAACAGGAAATGCTGCTGAGAATGTTCATGTATGTTTAAAATTTCTGAGCTGTGTTGCTATCAATACTAAATCAGTAATTAGCTGTGAATATTAGTTGCAAAAGTTATTCTCTAAGAAAGATGGTATACATTCCTTGACAAAATTATAACTGTCCTTGGAAGATCTTAAAGTCCTTTTAAAGAGAATTAATCAAATTCTACAACCATTAACTGAACATTAACTGTGAAAAAGGCGCTGCATTAAATGTTATGGGGATCCATATTATGATATAAGGTAAATTACAAAAGCAACTATAATATAGGCAGAGATAAGGTGTGTTAAGGGGTAAAGTGATTCAAAGGAGGGAGAGAGCTTTCACAGGTTGTAAAGGGAATGGAGGTATTATTATGACAGTCAGAGATCATTCTCTGGAAGAAATTCTAAATAGAGGGATAGTATGAGAAAAGGATACAGAGGCAGAAAGAAAATATGCAAGAATGAAAAATGTAGTTCGTTTAACCTTAGTTATTGATTACACTGAGCATTTTTTAGTATTTCTATATTAATAGATAATTGTAGAAAGACTGGGATTTAAAAGGTGAAGGACTGGAATTTATAGTTGAATCCATAAACAATGAGGAGGCAGCGAAGATTTATATACAAAACAGTGATAAAAATTTCCTAATATAACATGATGATTTGAAGGAGCCCCATAGGCTTTAGCACCTTCTACTGTATCCCATCTGAGGCCAACTTAGTTTAACTTTACACTATTATAAAGCTGCTTACTGTAATAGGACCCTATTCCAGGGTACTCTTAGGGTAACTGCATACCCTGATCCTGTTGGGAACATTCATGGGATTGGAGAGAAGACTCACACTCCATGAGGCTGTATAGCTCCACTGGGCATACTAGAGCCATAGCCATATCTCCAGTGCTACAATTTCTCAGCCTGTATTTAAGGGACTCCATGACATATCCCCAGCTTACTTTTGACCCTATTTTCCCATAAAAGACTGCAAAACTAAGTTAAACTCTGAATGTATAGGACCCTGAATGTCAGAATGAGGAGTGTGGACTTAATAGATACGTGACTTTCAAAGTGCTATTCACTTAACAAACATTTATTGAGGACCAGCTGGGAGAAGAGACAAATCCCTGAATTTATAAACAAGCAAATATATATATATATATATATAATTACAATATAAAATGACTATTGGTAGTCAGGTATAATGAAGAAAGATAAAGAAGTTTAAGAGACTAGAAAGAATCTAAGGTGGGGAGGGGGGCTACTCTAGAGGGGTGTTTGAGAACGCTCTCAAGTGACATGTGGCTAGACCTGAAGGAGATTAGACTGAGGGTATGCGAATAACTTGGGAAAGATCATTCTGGTAGGAGCAATAGCAACTGCAAAGATCCTGAGGTGGGGGCTTCCTTGGAATGTTTGACAGCTAAGTAACTGCAGATGGAAGAAAAACCAAACCTAAAGGATGACTGAAGTTTCAAGTGCAATCTTGCAGGACCTTGTTCTAATAATTACCTTTACCTTAAAAATTAGTAGCCTATATTGATTCTTTCCCTAACACCTTCTATACCCTTTTCCTTTTTTCTTCTCTTTAGGAAAACACTTTCCAAAATTTTTTGGAGTAATAATAGAATGTGACTGAGAAAGTATGAAAAGAAATGAGTAGTTAGCATTCTAAAATACCACAGGAAACAAGTACGATCTAGAAGTGTGTCCACTGGTAACCAGGCATTTAACTCTTTTGTAACATGAAATTTCTGACTTTCTTGGATATTTTGTTAACATTAACCAGTAGAATTATGACAGCATTAATATAAAATCAAACTGGAAATGTAAGTTTGCTTATGGCAGAAAGTGGGGAGTGGGGAGAAGATAAAAATTCTGACTCCATGTTAAGACTGGCAGAACTCTTGAAAAGCCTGGTCCTCCCAATGCTACAGTTAAGGGTTGGTATAATTAACTAAAGCTTAGCTTTATCAACATTTATAACTTTCACTTCGATATTGGTTGTAGAAGTTATCCTTGGGTTACTGTATATGCCTTCTCTGACTCCTGAGACAACAAGCTTCAGGTCAAGTTCTAAGAAGACTAGACAACCTGTATTATAATAGGTACCTAATTGGGTATAAAGTTATTCTTTCTAGTCCTTGCCTTAAAGTATCTCACTAGCTATAATATAAAGCTCTTGAAGAATGTATTCTGGCTAAGTAAAAAAAAAAAAATCTAATCTTTTTTTGTCCTCTTTTGGAAAAGTTAAAAGTCAGCTACAGGTTTGTTGTTCAGTCTCTAGATTGTGTCTGGCTCTTTGCAACCTCATGGACTGCACACCAGGCTTCCCTGTCTCCCAGAGTTTGCTCCAATTCATGTCCATGGAGTCAGTGATTCCATCCAACCATCTCATCCTCTGTTTCCCCCTTCTTCTCCTGCCTTCAGTCTTTCCCAGCATCAGGGTCTTTTTCAATGAGTCAGCTCTTCGAATCAGGTGGCCAAAGTATTGCAACTTCAGCATCAGTCCTTCCAATGAATATTCAGGGTTTATCTCCTTTAGAATTGATAGGTTGATCTTGCTGTCCAAAGGACTCTGAAGAGTCTTCTCCAGAACCACAATTCAAAAGCATCAGTTCTTCGGTGCTCAGCCCTCCTTATGGTCCAACTCTTACATCTGTACGTGACTACTGGAAAAACCATAGTTTTGATTGTATGGACCTTTGTTGGCAAAGTGATGTCTCTGCTTTTTAATATGCTATCTAGGTTTGTCATAACTTTTCTTCCAAGGAGCAAGCATCTTTTAATTTCATGGTTGCAGTCCGTCCACCGTGATGTCAGAGCCCAAGAAAGGAAAATAAGTCACTACAGGCTACAGGTAACTCTCCCATCTAACAATCTCAAACTACATGAACATTTTCAGTCAATCCTGTTATCTTTTATAAGGGGCAGGATTATACAATCTTCACAAAACAAGTTAGAAAAGTTTTCTCGATACTAAGTTGTTTAGATTGTTTCCTGAGATGGCAGGTATTGTTGCTTGCCTGAGCTTTTGCTATTCCCTGTCAATATTGCATGAAGCTTTAAAAGCCACTGACTGTAAGTCATTAAACCATGAAATCATGTGGCTTATATCTAAGGAATAGTTAACCTTGAATTCCCCAAGATAGTAGGAGAGTTTGACAGACTGTATTAAATCAGTAAATGTTAGACAGATGAATGGCAGATGGATGGATAGCAGAGAATCAGACAGAGAAGCAGAATCCTTGGGTTGTAGTCCTACCATTCATGACGTTCACATATTCACATATGATAAAAGTACAAATCACAGGCAGAACAGCAAGGGCGTATAAGCCCTAGTTTCATAATGAGAGTTCTTTGTATAGTCTCCATGAAAATGTGTCTAGCTTCCCCTCCAATGTACTGTGACACAGTTGTGTGTCATAAAGTGTTACAGGTGTGCTGGAAATATTGACCTCTTCAGTCTTTGGGGTAGCAAGGAAAGGTTGGGGCACAGGCATCTCCACCCAAATAACTTTTGCATTTATCCATGTAGGCTGGACAGAAATTCTCAAATTTTTGTGAGTGAAAAACATTTGAAATGATATGCATTATGATCACATCTATACTGGAGAATAGATGAGAAAATAGGTTGATGGGAGAAGAAGATACTAGGTGAGAACTAGAATGGTACTTCATAATACTATATTTTTTCCTTAATATTCTGGTCTTCAGTTCTTTTTGTATTCCCAATGTTGACTGATTACACGAAATATTCTCCTGTAAGGGGAGCACTTTTGTACTAAATGAAGCCCGTATTTCTAAACTAAAACTTTGCTTAAGACATACTGGGTGCACTTTAAATGCAAATGAGGAGTCATCTGGAAACATATCAGTAAAATGTATCTGGAGGATGAGAGAGACCTTTGAGGAGGTGAGAGATGAGGACAAAGTGTCAAACCAGAAAAGAGTAATAATTTGCCCAGGGATCACAGGGAAGTTAAACTACAGATAAATAAAATTTCCATAAGACATGAGATAGCACAAGTGATTCAGAAACATATCCTGCTTAAGCATATGGCTTATGTATGCCTGATAACCAATAATATCTCAATTATTTAGCTAATGAAATAAAGCTTTTTTTTTTCATCTGTCACAAAGTTGGTTGAACTTTACCACTATGAGTAATACAGGGTTGAATAAACACATTTGACCTGACCAAGTACTGAACACTGGCAGAGTACAGACCACTAAAATGAGAGTACAGATCATCTTCCATGATTTTTTATTATTCTAAATCTCATTTGGGCTAAAATAGATGTGGCCATCAGTATTATTTATAGACTGTAAATCCATAACCCAGAAATGAAAATAGTTTTTCAGGAAAGAAGTGATGATATAGAAGAATTTGCCCATTTTCTTTAATCTTCACCTAAAACACAGCACATGAAGTTAAAGTCATTACATCTTTGGGCTTACTTTATTTTTTGGCCAAGTTGTGCAACTTGCAGGATCTTAGCTCCCTGATCAGGGATTGAAACCAAGCCACAACAGTGAATGTGCTAAATCCATATCATTGTATTGCCAACGAGTTCCTAAAGTTGTTATTTTAAACTAAGCACCTTTCTCGCACTTGCCAAATGGAAAATGGGAAGGTGGTTTGTTTTTTTTAAATCTTTGTTATTTGGAGGTCATTATTTTAGCATTTTAAAATATTTTATTCTCTAGCTGTAAAAGTCAAGGTAAAGCCAAGGAAGAAAACAGAGTTCTTAGAGCCTACATATTCAAAGTAAGCAAGGAAAAGTACTCCAATATTCAATGGGGTATTGAAAAACCACAGGCTTTGAAGTTAGACACTCTAAGGTTTGAATCCTGGTTGTGCCCTAGACCTATGTCAACGGTTCATATACTTAACTCTCTGAGCCCCATTTTCCTCAACTATAATATCTGAGATAAATACCTCCCCCTTTTAGACTGGTTTTGAGTATTAGTATATGTAAAAGTGCTTGGCACATGACAGGCATGTAATAAATGGTGGTTCTTATTTCTTTAAAGAAAAAAAACAGGATCTAAATGTTTAAAAGACTTAAAGAATGAAAGGTTTTTAACTTAATTCTTAGGCATAATTATTAGACAATGATTGTATTACCTCTTATTTACAGTGAGTAAACTCTTAGTCATCCTTTGTATCCTCATTCTATTTCCTATCACTCTTTATCATGCTGTTACTATCTCTTGCTATATAAGTCTCTTTGTGAGTACAAAAATAATTTATTTAAACATCTTCACATTCACAATTCCCCCTGTGGATGAAACTGGAAGTTGGGAGAAGAGAGAATTCTTCAGTCAGTAAAATTTCTAAAACACAAAATGGAAAAGTATGGTTTTATAAGTACAAATGATTATAAATTATACTGCAATTAATGTTTCCGTCTAATATAAGCTATTTTTGCTGAACACATCACTATTTACAATGTCAATTTTTTTTTTTTTGAGGTTAATGTACTTCCTTGATTCGATAACTTACCCTTCGTCCTTTAGGACCTGGAATCCCAGGTGGTCCTCTTGCCCCCACATGACCCTACATGTTGAAAATTTAAAAATCAGTTACAGAATTCACAGGAATATTACAAGAATAGTAGTTATAACCATTCTTATGACATGCAATTCTCACTGGGAATTCTTAAAAAACAAATATCATATTGGCTTTTCCCAATACTTTGCCTTTGACATATCCTACTATTTGGAGACATATCCTACTAGTGGAAACAGTGTCAGACTTTATTTTTTTGGGCTCCAAAATCACTGCAGATGCTGATTGCAGCCATGAAATTAAAAGACACTTGCTCCTTAGAAGGAAAGTTGTGACCAACCTTGATAGTATATTAAAAAGCAGAGACATTACTTTGCCAACCAAGGTCCGTCTAGTCAAGGCAATGGTTTTTCCCGTGGTCATGTATGGATGTGAGAGTTGGACTGTGAAGAAAGCTGATCGCCGAAGAATCGATGCTTTTGAACTGTGGTGTTGGAGAAGACTCTTGAGAGTCCCTTATACTGCAAGGAGATCCAACCAGTCCATTCTAAAGGAGATCAATCCGGGATGTTCATTGGAGGGACTGATGCTAAAGCTGAAACTGCAATACTTTGGCCACCTCATGCGACGAGTTGACTCACTGGAAAAGACTCTGATGCTGGGAAAGGTTGGGGGCGGGAGGAGAAGGGGACGACGGAGAATGAGATGGCTGGATGGCATCACCGACTCTGTGGACATGAGTTTGAGTGTACTCCGGGAGTTGGTGATGGACAGGGAGGCCTGGCGTGCTGTAGTTCATGGGGTCGCGGAGAGTCGGACACGACTGAGCGACTGAACTGAACTGAACTGAACTATTTGGAGAAATTTAATTTCTAAGTGTTTATACCCTGAAAAGAATGAGAAGTACTTAATATTCACTGACTGCATGGTTTTTATGATAAACACATATGGAGTGGTAGTGGAGGGAGATATGCACTTAACCAATGTGACCAGTCTAATCTGCCTGGTCCATCAAAGAAGCAATGGCTGCTTTTGCAAGATTTCTTTCTCATTCCTCTAGATGTTTATGATAATCCCATCACATAAAAATGGAATTTTTCTGTTTTACCATGAAAAATGCCACAAAATTTTCCAAATTAATATGCTACAAAAATAGTCTTCAATGAAGATATCATTATTATTCAATTACAATGAGCTCTTTTTATACCTAATCGTCTCCAATGAAGACTTGCTTAGAAAACAAAGTTCATTTATCTGTATAATATAGGTAGATGAAAATGAAAACAGTGAACTTTCACAGGAACTAAAATCTATTTTTTATCTTACACGACTAAAAATATTAGCAACCGTGCCCTAGATCAGTCTTCCTCATTTGGAAATCAATACATATCTATCAGTATGCTGGAAAATTGGGCTTATCTTCAAAACAGAAGCTTCACAAAATAGCACAAACCCTTTCTGATAATAGTTCTACTTGGGGGATCACAAAGGCTTGCTCATATTTTTCATTTAAGTTCACAATAACTTTCAATCTTTAATCAGCAAACTTTCTCTTTAGAGACAAGACTTCATTATTTTCCTGTAAACACAAATGGAATTTTTAAAAACTCAATTTTTGAATACTAAATTTTTCTATGGATTTTTTCAATTGGAGAATATTAGCAAATTTCTAACAGTATGTTGGAACTTGTGCTTGTGATTTGTCCAACTTACTTCGAAGGTTAATTATTGCCTATTTTCTTATATATGGTTATTGGTTGCAGAGCTGTACTATTAGAAGTGAGCAGTAAATAACAGAAAAAGTAGAAGCAAGGAAGTAAAAGACACCATGTTATATTCCACAGTGTTTTGCAGTGATGGGGAAGAGAAGTCTTTTCTGTACTTACAGGTAAGCCCAGGGCACCCGTGGGTCCTGGAACCCCAGGAGGACCTGGATATCCCTATAATTTAAGCAAAAATATAAGAGGCATGAATTCTCCATCATATCTAATTATTTTCACTGAAGACAAACCAGTAACTGATAAATAGTAATTAAAAATGATAATTTGATAAACTCTCCATCTTCTATCCAAGACATGAGGCCACAGGAAATGTTCCAGAGATAGACAACAGAAACAAAAATGTTTACAGAGAAGCTGTGTATACATTTATTAGAAACTCTTTGCCCAGAATCACATATTATAACCTATTGAGAGGAGAATATTCACCTCATCTTTCTCTAGGTTATGTTATGCTGTGAATAAATGTTCATTATGTTAAATATATACAGATTGTGAAACCATATCCTTTTCAATGTCAGGAAATTCAAAAATTAAGAAATGTGATTGTGAACAAATACTCTAGCCTATCAAATTTTACAAGGACTACACTCTTAGTGGTATTAACCATATTCAGATGCTTCAAAGACTATCTTAGGAGACAATCATTTCTCAAATTAATAAGCCTTTAAAGGTATATTAAATTTCCTAGTTAACAGCAATTGGAGATAGGTAAAAGTAATCTTACAGTGTTTTACCTGTAATACAGAAGTCAAAAGTGAAGAAAAATTTATGTAAAATGAAATTACAGATAATATAGGTACACCAGATCCATTACAATGCATTTTCTGAAAGCAAGATTCTTTAGTTGAAAATAATTCTTAATTCTATTTTCAATCACATTTAGAAACTTAAATAAATGAAAAACTGCAATCCAGATATAAAATTTATCAGGTATTACTATCTTAAAGATATAAGACCATAAGATGAATTCCAGACTCTGATCTTTCATACATAAAAGAATTACACTGTGACCACAAACTTACGGAAAGATGGCAATGATGATATGTGTCATATAAACTATAAGTTGTCAAATCAAAGTAGGCTCCTAATTGAATTTTCTTATTCCTCCACATATGCTAATTTAGGATGGTTAATTCTTCTCTTAAAACTATAGGCTCCTTTGACTAAGCCATCTGATTTGCATGCTTTTGAGTGCAAATCAGCATTCCGAATGTAAACAGTTTAGAAGAAAACTTCTAATGGAAACTTACTACAAAATAGCATTTTTCACTTACTTGAATTTCATTCAAGGCAATTATACCTCTGGAATGTCATAACTTTACTATGTTCTTTGGACACATATCTTTCAGATTACTGAGTTCTTACCATTGCACCCTTTTCCCCCTGGGGACCTATTGGACCTGGACTTCCACGCTCTCCCTTTTGAAAAAAAAGAAAAAATAAAAACATTGAGGCATGTTGATTAGTTGTGAAAAAGTAGAGCAGACTATGTATTATTTACTGACTCATTAGTTTGGTTTACAATTTTTAAATGTTTAGGCAGATTGTATGTGGGCTTCTAATTATACTCTGACCCCAGGGCATCCATTTATAGTCTTATTCTAGATTCTACAGATGTCAGGACAGACCTGCACACACAAACCATGAGACATATACATTTGTCTCATTTATATAAGATGTAAATGAAATAACAAATACATATTAGCAAGCCAAAATTCAAATTATTTATAACAATGCTCTCCAGGACACAGTAGAAACTTGGAAGGCAAAGTGGTTTAATAGCAAACTATTAATACAATGCACTTATAATACACAGTCTATTCTACTTTTTCAAATACACTTGTACAATGACAAAACAAATAATCTATAAAACTATTTTATATTATTAAGAGTTGACAAAATATTTAAGAAAAAACTGAATTTAATTACCATTGTGTCTATTCTGATGATGGACTGTCAATGTTTGACCACGTAATATAGTGTATAAAAATCTCTTAAATTGCTATATATTTATTTCAAAAAATATTTTATTTCCTCACTTATTCTTTCATTTCAGCCATATTACTGATCATACTGCTATAATCAATAATATTACATAATATTTTCTCTTGGCAGTAATGAGCTAAAGTATAAAACAATGAAATATCATTAATTCAAAGTTTACAAAATATGAAATACTTTCATTAAAGTGTAAATGAAAAATGCAATGCACAGAAAATTAAAAACTACTTTCAAATCATTAAAAAAATTAGTCAAGAATGAGCTAAGCCTGGACCATAAACATCCTCATTTTCAGTAAGTTTTAAATTTACAAATTTTGCAGTTTTTCCGTAAAGTTGCTAGAGTTTTACTATTATTAAAATTCTCTTACGATGCTTTTCAAGGGATAAAATACTGAAGTTTATCTAAATGAAAATATATAAATTATGAATAAACAAGATTTAAAATTGAGCATACATCATATGCTAATGTTTTGCAAGTAGAAATTCTCATGATTTTAGACATATAAAATATGAAGATAGTGAAAGTATGAAAGGAAACTGTAAAAATTAACAAGTGTATAATCATTGAACAAAATTTTATTTCTGTAAACTTTTAACACAATTAACCATAATTATGATAATCAAATACGCCACAATAGATTAAAGATCTAAGCTAATTCACATTAAAATTCGAAAGATTTTCAGCATGTTCGTGTAGAAGACAATTTAACACAGAAGTAACTAAATCACAATGGAAAAGTTTATACTTTTAGATAGTTTTATAGCTATCTAAATTTTTCTGAACTGAGGTCATTTTATATTTTTATATTGTTAATAAAAAATCAGTAAATATTTAAAAATCACTTTTAATGTACTGAGCGTTGAGATATAACAGAAATTTGACTTAGACTCTACCGTTAAGTAATTAGAAACATGTCATTAAGAAAGATGAATCAATTAAAGGAAAATTTTAAATTGTGTGGTACTTATTCTACATCCAGGAAAGGAAGAAATCAAGAAGGAATAGAATAATCTGGGACGACTTTATGGAGGAGACAGAACTTCACTGAGTACTATAGTTTGGCTTTGAATAAACACAGGGAAAGGAAGAGGATACTCTAAACCAAGAAAACAGTAAGAATAATAATAGGTACAAGTATAAAATATGAGGCAGGGGAGCAAGAAAAGTTTATACTGTGAATATTTAAAATAGCCAAAATCATGTAGTATCTTGTCAGCAAAGTAGAGCTATTAATAGGCTTAAGCATGATGGCTCTGACAGTAAAGAATCTGCCTTCAATATGGGAAGCCCGGGTTCAATCCCTGGGTTGGGCTGATCCTGTGGAAGAGGGCATGACAACCCACTCCAGTATTCTTGCCTGGAGAATACCCATGGACAGAGGAGCTTGGTGGGCTACAGTCCATGGGGTCGCAAAGAGTCAGACATGATTCAGTGATTTAACAACAATGATGGAAGAAAAGGGAAACGCAAAGATGGGTTCACTCTATCTGGAACACTGGGAGAACAGAGATCGGTAAAATGCAGACCAATAGAAATGAGAAAATTGGGGAGAGAACAGTTTGGATGTGGGTGGGGGGAGGATGAATTTTAAATACATTGTTTAACTTAAATTAACAACTTCAGATGGAAATAACTGGAACATTATCTAATTTACTTCTAATTCTGGCTGTACTTAATTATTCACAAAGAGTAGTCTTGCATTAGATTACCATGTTCCCATGTCACATTCAGCAAGTCAGGTTTCAGTCAAAGGTCCAAAATTTTCTAGTTCATAGAGTCAATTAAAAACAATTCAAGAAAATGTCCTTGTTGGTTTCAAATAAAGAAATACTTCTGATTTTTTTCAAAAAAGACTTTCTTAAACTTGAAACTAAATATGGAAAATCACTCCCAAGATAATGGTTTATAGGAAATTTTTAAGCCAATTACAATTTCCATCACAATAGCCAAAAAGATCCATGAATAACTTCATACTGGATTCCAAGAGGATATAAAGAGACTGTGACTGAAACTTGGATCAGGCAAAGTGATCACTTATTCTTCACTTTCAAAACTGTTTCCTTTAGGGACTTGTTCTCATAAAGTAGATTTAAATATTTTCTAGTCATATACCTAGACCATCTATTTCATCTTTTCCCTTCCAAGCACATAATTATAACCAAAAGAGTACTCTGTTCTTTAAAATTTAGAAACATATATACTATCAGCTATATTTCAATATATTTAAGAGATTCAGTATAGGTAATGCATTTTAAGTTATGAGTGATTTCTAATTCATAAAATATCATATGAATATTCCTCTTTTGAGTTTACCTTAGAATCCTTACTATTGAACAAAACAATGAAAGAAATTACCTTTTCACCAATGCTTCCAGTCACCCCAACTTCTCCAGGTAAACCAACAGGTCCCTTTTAAGAAAGAGTATAATAGAAAATACATATATACTGTATTGCCATTATAGCACCCTGGTTTTAAATCTCCTGTAAACACTGTTTCTTTCTAAGTCGTTCTAAATTCTCAATTTGTCAGAGTAAAATTCCTCCTACTATAGGTGTCTTGCCTAAGATTTCACATCAGAATTAATTATTCAGTCAATCACCAAATATATATGAATGTCTAATTTGTGACAGGCCCTGTGCTGGGAGGGATGGAGCTTCAATTGTCCTTGTAGAACTAACAGTTCAGTGGATGTAATGAAAACTTCTGCAGTTTTTACAGATTCTTGATGTGGATACACTAGCTTAAGAAATCATTTCTGTGACTTCCTTCTTTGAAAGCTCTTCAGGACATGAGGGAATAGCACATTAATTCACTCATGAATTCACTCAAAAAATATTGGGTGCCTACTTTGTGCCTTGCCCTATGCTAGTTGCTGAGATTTCATTAGTAAGCAAAGGAGACCTAGGACCTGCTCTGGTGAGGCAAAAAGTCCTGTAGAAATAAGGAAAACTAAATTAAAAAGTGAATAATTATAAATTATGAGAAGAGTTCACAAAGGAAACAACTGTGATGCTGAGGTGGAGAATAAAAGACATATTTTTACAAAAGATGATCAGGGTGAATCTGAGACCTAATATTTAAGCTGAGAGCTCCAGAATAAGAAGAGGCCAGCCAGCCAAGGGAAGAAAGGAGGAAGAGCTTTCTAGGCAGAGAAAACAGCTTGAGTAAAGAATGAATTTGGCAGAAGTGAAAGAAGGCAATCAGTAACACTGTTCCAGAGGGAACAAGGCTCATGGTACATCTGTCTTTTTGGATTCTGCTTTATGGATTCTGACTCTATGGAGTCTGCTTCAAGCAGTGTAGAAAACAAAAATGGTAACATAGAAGTTTCACAAGAGTATAATCCTTCTCCTGACTGTCTTCAATTATGAAGTTACTTTCTTTTACTTAAAAATGTATGAAATGGGTTTCCCTGTTGGGTCAGTGGTAAAGAATCTTCCTGCCCACGCAGGAGACACAGGCTCAATCCCTGGGCTGAGAAGAGCCCTCATGCCATGGAGCAACTAAGCCTGTGCACCGCAGCTAAGGAGCCCGCACTCTAGAGCCCAGGAACCACGACTGCTGAAGGCTGCATCCCCTAGAATGCTCAGCAACAAGAGAAGTGACCACAATGAGAAGCTCTTGCACCACAACCAAAGAGTAGTACTTGCTAGTCACAACCAGAGAAAAGCCCATGCACAGCAACAAAGACCCAGAATAGCCAATAAATAAATAATTTATTTTAAAAAAATGTTTGAAACATTGTGTTTTCCAATAGCTACCAAAGATACTACTTTAATAGATCATCATATAGTAATACATATAAGCATTAGAAGATACCTGAATCATGAAAAAATGGTTTGCTGTGTTGAAGCTAACTGAAGTTAATATATAGGGGTATGATTTTATACACACACACACATATATATATATGTATATATATATATAAATAAAGCTGAACGCAGAAGAATTGATGCTTTTGAACTGTGGTTTTGGAGAAGACTCTTGAGAGTCCCTTGGACTACAAGGAGACCCAACCAGCCCATCCTAAAGGAGATCAGTCCTGGGTGTTCATTGGAAGGACTGAAGCTGAAACTCCAATACTATGGCCATTTGATGAGAAGAGCTGACTCATTTGAAAAGAACCTGATGTTGGGAAAGATTGAGGACAGGAGGAGAAGGGGATGACAGAGGATAAGATGGTTGGATGGCATCATCGACTCAATAGACATGAGTTTGGGTAAACTCTGGGAGTTGGTGATGGACAGGGAGGCCTGGAGTGCTCCGGGTCATGGGGTCGCAAAGAGTTGGATATGACTGAGTGACTGAACTGATATATATATCCTCACCCACATCTATCTATTGATTATGTATACACTAACATATGTTAAACACTTGCTATATGTCTGATTTAATCTTCACAACAACCATATTTGGTAGTATTATCATAATTCCCCTTTAACAAATAAGGCGGATGAGAAAGAAGCTTTCTAAAGTATATGAGCTTAAATAGAATAGATGAGTTTAAGTGGCTACTGAACACTTGAAATATGGCTAGTCCACACTGACATGTGCTATAAATGCAAAAGACACTCAAGATTTCAAAGACCTACTACAAAAAGTTGAAGCTGAAGCTCCAATACTTTGGCCACCTGATGTGAAGAGCTGACTCATTTGAAAAGACCCTGACACTGGGAAAGATTGAGGGCAAGAGGAGAAGGGGACGACAGAAGATGAGATGGTTGGATGGCATCACCGACTCAATGGACACGGATTTGGGTAGACTTTGGCAGTTGGTGATGAATAGGGAGGCCTGGCGTGCTGCGGTTCATGGGGTTGCAGAGTTGGACATGACTGAGCGACTGAACTACGAAAAGAATGCAAAATATCTAATTAATGACTATTTACATTGATAACATATTAAAATGATAATGCTTTGGATATATTAGTTGAAGTAAATATTACTAAAATCAATTTCACTATTTTTTTTACATTTTTGAATGTGGCTACTGGAAAATTTTAAATTACACTTGTGACTTACATCATATTTCTATTGGATAATACTACTTCATATTTTTAAACAACATGATAATATTAGTAGTCATATTCAGATGAAAGGGACCTAATAATTTATTTCTATGGTTCTTTAAATTAAAAGGAGTGAAGACTTTCATTCTGAAACAATCAATGATCAATGGTCAGTTAATCAAATCTGAGCGGAAACAATGAAATTGAACTCTTTAAGGAGATCAATCCTGGGTGTTCATTGGAAGGACTGATGCTAAAGCTGAAACTGTAATACTTTGGCCACCTCATGCGATGAGTTGACTCACTGGAAAAGACTCTGATGCTGGGAAAGGTTGGGGGCGGGAGAAGCAGGGGATGACCGAGAATGAGATGGCTGGATGGCATCACCAACTCTGTGGACATGAGTTTGAGTGAACTCCGGGAGTTGGTGATGGACAGGGAGGCCTGGCGTGCTGTGGTTCATGGGGTCGCAGAGAGTCGGACACGACTGAGCGATTGAACTGAACTGAACTGAATAAAAGTGAATATTAAAAATCCAAAACTCATACAACTCAAGAAGAGGGAGAAGGCATATGTAAACATATAGCTGATTCATTTTGTTTTCTCAGCAGAAACCAACACAACATTGTAAAGAAACTATAACCCAACTTTTTAAAAATGGGTTCTACACATATTTTCTTAAAATAAGTGAAAATGTATATCTGCAAGGACATCTGAATAATGATTTATAGCAATTTCATTCATAATTGTCAAAAACTTTTAATGAATCAAATGTCCATCAGCAGGTGGTTGGATAAACAAATTATATCTTTATGAAGCTATCTTTTGAAATGGAGAATAGATGGAGAATGAAATGGCAACCCACTCTGGCACTCTTTCTTAGAAAATTCCATGGACAGAAAAGCCTGGTAGGCTACAGTCAATGAGGCTGCAAAGAGTAGGACACTACTGAGCAACATAACTTCACTTCACTTGGTATAGAAAGGAGTGAACTGGTAATATGCACTATAATGTGGACAGACATCACAGACATTAAACTGAGCATAAAAAGCCTTACAGAATAGAGTGCATTTTGTATAATTCCTTTTAGAAGATGTTTTAAAAAATCTAATAGATAAATAAATCAACAATTACCCATAGACAGAAGTGGAAGGTGAGGATTCACTGGAAAGATGTACTGAAAAATTTAGGAGGTAATGGAAATATTTTATATCTTGATTGTGATGGTGGTTAAATGGACACACACTGAGTAAAATCCATTGAAATTTACATCTAAAATGTATATAAATTTTGCCTCAATACAGTTGACTTAATTTTTTTTAATGGGTTGTCATAGAGGAGAAGTGTAGGCTAAGATCCTTACTGTTCTAGAAGGAGGGTACTGCTGAATAGTAGGTTTTTTTGGTTTTTATTACTGGACTTTGCTTTTCAGAGCAGTTTTAGCATTTCAAAAAAATTGAGCTCTAAATACAGAGTATCTTTCATCCTCCTCCCCATAGTTTCCTCCTTATTATTAATATCTTTCGTCAGTATGGTACATGTAATACAGTGGTGAACCAATCTTGATCAATTATTAGTAACTAAAGCCTGTAGCTCACATTAGGGTAAGGTCCGTCTAGTCAAGGCTATGGTTTTTCCCGTGGTCATGTATGGATGTGAGAGTTGGACTGTGAAGAAAACTGAGCACCAAAGAATTGATGCTTTTGAACTGTGGTGTTGGAGAAGACTCTTGAGAGTCCCTTGTACCACAAGGAGATCCAACCAGTCCATTCTAAAGGAGATCGATCCTGGGTGTTCGTTGGAAGGATTGATGCTAAAGCTGAAACTGCAATACTTTGGCCACCTCATGCGACGAGTTGACTCACTGGAAAAGACTCTGATGCTGGGAAGGGTTGGGGGCGGGAGGAGAAGGGGACGACAGAGAATGAGATGGCTGGATGGCATCACCGACTCTGTGGACATGAGTTTGAGTGAACTCCGGGAGTTAGTGATGGACAGGGAGGCCTGGCGTGCTGTGATTCATGGGGTCGCGGAGAGTCGGACACGACTGAGCGACTGAACTGAACTGAACTGATTCTTGCTTGGAGAATCCCACAGACAGGGAAGCCTGTATAGTTACAGTTTGTGGGGTCTGAAAGAGTCAGACATGACTGAGTGATAACAGTTTTTCCAAACACAGACTAGTTAATTCAAGGGGGGAAAAAAAAACTCCTTTTCCTAACAAGTCAAATTTAGATGAATGAATGGAGTAGGGGCCCATTTAGCTTATCCCAATACTGACCATGCATACCAGAGTAATATTACCTACAAAAATATTTTGCTTAGCCCACAGTTCACACATACTAATGTTAAAAAGCTGAATAAGGTGCTAAGATTTATCAATCTGGAGGCTTTATATTAGCAGTTTTTATGTATAAAGATTTATAAGATGCCTGGCTTCAGATGATTAGCACAGTGTATGCTAGGCTAGTGTGTTCTCAAAGACAAATATTGGGTGAGCACTCTTCAGTTCACCATAGTCCCTGTCAATCACTTATCTCATACCTAACCATTTCACTATTTATACTACCTGCCTGATCCCAATAGTATATTTGAGTTTGCCACTCCTGATGTCAGTATTAGAAGGCATAGTCCATCAAAAGGGCATAATTGGAAGAGATAAGTTCTTATTGGAAAGACAAATAATTCCTAGGATGATATCCATGTCCATAGGGAATGTTTAATGAAACTTAGCTAGAGAACAGATGTAAAATGGTTTCCTTAGACTATTTCAGGACCCCAAAAGTCTAATACAAACATATTAAATCTGATAACACTCACGTTTTGGCTATAAAGTGGGGACGAACTATATGGAACCAGTTTATATCACTAGTATATCACTCTGGAGAGTAACTGTATGTAGAGTATGTTATAAGAGAGTATGCAGTAAAACAGAAGATGCATCTAATCCATAACCTAGCACTTTCATTTCTAACTGGACACCTGGGTTTCTATTCACACATACATGCACTAGGAGATACACAGAAAATGTCCATGGTGGCATTATTTAAGTAGAAAAGTAGAATCATCTGAATTATTGGCTTGTAAACAGATAAACTGAAATGTATTAATACACTGGAAAAGTTCAACAGCAATTAAAATTAATGGACCAGATAGATCTACATATATCAACATAAATGTTTTAAGACAATAATGTTGAGTGAGAAAAAAAGTATACATCCTTTTCAAAAGGATTTTGTTGTTGTTTGTCATTTAGTTGTCTGCCTCTTTGGCCATCCGATAGACTGTAGCCTGCCAACGTTCTCTATGGGATTTCCCAAGCAAAAATACTGAAGTGGGTTGCCATTGCCTTTTCCAGGGGATCTTCCCAACTCAGAGATCAAACCTGTGTCTCCTGCATTTGGCAGGCAGATTCTTTACCGCTGAGTAATGGTTTATGTCTATGTATAGACTGGTAGCTCATTGTTATTTTGCTTGCTAGTAACAAGCAAGCTTTTGTTGTTGTAAGCCACTGATATTTTGAGATTGTTTCTTTCTGCAGCAAAACTTAGCCTAATGTGACTGATGCAATTCGTGTTTCAAAACTGATGAACTCTGGTATTTATTTATTTGAAAAACAGGTGATTTTCTTTTACTTTCTTCTAACCCACATACTAAAGGCCCTAGGTGGTGGTGAAACTGTAAGGAAAAAGGAAGTTGGGATTCTAAGTCACTTTGTACAGGAGAGCTACTTGGTAATATTGGCACTGGACTATTATCATGAGCAAAAACAACTTCTTATCAAGTTAAGCCTACAAAAATACTAGGTTTATTTGTTATAGCTGTTAATATTCCCCTAAAAATATAGTGAATTAACAAGTGTTGACATAAAATTGTAAAACTTTGTAACTCAGTTCAGTTTGCTTATTCAAAAGGTAGTCTCACAGAAATGATTCTACAAATAAAGATGGTATAGAGTGCACTGAACCAATCTCTGGTTTTGATTGCAATCAATTTATTCAGTAAGTACAAAATGATCTGAAGAAAATAAAATCAAAGGCATATTTATTTACTCATGTAATAAGCTATATGCTAAGAGTGGTACAGGATATAAAGGTGAGTAAAATTTAATAAGAATGAATAATCTAGTAAATTGGATAAAAAAAAGCATGTTTTCCGTAAGTCAAGGAAGAAAAATAAAATCTATATAATGCAAAGACAGGGGATATTGTATTTGGTTGAGAACATAAGGAAAAGCTTTACAGAGAACACACTATTTGAGGTATGGCTAACTGTTGACAAGATAAATGGTGAAAATATATTCAAAGCAGAGGGAATGATTTGAACAGAAAGTAGGAGGTAGCAAATGATGAAACATTTGTCAAAGATAAAGTAAATCCAGATTGTCTGGAGCACAGGATATGTGTAGGAAAGAGACTTGAACAGATATATGGTGATGTACTATTGAGGGCTTTGACTGCCAAGTGAGACATTTGTATTTGTGGTGCTTGCAGAAGAATTTGTGTTTGTAGAATCATTGTTGGTTTGAGTAAAGGAGGAATATAATCATATCTGTACTGAAAGGATAGTAATTTAACAACATTATGTTCAATGTGTAGAAATGGGAAATAAAAACAGAAAATGGTGTGAAGAGTTAGAAGCTATTGTAATTGTACAGGTTAACTGTAATAACTCTTATGACAATGGTATCATGACTTGGAACAGCAGCTCAGGGGAGAAGTCAGTGTCAGAGGAGAGATGAATTCAGTCATGGGATAATTATGGCTCTGAGAGAGTTTATTCTGAAATATTAATTTGTGAGTCCATAGAAAAATCAATCCTGAAATCATAAGAATGACACAGTACATACAGTAATAGAACAAAAACAGGAGAGAATTTTAATGAAGATTCTTTGGAAGAAATAGATAGAGGGAAAAAAATGAAGAGTCAGAGAGGAGGGGAACCAGGAATGCAAAAAAACGTTCAAGAAGGGAAAATTTTTAGATAGAAATTGGTATTATGTGGGAAGGGTTGAAAAGGATGAATACTGAAACAGTCATCAGTTCAGTTCAGTTCAGTCAGACAGTCATAGGGTTTGGCAATTAGAAGGCTGGTGGTGATCTTTAAGAACAACTTAAGTATCTTGTGTGTTTGAATATAATTTTGCCAAAGCGAAAGTGGGAAAAAGTTGGGTGGTTTATTATTCTAAGAACTGTGACAACAAAAAGGAGGAGGCACAATAACTGCCTGAGGACACAGTTTAAAAATAAAATTATTTTATTTAGAATCTAAATTTTGTTCTATCTGCCAAATAAAAGAAACTCATCTACAATAGAAAAATACTCTTCTGAATAGAAGGAAATTATATTCAAAACCAATTTTTTGCTCTATTTCATAGGATGAGTTTTTTTTTTAAAAAAGGCTAATATTATGGCTTATTACAACACATTTGTATCAGAGAGAAGGTATTAGCAGGTTTTATAGGCTCTCAAGGTCTGTGAGTTATCTCTAGATAAGGTCCCAGAAGTTATCTCTATATAGCTTCCTTTCCTGTGAATGCTTTGTGAGTTACATAACTCAAAGCAGAGACATGTGTTAAGTGAAGGTTCCCTATAACCTTCTCTTCTTTATTGCAGAAAGCACTGTTTAAAAGGACAGATTAAGCTGCCATGACTTGCTCTAATTTTAACCCATAACCTTAAGCACCACATATGCCAACGAGAGCCAAGGACAGAAAATTATACATTCAATTTTAAAGTGCTCAAATGCAAATTATGAGTATGTGAAAATGCACACAATTTATCCATATTTTTAGTCTGTGGACCCTCAGAGTAAAAATATGGTTTCCTTTTCTGTTCCTTTCAATTCATTCTTCTTCATTTCAAAAGAGACATTGAAATCATTCATACAACTGTACTAGCTACGTCTTGCTGCAGAACAAATTACTGCAAAGTCAGTGGCTTTAAAACAACAGACACTTATTATCTCACAGTTTCCATCAGTCAAGAATTCAGAGTAGCTTAGCTTGGGTGATTCTAGCTCAGAGTTTTTCATGTGGTTGTAGTTAAGATTTGACATGGGCTGTAGTCATCTGAAGACGTGGACTGAGAATAGGGAATTCATTTTCAAGAAGGTTATTAGCTGGAGGCCGCAGTTTCTTGCTATGTAGGCCTCTGTACAGTTCGATTATGTAGTAGCCAGAGTGAATAATTCAAAAGAGAGACTAATCCAGGAGAAAGAATAATCTAAGAGAGTGAGCAAGGAAGAAGCGGCAATGTCTTTCATGACCTAGTTACACGCTGCTGCTTCTGCTGCAGCCTATTCATTAGAAGTGAGTCACTAAATCCACCACACACTCAGAGTGAAATAAGATTGTCTTTCGGAAAAGAGGAACATCAAAGAATTTGTAGACATATTTTAAAACTATCACAATGACTCAGTTTTATTCTTGATTTGAAGTTTTATTAAGACTTGATTCCTTCTTATAGTTTTCTCCAGTTTTTCACATCTATGAAGTTAGACACTTCAGTAGAAATATTCTAAGTAGTTTTGGAATGATGCACATTTTCCCAAAGATGAAATGCATAAACTTTCATTCTTATTTCATTAGTTATGATTATGTATCATGTATAAGACATAATAGTCAATTAATAACTAAAATATAAAGTCGATAATAAAAGTTACCATAAAATAAATCACTACAGAGTATCAAATAAAGTAGGAGTCAGCAAAGTCATGACCCTGAGAGCTGGCTGCCTGTTTTTGTAAATAAAGTTTTGTTGGAACACAGCCATGACCATTTATTTATCTATTGTCTATGACTGCTTTCATCCTATGAAGGCAGAACTGAATGGTTGGGATAGAGATTGTACGGCCCACAAAACCCAAACCATTTCTGTTGGGTATTTAAGGGAAATTCAAAGTAGTTGTTGAAGCCATGCTGCTGCTGCTAAGTCACTTCAGTCGTGTCCGACTCTGTGTGACCCCATAGACGGAAGCCCACCAGGCTCCCCCTTCCCTGGGATTCTCCAGGCAAGAACACTGGAGTGGGTTGCCATTTCCTTCTCCAATGTGTGAAAGTGGAAAGTGAAAAGTGAAAGTGAAGTCGCTCAGTCGTGTCCCCGACCCTTAGCGACCTCACGGACTGCAGCCTACCAGGCTCCTCCATCCATGGGATTTTCTAGGCAAGAGTACTGGAGTGGCTTGCCATTGCCTTCTCCGTGTTGAAGCCATAGCCTCAACTTAAAAGAATTATCAGCAATTTACACCTTTTTGATAAAGAATTTTCATTAAAAATGTTTCAAAACACCTATACCACCTCTGCTGCTGCTGCTGCTGCTAAGTCACTTCAGTCGTGTCCGACTCTGTGTGACCCCATAGACGGCAGCCCACCAGGCTCCCCCGTCCCTGGGATTCTCCAGGCAAGAACACTGGAGTGGGTTGCCATTTCCTTCTCCAATGTGTGAAAGTGAAAAGGGAAAGTGAAGTCGCTCAGTCATGTCTGACTCGTAGCGACCGCATGGACTGCAGCCTACCAGGCTCCTCCGTCCATGGGATTTTCTAGGCAAGAGTACTGGAGTGGCTTGCCGTTGCCTTCTCCGATACCACCTCTAACACACATTAAAAAACGAAAAACAAAGCTTACAGCCAGAACATGACATGCTATGTGTCAAGAGCTAGATAACTCTATAATAATTGAAACATTTCACTTTTTGCAAAATGGGATATGTCATAATCTATTTAAAGATTTTGTTAGCTAAGGTGGAAACTCAGAAGGCCAAAAGGCCTTATGTATAATAAGGCCTTATGTATAATGTATTTATTATACATAATAAATAACTTGCTACAATTGAAAAGAAACACTATTTTTTTCCCCAAAAATTCAGTAAAACTGTAAAATACTCAAGTTTAATTTTTTTAAAAGTAACCACATCCTATTGAAAATAAAGTTAGGATATTTCCTAGTTAAAGCCAAAATGTTAAAAAAAATTTTATATGAAGTTCTTAGATTTGACAATTATCTTTTTAAAAAATCATTGTGCCTTAACTGTGGAACTATTCTGTATTGTTTCAAAGTTTCTAGTCAATGTAAAAAACAATCATACTTACAAGGATAAAGAATTTCACACCCCCAAACTCTTCAAATTCATTTGAAAATACAATATACAATGCTAATTCCCTAAAATTTAGTTCTGTTTTATCTTAGAAACACATTAACTTCAGTGTTTACACTGATACTATTATGTGTATTCTTTGTTTAAGAGAATTTTAGTAGTCATCTTACAACAATAAAAGTAGTAATTGGTAGTGCCATATATAATTGCTGATATTTGACTACTACTACATTTTAACCTTAAAAACGTTATGTTTTCATGGTTCAATCTGGTATAAACTTGGAAGACAGGAGAAACAGAAGATCCATTAGACATGAGGAAATCACTTCAAACACTACATGGAAAAATGTGTTTTTATTACAAGCGATTTATTTCTCTATCTCAACTTCTCATACATTTGTCCAAGAACAATACAGACTCTTGTCAGTCGAGACAGGAAAAGGGAAGATGTAGAATAGTGGAAAGAAAGGGTATATAACATGTTTGGATAAGAAAGAGGACTTCCTTTTTAGATATAAGAAATATGAGGCATATATGAAACACTTTGGTGGGGATATTTAATATACAATTATGTAAGAGGGTCTAGAGCAAAGACCTAGAGAGTAAATGAGTCACCAAAGAAAGTAAATACACTGAGAAAAATAAAAGGCTAAGACCAATAACATTTAGAGAGGAAGAGAAAAAAAGGAAATTTACAGAAATGTCCTATATATAAAAAGGAAGTATGCCGACACAGCTATATTTAAAATGACTAACCAACAAAGACCTATTGTATAGCACATGGAACCCTGCTCATTGTTACCTGGCTGTCTGGATGAGAGGAGTATTTGGGGGAGAATGGATACATGTATATGTATGGATGAGTCCCTTTGTTGTTCACCTGAAACTATCGCAACACTGTTAATTGGCCATACTCCAATTCAAAATAAGTTCAAAAAAATTTTTTTTTAAAGAAAGTAGAAGAAGCACAAGCTGGAATCAAGATTGCTGGGAGAAATATCAATAACCTCAGATATGCAGATGACACTACCCTTATGGCAGAAAGTGAAGAGGAACTCAAAAGCCTCTTGATGAAAGTGAAAGAGGAGAGTGAAAAGGTTGGCTTGAAGCTCAACATTCAGAAAACAAAGATCATGGCATCTGGTCCCATCACTTCATGGGAAATAGATGGAAAAACAGTGGAAACAGTGTCAGACTTTGTTTTTTTGGGCTCCAAAATCACTGCAGATGCTGATTGCAGCCATGAAATTAAAAGACGCTTGCTCCTTGGAAGGAAAGTTATGACCAACCTTGATAGTATATTAAAAAGCAGAGACATTACTTTGCCGACCAAGGTCCGTCTAGTCAAGGCAATGGTTTTTCCCGTGGTCATGTATGGATGTGAGAGTTGGACTGTGAAGAAAGCTGATCGCCGAAGAATCGATGCTTTTGAACTGTGGTGTTGGAGAAGACTCTTGAGAGTCCCTTATACTGCAAGGAGATCCAACCAGTCCATTCTAAAGGAGATCAATCCTGGATGTTCATTGGAGGGACTGATGCTAAAGCTGAAACTCCAATACTTTGGCCACCTCATGAGACGAGTTGACTCACTGGAAAAGACTCTGATGCTGGGAAAGGTTGGGGGCGGGAGGAGAAGGGGACGACGGAGAATGAGATGGCTGGATGGCATCACCGATTCTGTGGACATGAGTTTGAGTGAACTCCGGGAGTTGGTGATGGACAGGGAGGCCTGGCGTGCTGTGATTCATGGGGTCGCGGAGAGTCGGACACGACTGAGCGACTGAACTGAACTGAACTGATACTGTCAAAAGGAGGATATTGTCTATTTATTTATCATCCATAATATTTCTTCAGACCTTTTCAGGGTAATTTTTTCAGACCTTTTGAGGGTAATTTTATGATTTGTCAAGCATGAACAAATACTTTCTATTTATTTGTACATACATCACTATTTCGAAATAGGCAATCTCTGGGCCACTTTACTCCTATTTTCAAACAAAATCTGTAAGCGAAGGATATACTTCTTGTCACTTGGAATAAGCTACTTTAGCTCACTGTGCCTTATCTTTCACGATTTAGGAAGATGTGACTTTAAGTTTATCAGTCTGTATGTTCTATAAAGCCAAGATGATGTCCTGTCTGATACTGAATCCCTTATGTCCAACATACTGCCTGGAATACATAAGATAATATATCTGGAATGAAAGAGTGAATAAATTAGATAGAGCAGTGGCAGTAGAAACAGAGATGAGCTGCACACACATCTTTTAAGATCTTTATCTATGGGTTTACTCTCAGGCCCAGCATGCGCTTTCACAGAATAAGCTGCTTTACTGAGTAGGGGGGAGCCAGGTGCTCCAGGAATATCTGAAAGGGCCATGAGACAAGGATAAGACAGAAGAGTAGGACTTGAGCTCATTTTCTCTCACAAAAATGTCAAAATCACAAATAACTGTGAAATAACCATCAACAAAAAAGACTGGAACCTATAAAAAAAATATACTTTACATCCAAAGACAAAGTAGAAACCACAATGAAATGGTAGGAAGGGGTTGCATTCGTGATAAAATCAAATACCATACACCTGGGTAGGTGACCCACAAATTGGAAAATAATTATATCACAGAGCTTCTCCCACAGGACTCAGAGATCTAGGCCCCACATCAGGCTCTCCAGTCTGGGGGTTTGCCATATGGAAGAGGAGTTCCTAGGGCATCTGGTTTTGAAGGCTAGTGGTGCTTTAGTGCAGGACTAGGAGAAACAGAAACTCCATTCCTGGAGGGTGCACACAAGATTTCATGGGCCCTGGGACCCAAGGCAAAGCAGTGACTCCACAGAACCCTGGGCCACACCTACCTATGGGACCTGGGAAGTCTCCTAGGTAGGCAGGGGGTGGCTATGGCTCACTGTAGGGACAAGGACACTGGTGGTGGAAGCTTCAGGAAATACTCATTAGTATGATCTTTCCTGGGGTAAACATTTTGGCAGAGACTGGCCCCACTCAACAGCCTGCAGGCTCCAGTGCTGGGATCTTAGCACAAACAACAAAAAGGATAGAAACACAGGCCCACCCATCAGCAGGCAGGCTTCTTAAAGTATTCCTGATCCCACAGCCACCTATAAACATACCCCTTGACACAGCCCTGCCCACCAGAGGGATAGGATCCAGCTCTAATACAGGATCTAATACAGGATCCAGCTCTACCCACCAGTGAGTAGGTACCCATCTCTCCCACCAGGAAGCCTACCCAAGCCCCAAGACCAACCTCACCCCCCAGGGGACAGACAACAGAAGCAAGAGCAACTACAATCCTGCAGCCTGCAGAATGGAGACCACAAATAGAGAAAGTTAAACAAAATGAGATGGCAGAGAAATACATTTCATCTAAAGGAACAGGATAAAAACCCAGAACAACAACTAAGGGAAGTGGAGATAGGCAATGTATCTGAAAAATAATTCAGTGTAATGATAGTAAAGATGACACAAGATCTCAAAAAAAAGAATGATGGCACAGACTGAGAAGATATAAGAAATGTTTACCAAAGAGCTGCTGCTGCTGCTGCTAAGTCACTTCAGTCGTGTCTGACTCTGTGTGACCCCCATAGAAGGCAGCCCTCCAGGCTCCCCCGTCCCTGGGATTCTCCAGGCAAGAACATTGGAGTGGGTTGCCATTTCCTTCTCTAATGCATGAAAGTGAAAAGTGAAAGTGAAGTCGCTCAGTCACGTCCGACTCATCGTGATACCATGGACTGCAGCCTACCAGGCTCCTCTGTCCATGGGATTTTCCAGGCAAGAGTAGTGGAGTGGGGTGCCATTGCCTTCTCCATTACCAAAGACCTAGAAGACTTAAAAAATGAAAAAAACAGAGCTGAACAATATAATAACCGAAATGAAAAATACACTAGGAGGAATCAATAGCAGAATAACTGAGGCAGAAGAAGTGAACTGGAAGATAGAATCATGGAAATCACTGCCAAGAAACAAAATAAAGAAAAAATAATGAAAAGGAATAAGGACAGTCTAAGGGACTTTTGGGACAATATTAAATGCATCAACAGTCACATTGCAGGACTCCTAGAATGAAAAGTGAGAAAGGGTCTGAGAAAATATTTGAGGAGATAATAGCTGAAAACTACTCTGCTTATTTAACTTATATACTCTGTGAAATACTGGGCTGAATGACTCACAAGCTGGATCAGGATTACTGGGAGAAATATCAACAACCACAAATATGCAGATAATACCACTCTAATGGCAGAAAGAAAAGAGGAACTAAAAACCCTTTAAATAAGGGTTAAAGAGGAGAGTGAAAAAAGCTGGTTTAAAACTTCACATTCAAAAAACTAAGATCAAGGCATTTGATGCCATCACTTCATGGTGACAGATAGGGAAAAAGTGGAAACAGTGACAGATTTTATTTTACTGGGCTCCAAAAATGACTGTGGATAGTAACTGCAGCTATGAAATTAAAAGACACTAGCTTCCTGACAAAGAATTAATCTCCAAAATATACAAGCAGCTCCTTCAGCTCAACTCCAGAAAAATAAACGACCCAATCAAAAAATGGGCCAAAGAACTAAACAGACATTTCTCCAAAGAAGACATACAGATGGCTAACAAACACTTGAAAAAATGCTCAACATTCCTCATAATCAGAGAATGCAAATCAAAACCACAATGAGATACCATTTCACACCAGTCAGAATGGCTGCTATCCAAAAGTCTACATGCAATAAATGCTGGAGAGGGTGTGGAGAGAAGGGAACCCTCTTACACTGTTGGTGGGAATGCAAACTAGTACAGCAACTGTGGAGAACAGTGTGGAGATTCCTCAAAAAACTGGAAATAGAACTGCCACATGATCCAGCAATCGCACTCCTGGGCATACACACCGAGGAAACCAGAATTGAAAGAGACACATGTACTCCAATGTTCATTGAAGCACTGTTTATAATAGCCAGGACATGGAAGCAACCTAGATGTCCATCTGCAGACGAATGGATAAGAAATCTGTGATACATATGCACAATGGAGTATTTTTCAGCCATTAAAAAGAATGCATTTGAATCAGTTCTAATGAGGTGGATGAAACTGGAGCCTATTATACAGAGTGAAGTAAGCCAGAAAGAAAAACACCAATACAATATACTAATGCATATATATGGAATTTAGAAAGATGCAAATGATAATCCTGTATACGAGACAGCAAAAGAGACATAGGTGTATAGAACAGTCTTTGGGACTCTGTGGGAGAGGGTGAGGGTGGGATGATTTGGGAGAATGGCATTGAAACATGTATATTATCATACGTGAAATGAATCACCAGTCCAGGTTCGACGCATGATACAGGATGCTTGGGGCTGGTGCACGGGGATGACCCAGAGGGAGAATAAGGGGAGGAAGGAGGTTGGGAAGGGGTCACAGGAAGGGGAACTCATGTACACCCGGGGCGGATTCATGTCAATGTATGGCAAAACCAACCAATATAATATTGTAAAATAAAAAAAAAATAAAGACAAGTATCAAGAGACCATAAAAAAAGAAGTGACCTTAGGATGTGACAACTAGATGTCCTGGATGTCCCAACATACAAAAAATTAAAAAAAAAAAAAAAGACACTAGCTCCATGGAAGAAAAGCTATGACAAACCAGATAGAGCATTAAAAAGCAGAGACATCACTTTACTGACAAAGGTCCATAGAGTAAAAGCTATGGTTTTTCCAGTAGTCATGTACAGATGTGATAAAAAGGCTTAGCACCAAAGAATTGATGTCTTTGAATTGTGATGTTGGAGAAGACTCTTGAGACTCTTTTGGACAGCAAGGATAGTAAACCAGTCAATCCTAAAGGAAATCAACCCTGAATATTCATGGAAGGACTAAGACTGAAGCTGAAGTTCCAATACTTTGGCCACCTGATGCGAAGAGCTGGCTTATTGGAAAATACCCTGATGCTGGGAAAGATCGAGGGCAGGAGGAGGTAGTGAAAGAGGATGATGGCTGGATGGCATCACCAACTCAATGGACATAGCTTGAGCAAACTCGGGGAGATAATGAAGGACAGGGAAGCCTGGCATGCTGCAGTTCATGGCATTGCAAAGAGTTGGACACAACTTTGTGAGTAAACAACAACAATGGGAATGGAAACAACCACCCAAATCCAAGAAACACAGAGAGTCCTATACATGATAAATCCAAGGAGGAACATTCTGAGGTACATTTTAATCAAATTGACAAAAATTAAAAACAAAGAAAAAATATTAAAAGTAACAAGGGAAAAGCAAAAAATAACATACAATGGAATCCCTATAAGGTTATCAGCTGATTTTTCAGTAGAAATCCTGTAGGCCAAAATAGAGTGATCATATGTTTAAAGTGATGGAAGGAAAAATCTGTAACCAAGAAATATCCTATCCAGCAAGGCTCTCATTCAGATTTGACAGAGAAATCAAAGGTTAACAGACAAGTAAAAATTAAGAGAATTTATCACCACAAAACCAGTTGTACAGCAAATGCTAAGGAAATTTTCTAGGTAGACAAGAAAAACCCACAACTAGAAACAAGAAAATTATGAATGGAAGAGCTCACCAGGAAAGGCAAACATAAAGTAAAGGTGGGAAATCATCCACATACAATATAATATTAAACCCAGCAATCATGAGGAGAGAATACAAATGCAGAATACTGGAAATGCATTTGAAATCAAGAGGCCAGAAACTTAAAACAATCTTTTATATATTTACATATAGATGGCTATATTAAAATCTCAAGGTAACAGCAAACCAAAACTCTACAATATATAAAAACACTAAATAGAAAAAGCAATTCAAGTACAACACTATAGATAGTCATCAAATCACAAGAGAAGAGAATAAAAAAGGGAAGCAAAAAGACCTACAAAAACAAATCCAAAACAATTAAAATGGCAATAAGAACATAATATTGGTAATTACCTTCAATGTAAATGGCTTAAATGCTATAACCAAAAGACACAGACTAACTGAATGAGTACGAAAACAAGACCCATATACATATTATCTCAAAGAGACCCATTTCAGATGTAGGGACACATACAAACTGTAAGTGTGGGGGTGGGAATAGGTGTTCCATGCAAATGGATATTAATAGAAATCTGGAGCAGCAATACTCATATCTGACAAAACAGACTTTAAAGACTATTACAAAGACAGAGAAGGACACTATATAATGATCAAAGGATCAATCCAAAAAGATATAACAATTGTAAATGTATAAGCACTCAACATAGGAATATCTCAAAATATAAGGCAAAAAGGAGAAATTAACAGTAACATAATAATAGTGGACTTCCATGCCCCACTTACATGAATGGATAGGTCATTTAGATAGAAAATCAATAAGGAAACATAGGTCTTAAATGACATATCAGATTAACTTAATTGATATTTATAGAATATTTCATCCAAAAGCAGCAGAATACATGTTCTTCTCAAGTTCACATGGAACATTCCCCAGGATAGATCCCATGCTGGGCCACAAAATAAGCCTTGGTAAATTTAAGAAAACTGAAATCATATTAAGCATCTTTTCTAACCACAATGCTATGAGATTAGAAAACAACCACAAGGAAAAAAAAAAAAAAACTAAAAAAAAATGTGGAGGCTAAGCAATATGTTATGAAACAAAGAGGAAATAAATACATAGGGACAAATGAAAATGAAATCATGATGATCCAAAACCTAAGAGATGCAGCAAAAGCAGTTCTAAGAGGGAATTTTACAGCAATACAAGCTTATCTCTGGAAGCAAGAAAAAATAATCCTCAAACCACCTAATTTTACAGCTAAAGCAACTAGAGAAAGAAGAAAAAATAAAATCCAAACTTAGTAGAAGAAAAGAAATCATAAAGATCAGAACAGAAATAAAGGTAACAGAAACAAAGGAAACAGTAGATTAATGAAACTAAAAGCTATTTCTTGGAAAAGATGAACAAAATTGTTAAATCTTTAGACAGACTTATCAAGAAAAAGAGAGGACCCAAATCAATAAAATTAAAAATGAAAAAGGAGAAGTTACAACAAACACCACAGAAAATACAAAGGATCATAAGAAACTACTACAATAAAATGTGACAATAAAATGGATGACCTAGAAGAAATGGACAGATTCTTAGGTACGATCTTCCTATACTGGATCAGAAAGAAAGAGAACATATGAAAAGACCAATCACAAGTAGTGAAACTGAAATTTAAAAATTTCCAACAAAGTCCAGGACATGGTGGCTTCACAGGTGAATTCTATCAAACATTTAGAGAAGAGTTAACACCTATCCTTCCGATACTATTCCCAAAACTGCAGAGGAAGGAACACTCCAAACTCATACTATGAGGTCACCATCACCCTAAATACAAAATCAGACAAAGATACCATGCACACAAAAAAATTACAGGCCAACATCACTCATGAACACAGACACAAAAATCATCAACAAAACACTAACAACTGAATCCAGCAATACATTAAAAGGATCAGACATAATGATTAAGTGGGATTTATCCCGAGGATGCCAGGATTTTTCAATATCTACAAATCAATCAGTGTGATCCACCACATTAACAAATTAAAGAATAAAAACTATGTAATCATCTCAATAGATGCAGAGAAAGCTTTTTGACAAAATTCAACAATTTATGATAAAAATCCTCCAGAAAGTGGGCCTTAACATAATAAAGGCCATACATGACAAACTCACAGCTATCATCACACTCAATGGTGAAAAGTTGAAAGTATTTCTTTCAAGATCAGGTACAAGACAAGGATGTTCACTCTCATCACTTTTAATCAACATAACTTTGGAAGTCCTATCCAGGGCAATCAGAAGAAAAAGGAATAAAAGAAATACAAATTGGAAAAGAAGAAGTAAAACTTTCACTGTTTGCAGATGACATGATTCTTTACATAGAAAATCCTAACGATGCTACTAGAAAAGTACTAGAGCTCATCAATGAAAGTCTGCATTCATTCACACTTTAAAAAGTATCATAAAATAAATTTATGACATAAAGAGCTGTCATAAAATAAATTCATTTAGTTAACATTATTTGAGAATATAATACATGCCAGACATTGATGAATAATGTGGAATATTTTACATAGTCAGTTAAGTGTGGAAAGCACTTCATTATTTAAGAGGATCCTGATTGGACAACAATTTGTTTTGGTATCACAGTTCCTCTACTTCAGACTCTTGACATTTGGATATACAAGTTTCCTAAAAGATAGAACTGGTCTGCTCAGTATCCAAATAGGGATTTCAGTCTCTGAAATTTCCCTGACAACTATTTGACTTGTATTCCCTTGGATCATACATGCAGTCATGAAATAAAAGTTCAGAATGAAGTTTTGCCTAGAGAAGGTCTGGCAATGATTAAAAGAATATGCCTGGAATGTCTACTTAACAGATGCTTTTACTCATGCTTATGTTATAGGAATCTTGAGACTAGAAAGGCAACTGGTTCTGTCCTTCCTGAACTAAATCGCCTAGCAATGTCGTTCACGTATTCCACTCTTTTGAATGAGTGTCTTGGCAATAAATCAAAGGCGATAAAGTGAATATCAGCACAGATTATTAGTTTTTCTTAAAAAATGTACGTTGGATAAGAAATAAGAGGAATTATACTACTATGATACTTGTGTGGCACAACATTGAATTGCTGCTGCTAAGTTGCTTCAGTCATGTCTGACTCTGTGCGACCCCACAGACGGCAGCCCACCAGGCTCCCCGTCCCTGGGATTCTCCAGGCAAGAACACTGGAGTGGGTTGCCATTTCCTTCTCCAATGCATGAAAGTGAAAAGTTTAAGTGAAGTCGCTCAGTCACGTCTGACTCTTTGAGACCCCATGGACTGTAGCTTACCAGGTTCCTCCGTCCATGGGATTTTCTAGGCAAGAGTACTGGCGTGCGGTGCCATTGCCTTCTCCCCTTGAATTGCTGCTGCTGCTAAGTTGCTTCAGTCGTGTCCGACTCTGTGCGACCCCATAGACGGCAGCCAACAGGCTCCCCCGTCCCTGGGATTCTCCAGGCAAGAACATTGGAGTGGGTTGCCATTTCCTTCTCCAATGCATGAAAGTGAAAAGTGAAAGTGAAGTCGCTCAGTCGTGTCCGACTCGTCGCGACACCATGGACTGCAGCCTACCAGGCTCCTCCTTCCATAGGATTTTCCAGGCAAGAGTACTGGAGTGGGGTGCCATTGCCCTCTCCCTTTGAATTGCTAGCTCTTCCTAAAACTCTAATAACTAGAGTTTTAGAGTGAAATTCACTAGGATCATTCACAAAGCATTAAGTCAGTTTTTTTTTTCCATGCAGACCCCAAAAGGGAAAGAAAATGAAGTCGCTCAGTCATGTCCAACTCTTTGTGACCCCATGGAGTGTATAGACCACCAGGCTCCTCCGTCCATGGGTTCTCTGGGCAAGAATACTGGAGTGGGTTGCCATTTCCTTCTCCAGGGGAATCTTCTGGACCCAGGGATCCAACCCAGGTCTCCTACATTGCAGGCAGATGCTTTAACCTCTGAGCCACCAGGTCAGACCCCATAAGGATTGAGTTTTCTGTAGACTCTATCCGAAGATAAAACTAGAGTCAGAAAATCTATTGTCTTATGCTTCCCATCAATGTCTACATCTAAAAATGAGAAAAATAACATGATGATATTAATATTTCCATGTATGAATCTATAAAGACTTGAGTTCCAGATTAGATCTTCAATTCTGAAGCAAGTCATGTGACCAGATTGTATCTCATTCTTCCAACTGTAGAAAACAAATGGGATAAACTAGATAATGTCTTGTACACTTTCCAGTTCTAAAATTCTATAACTTAAATATAAAGAGGAGGAGGAAGCAGGAGGGAGGGGACATACGTATACCTATGGTTGATTCATGCTGATGTATGGCGGAAACCAACACACTATTGTAAAACAATTTTCCTCCAACTAAAATTTAAAATAAGAAGAGGAAAAACTCTAGGTATTTCAAATCTTTTGAACAGGTGAGAAAGATGTAATAAAAAAAAAACTGGAGTATTTTTATTTCATAGTGAGGAGGGTGTGTCTAGCATTCTGGAGCTTCAGTATGACCAAAGAAACTACTGACAACAGCTCTAGAAAGTAAACATGGTAAGTTCTCATAGATCTTACTTTATTAAAAAAAATAGAACTTCCTTGTTATCCTTCTGTTTATACAACAATAATAACAACTAATACAACCACTGCTATTTATTAAACACCTCCTGTGAGCATACTTCATCTTAGGCAGTTATTTTCTAACCCTGACAATAAACATAAATAGATAGCTCACTTAAGTTTTACAAATGAGAAAGAAGGAATCCAAGATCAGGTTTAAAGGAAGTGATACTTGGGCTTGGGCTGACTTGTGGAAGAAGAGTAGGTAGTATTTGTAATCCAGAAAAGATAGGAAGGACATTATAGGCAGTAACAAGAGCCAGGTGAGCTGTGACATACTGTGTTCTACCTCTGACTGAGTGACTTCACTTTCACTTTCACACATTGGAGAAGGAAATGGCAACCCACTCCAGTGTTCTTGCCTGGAGAATCCCAGGGAAGGGGGAGCTTGGTGGGCTTCCGTCTATGGGGTCACACAGAGTCGGACACAACTGAAGTGACTTAGCAGCAGCAGCAGCAGTAGCCATTCTGACGGAGAAGGCAATGGCACCCCACTCCAGTACTCTTGCCTGGAAAATCCCATGGACAGAGGAGCCTGGTAGGCTGCAGTCCATGGGGTCGCAAAGAGTTGGACACAACTGAGCGACTTCACTTTCACTTTTCACTTTCATGCATTGGAAAAGGAAATGGCAACCCACTCCAGTGTTCTTGCCTAGAGAATTCCAGGGACGGGGGAGTCTGGTGGGCTGCTATCTATGGGGTCGCACAGAGTTGGACACGACTGAAGTGACTTAGCAGCAGCAGCAGCAGCCATTCTGAACTGCTTATGATACAGTTCTAAAAAGACTCCCAATCTTTCATGCCTCCATATATTTTGTGTTCATGCTGTTCCCAATGAAATGTCCTTCCATATTCTGACTATCTCACAAGAATATGTCATATTTTCTGAATCAGCTTAAGCACACTAAAGTCCTTTTTGGAAACAGTAGCAAATATCAATAAATTAGAAAATTACCTTTTCTTACTTTATCTCAGTTCATCATATATAACATATACTTACTGAAAATATATAATATAAAAGGCATTTACTTATTGCTGTGTGAGACAGTTTTCTGTTGAGATAGTTCAAATAAAAAAATAACTATGGTATGAAGCAATAAATTAAGAACCACAATTCTGAAGATTAAGGCTTAATGGAGGAAGCAATTGAATCTAATTGTGTAGGGAGAGCAGGAAAGACTTCAAGGTTGAGCAGATGATTTAAGATGGGTCTCAGAAGTTGACGCTAGGCCAACAGCAGGAGTAGGAAAGTGATGGTCTTCAGAGGTGATAGAAACAATGCTGTAAATAAGAGGGTTACATTTAAGGTATGTTGAATGCTCTAGTTTGGCCTAGTAAGTTGGGAAGTGTGAGAAATAATGACAAAGTTAAGTGAGGTCTACATTGTGGGAGGTTTTTAAAGTCAGGGTGAGAAATTCTACAGCCTACATTCTTAGGCCTTTTATAGACTGATTCCTGCCCCCCCCCTCCATTATAATCTGCTATATTCTGTCCCGCTGGTATTTCTGGAGAAGCTTTCATTATCTAGGTCTTTCCTGATTTTAGTGACTATACCAGAAAAATATAGATTTTGTCACAGCTTTTCCAAAACCCATTAATTAGAACCCTCCCCCCAAAACTGAGCTCTATATCCCAGCAACTATCTTGTTATCTGGAACTGAAGAAATGAAAGGTTATAGTCTTACACAAAGTTTTCTATAAAACACAAAGCTGGCTGTATTTATGGTTAGAATAAAATCCAGATTTCACTTATTTTTCCTATAGTAAAAAAAAAAAAAAGAGCATTAAAAGTTCCATACATATTTATGAGCAAATTGCTGTGATACTCTCCATTAGGCTGCTATGTTGAACTGATGAAAAAAAAGATGTTTCAAAAACAAGATAGAGTGAAAATGAAAAAATCTCATTCTAATGGGGAATACAGGTTTAATGACATTCCCTTGGAATTTTTTCCAAAGTAATTAAAGAAAAACTCATGAAAGCTGAAGATGTGGAAATCCTTTGACCCTTAAAACAGGACTTCAAAAAACAATGCATAATGTTCAAAAACATGTTTCTAGTGAACACGTGCATATAAAGAACAGATTTCATTGTTCTTAGAAAATATTTCTTTAAGATTCTTGAAGTATCTGTTAAGAAAGCTGATCGCCGAAGAATTGATGCTTTTGAACTGTGGTGCTGGAGAAGACTCTTGAGAGTCCCTTGGACTGCAAGGAGATACAACCAGTCCATTCTAAAGGAGATCAGTCCTGGGTGTTCATTGGAAGGACTGAGGCTAAAGCTGAAACTCCAATACTTTGGCCACCTCATGAAAAGAGTTGACTCACTGGAAAAGACTCTGATGCTGGGAGGGATTGGGAGCAGGAGGAGAAGGGGACGACAGAGAATGAGATGGCTGGATGGCATCACTGACTCGATGGACAGGAGTTTGAGTGAACTCTGGGAGTTGGTGATGGACAGGGAGGCCTGGCGTGCTGTGATTCATGGGGTCACAAACAGTCGGACACGACTGAGTGACTGAACTGAACTGAACTGAACTGAAGTATCTGTTAAGGAAAACAAATGATAAATCTCAGTAGGTTACTTTGGATGTACATGTGCTCTATATAAATGCAAATTAATTCACTATGTTCACACATACAAAATCAATGCCTGATAGCAATCTGAATATGTTTTCTGATTTGAAAACACATTTGTGTTTAATGAATTTTTTTAAGAATAAATGACTAATAAAGCAGAATTGCATATGGCAGATTGATGTAATGAAACTGATGTATTCCAAATAAAATTCTAGAAAAGGAAAGGGCAATTAAAGCTTGTCAGCCAAATTCTGACCACTGTCTGTTTTTGTATATAAAGTTTTATTCGGAACACAGCCAGACTCATTCATTTACTTGTTGTCTATGCTGCCTTTGCACTCCAACAGCAGACTTGGAACATGGTGACAGAAATTGTATGATACCATGCCTAACATATATAATATTTGGTCTGGTCTTTTATAGAAAAGTTTCTGATTCTTGTTTTAGGATAGATTTTAACCTTAAATTTGAAAATGTAGTTACACTGATTATGGAGATCTTACTTTTTTAAAAGTCAGAACCACAAAGATTTTTCACTAGACTTATTCTCAGATTATAATTCTGCATCTATCTAGGAGTGGCAGCACCTTAACCCTGGTCTCTATTACTACTTCCATTAGTCCATCCTATTCTTTGATATAAGATTGAGGTATTATCCATCTTATAAATCTTGAGCATAAAAACATCACTAGATATCTTTACTATTTTTATGCATTAATATATAAATAAAAAGTAGATAGTGCGCTACTAGAAAACAGTGTAGTTTCTACGTAAACACAGATCCAAGGGAAGTCACTCTTCCAACCAAAGTACCACCTCTAGATTCCTTCTATATAAAAATTTAGAGTTGCCATTTCTTCAAAAGCGGTGATTACCACTTTATTACAGTATCCCTACCTAAAAGAACAGGAACACAATTTTAGTCAAACAAAGCCATAGTTTCTCTATCAACATATATATCTTTATGATAGTTGTCAAACAAGTTTTACTTTCCTGTCCTAGAGTATCTTACATAACAGAACTAGCACTTGGGTGCAACTGTGTGTAGAATTCTTTACTCATTTTCTAGAATTTAAATCACTTAAGGATCAAGTCTTATTTAGTTGTATATCCAGCACACAGGAAGTGGTCAATAAGTATTTTTTAATGATAGAATAAGTGAAAGTTTACCGGTGTCTTTCATTTTTGGGGGGCTGTAAGAAATCACAATATCCTTCTAGAACACAGTACATGATGAACATGTGAGTTACACATATTTGTAGATGACTAATTTCCTTCAAATCATAGGATATTAGTTTTTAAACCTATTAGAATTCTGAATCTTCCTGTCCCAGGTTCAAATACAAAGTTATATTTTAAGCGTTTTAAACACAAATTCCTTAGGAGTAAATCCTTGAAAGCCAAAGGAAACCAAAAAATTTTTTTTAAATCAATTCTAAAATAAGTAAAGTGATAGAGTTTCTATTTTCTCAGAAGGCTAATAGGCTTAGTGCCCAGGCAGTATACACACTGAATGTTTATATCTGAAAATGATTGATACTTTTGTTTGTATTTGAAGGCACAAAGTCCCATTTAAATTTCTCTCTTATATGAGTCCTTTGAAGCAGTTTTTTCCTAATTTGGGCATCTGAGAAACTTCATCAGACTAAGAAGAGTACTTTTGTTTATTACTTTTTAATATAATATGCATGATAAATACCTTGTTCCCTATATTACTCCATATATGCTGGATCTTATTCCTTTTCCCAGAAGACTTTACTTTTTAATAGTCACTTAATGTATATTTTAAAAGGATAAAAGAAAAATATACATAATATAAAATTAAGTACACAAACCCTTATATTCTTGGCTTTCACTAACTTCTTTGTTTTTAGCTTGTAACACAGATCATGTGTATCATTCATTTCACCATAGACAGAAACTTTGGCCTTTAAGCTTTTATATTATAATCATGTGAATTTTTAAAATATTTTTGTTGATTTATCCTTAATAACCACTTACATGTGATTTAATCTTGGTGTACCCCTTATGACATTTGGTTTTGTGATATGAATGATCTTCTATAGTCTTCATTTTCCCCATACACTTTAACTTTCATAGCTGTAGAAAAAAGTTCTACATCTAATATAGTACTGGCTATTTTCCTAGTATTTACTTTGCTTTGTACAAAGAGATGTCATAAATGTCAAGAGAATAACATACTTTATAGCCACAAAGACTCAAAATCCTTTTACCTTTGTAAGCACCTCAACTGTTCCTAGAAATTTCTTGACTCCAGTTTCTTAAATTTCTGATGTTTGAGATTTAAAAGCTATTGACATCTCATTTCTAAAGTAATAGTTCAACTTGGAGTTACCTGTACCTGGTTTTTAGAGAATGGCAGGGTTAGTAGAAGTGTTTATTTTCATTCACTTCCCTTCAATTGATCTGAAATTGTAACTTTCAATATCTTCTCTTTCATATCCACTAATATATCCACTCTCTTTCATGTGTTTTCTCTTTTAATTTCATTGACTTATACTTTTTTCTACTTTTCTTCACTTTCACAGACGTAACGGTACAGTGAAATTAATTCACTTAATTTCAGGTAATAGTAGGTAAGTGATACTTCACTTAATAGCAGGTAAGTGATGCTATTAAAACATTTCAAAGATGATAAACGTCAAATACATGATCCTAAGTCATAAAAATTTTAACACATCCATGTCTTTGAGACACTAGTCAAGTCACAATGTGGTGCTTGGTACCCCGTACTTTTCAGCTTCAAACTGTAATAACAGGATGTATTCATTAGAAAGCCAATTAGAATCTTCACTTTAAGGAAGCAGGATGATGTGGAGAAGTTAGTCATCACTTCTTTGCAATCTCAGCTCTGCTACTTTGCTATCTGACCTTGGACAAGTTCAACTTCTCTGAAGTACAAGTTTTCTTTTGTACAAAAAAGGAATAATTATTTCCCAGGGTCTTGTAAAGATTAAAAGGTATAATGTATGGCAAATCATAAATTTTGAGTAAATTGCAGCTATTTTTATCATATTCAGGTAATTATCCTTCTTGTGATGGAATGTGTCATGGATAGACATTTCATATAATTTTCAATTCTCTGAGAAAAATTACCATGCCCTGTGATGTAGGAGATATACACAGGTTTGCAGCTGTGCTACAGGTATGTGCAGCTTGAAAGCAGAAGGGAGTAGATGACATTTTTTAAGATAAACACATTGAGTTTACAGAGGCCCTACAGAAGGGCAAGTATTAAAATAATAGAATTTTACTTTGTTCTTTCTTGACTAAATGGTGCCATCAGCTCTGGCACTTTTCCTCAGGGAAATATGAGTCACTTTTTATGATTTAGGTATGTTCAGTCCATAGGGTTGCGAAGACAACGGAACACACACTGTGTCCATATAAAGCTACCATTTTCTTATTAATGAAAGAAAGAATGGAACTCATTAAATAAAATCAACTTGTATTAAGTCTGATCATTTTATAGTAATGCTACCAGAAAGCAGAAAAACTAACCACTGTATAAAATGAGATTTTGTGTTGAGGATTTCTAAAATATTTTCTTCCAGATCCTTCAAATCTTTAATAATTCCATTGTAAATACATTAAATTACATTTCAGTACTTCTCAGAAACCAGTAGTATTTGCTAATACTTTAATTGCCAGCTTGGCCTATGAGATTACATAGTAAAATTTTATTTTGTCCTTTTCTAAGCTTTTCTAACCACTGATTCACAAGGGATGCACTTAGAGGTTCCATGTGAAAACAGGACAGACTGATGATTCCTTGACACAGGGAAAATAACCTTAGAACTGGAATTAGAAAATTCAAATTTGCTTACTAGCTGTATGAATTGAAACATATCAGATAACTTCAAACAGTTTCAGTTTCCTCACTTAAAGAATGGCAATAAGATTTATCTTACAAGGATTGTTTTAAGATTAAATGAGATAATAGGTCTTCAAAAAGTAGGTTTCTTTTAATTGCTTCCTCTGACTCCACCTCTGCTTGGACTTGAATGAATTAGTTATAATCCACCTTAGAACCAGCCATCAGAAGCTCTATGATTCTAAAGGTTTTAGAGTGAGAACTTGCTTTTGAGGATTATCCACGGCCTTTTCTCTTCCTTTCTGTTCATCATTCACTTATTGTTAAACACGACCGCACTAGAGGCAGAAAACAGAGAGGACACGGTAGACTGCTTATGAAATCTCACTAAAATCGATAAAGAGTAAATGAGGTGAAATCAAATAGTTGGATTTGAAGACATATAAAGAGAGTCTGTGGTCAGCCTATAGGACAACCATGAGAAGCTCTTCAAGGCGGCAGAAAAATGGCATGTAAATTTAATGTAATCAAGGTCACTTTATGAAAAAAATTCCAAATTCTATCTTTAAAATAACAGACTAGACAAAGATCTTGAGAGTGACTGCTGATCATTTTCCAAAGACAAACCAGTTTCCTGTTTTTGAAAAATGCCCACATAGTATCATCAACAAAAAGAAAAAATAAGAAGCTATCCCACTTGTAAAGAAGGTTGTAGAGCCACTGACTAAAATATTTAGTTTAGTTCTATTTGTTTCAACTCCAGAAAGACATAATGAAACTGGAGGACAGCCAGAGAAAAGAAGCCAAATTGGCAGGTAAGGGAAAAATAGAAAACATTACAATTCTTAGAAAAGAATCATAGATTCTTAGAACTGGAATTATCCTTAAACATCATATATATTAATTCCTTATGCTTCCAGAATATTCCTGATGAATCATAACTAGCTGAGTTATCAAAAGTCTATCATATGCTGGAGACCAACCAGAATCATTCCTTTTTACTGGAGCCTTTGTCCAAACTACCACCTTAAATACATCTCAAACACATCCACTTATCTCCACTGCCATCATCTGGCCCATCATTGTTCTTTTTCAATTAATCTAATGCAATAGCTTTCTAAATGGTTGCCCTCTTACACTTCTGCTCCTCACAACCAAGCTCCAACTTCCCAATCCATTGTTACAGAGGGATCTTAAAACAAATTAAATCATGTCATTGGCTTACTTAGAATACTTCAATGATTTTCCATCTACTTTAGGATCAGTTCCAAAATAATAAACACAGCCCTGAGTGCTTGGCTCCTGCATCCCTCACTGCTACCACCTAATATTGCTTTTTCCTTGGCTCACCAAGTCTGTCCACACTGGCTTTCTTCAGTTCCTTAAAAGTTAAATGCTTTCCCACATAGAACCATAAATATAAGAATAACTACCATCACAACCAGCTAACATTTTATCATGTTTTCACTATGTGACCAGCTCTGCGCTAAATGCTTTAAGTGCATTATATGTGTGGGAAGTATGTTATATTGCACATTCCAGGAACAGTTTTTCTCCCCTCTCTTCCACAGCCAACTCATACCATTCTTTATGGTTACAGATCATATGGCATTCCCTCAAAACAGTCTTCTCTCATGCCCAGATCTAAATTTGGCAACTGTTACACTCCCTTAAAATTTTCCTCTATAGAATGTATCACAGTTATGATTATATAATTTTATGATATTATTTTTAATGTCTGTCTAAACTCTAATAGACTATAAATTTCATGAAGGCAGGGATCAAATGTTCAATAAATATTCCTGAATATAAATATATGCTGAATCATTCAAATCTAAGAATGAGATGTTGAATCACTCTGTGGAAGATTCCGAGTGTTAGAAATCCTATTAAAATATTATTGTCTACAAAGAAAGTTTGTTCCTTTATAATGCCTATGTCTTATAATGTCTGTTCCCTTATAAGGACTGTATACTATTTTAATTCTCTTCTCTTGACCAATACTGAAAAAGTATATTATCTTCCCTTTTGTAGCTCTTCAAACACTTTCAGCCTGGAGAGGTAAAGACAGAGAGAACTAGCATAAGGTGAGATAATTCCAGATTTATTCATAACAAAATTTGGAATGCACAGGACAAGAAGGTATCTTCTGAAATTAGAGATTTATTTATGGCATATCTATAGAAATTAATTCTTTGTCTATAGTAAATAAATGTAAGACATATACAGATATATAATACAGATGGGACTACTCTGGCTCTCTCTATCACAAACTGGGTTCTAATTTGTATAAATCTAGAAAGAAACAAAACTGGAGGAGATCCAATTAAATGACCATTCAGAAGGTTTGGGAAAAGTAATTAGCTAGTAGTCATGTGGAGAAGGCAATGGCACCCCATTCCAGTACTTTTGCCTGGAAAAATCCCATGGACGGAGGAGCCTGGTAGGCTGCAGTCCATGGGGTCACTAAGAGTCGGACACAACTGAGCGACTTTACTCTCACTTTTCACTTTCAAGCATTGGAGAAGGAAATGGCAACCCACTCCATTGTTCTTGCCTGGAGAATCCCAGGGATGGGGAAGCCTGGCGGGCTGCTGTCTATGGGGTCGCACAGAGTCGGACACGACTGAAGCGACTTAGCAGCAGCAGCAGCAGCAGCAATGGTCATGTATGGATGTGAGAGTTGGACTGTGAAGAAAGCTGAGCGCCGAAATTGATGCTTTTGAACTGTGGTGTTGGAGAACACTCTTGAGAGTCCCTTGGACTGCAAGGAGATACAGCTCCTTTAGGAGATCAGTCCTGGGTGTTCATTGGAAGGACTGGTGCTAAAGCTGAAACTCCAATACTTTGGCCACCTCATGTGACGAGTTGACTCACTGGAAAAGACTCTGATGCTGGGAGGGATTGGGGGCAGGAGGAGAAGGGGATGACAGAGAATGAGATGGCTGGATGGCATCACCGACTCGATGGACATGAGTTTGAGTGAACTCCGGGAGTTGGTGATGGACAGGGAGGCCTGGCGTGCTGTGATTCATGGGGTCGCAAAGAGTCGGACACGACTGAGTGACTGAACTGAACTGATGCAATTACAACTAACCTTAGATACCCTCAAATTACTAGACTGACATTGTGAAGTACAACTGTATTTTCCCATATCTCTTGAGAATTTTCCTGAACTTTGGATTAGATGAACTATATTTCTAAGATTCTGAAGTTAATACAAAAAAATAAAAGTTTGGAATTACCAAGAACCATAAATATTTCTTTAGGCATTATATATATACATATATATGTGTGTGTATTAATTCAATATAGCCACTAAAGTTTTTCAAAAGACTATCTCCCATCCTTAATGAGAAGATGAAATCTCAAAGTTGGAAAGGTCTTTTTGTTTCATAACTTATTTGGTGCCTAAACTGCCCTATAAAATCTAGGTGAGGCGACTTTCAGCTAACATTAAAATATCCCCAGCTATGTTAACTAACTTTATGGGAGTGGAAGGATCTTTTCACATCATATGCATATCAAATCATAATATACACTTTAAATATCTTAAATTTCATTAGTCAATTAAACCTCAATAAAGCTGGGAAAAAAGTCCCCAGCAAGGTATAAAGCTTTGAATTCTGAGCTATGGGTTTAAATCTTAGATCAGCTACTGATAAGCTACACAACTTTGAACAGATTACGTACTGTGCTTCAGTTTAATCATTTCAAAAAAAAATAGTAACAAAATGTGCCTTTAAAAACTGTTTGAGAATTAAATGAATGCTACAATATAAAATATCACTTAGCATTATCCCTGGCACATAGTGAATAATCCACAATTGTTCATTTCCATTCAATAACAGAAATCTACCCCCTGCCAAGATAGTCCATTTCCTCTTTGGATAGCACTGGTGATAGGTTCCTAACTATGTGGAACCAGCCCAACATTTTAAACTAAATAAAACTCAGAAGTCTGATATATGTTATTTGAAGAAAATATGTTTTTCATTGGTATTTTAAGTTTGGCTATAAATTCTAGTTTATATATTTTTTATGCAATTTGTCACTCAGAAATACAGAATTTCATTTCTTTAAATTGAATTTTTAAAAATCTGAATGACAGGGAAATACAAATCATATCCATATTTGATGAGGAGCCTTAAATAATTGAATTGCTATAAATACTCCATTGAAATTTCCCTTTTTGGTTAAAAAAAGGAACAAAATATTCACCTAGCAGCTCAAGATTAAATGGCATAACAATGATCTTTTACGACTAAGTGATCATCTCCTTATTTTTCATAATAATTCATGATAAAAATTAACAGTATCAAAATGTATTGTTGTTTTACTATCAGACTAGAAAATATATTTAATTATTTACAAAACAATTTTTAAGAAAATGTTACCTTTAAGTTGTAAGATAGGTTACAGAACATTGTATTTGCTCATCTAACCTACTAAATAAATATTGATATTAAGCAGTATCACTTTCTTTGTGACAACCCAGCACATACTACATAAATTCACTTGCCTCTTATTAATTTAACTTACCATTTTATAAGTTATGTAGGTTCAATTCTTAGAGAATATTATAGTTGGCTTTTCCCATAGCAAAAAAAAAAAAATTACCCCTAACATATCTGATTCGAAAACAACATGAGCTGCCTACTTCTACAATAATTTAAACAAGTCAAACTTTTTGAGAAAAGAAATTATGCCTTTCATTGAATTATCTCACGGTTAACTCCAACCTTCAAAATATAAACAAAACATTTTCCACCTATTATAATATTTAATGGCTTGGTAATTTGTAGCTTTTTAATCATGAAAAATGCTACAGTCAAATGTAGCTTGAAATGATCAGAACTAAAGGTAAAGACCCAATATTAGAAACCAAAAATTTCCTGAGATCACAAATGTAATTTATATTGCATGAAAATAGTATCTGTGTTTTCCCTCATTTCTTTTTTGTATAGTAGGTTTTATTTGCCACATAACAAATGACTTTATATTTGTAGTGGATAAGTATTTTGTATTCTGAATTTTATAAGCATAGATCATGGCTAACATGATTCCTAAAAATGCTCATGAGAGGATTTAAAAAGTGAAAATAAGAGCATAAAATAAGCTTACTGTTTCGCCAGTCTTCCCAATATTTCCTTGATCTCCTACTTCTCCCTGTTAATAAAGAATATAAAGTTGAAAAAAACATTAATTTTCAAACAAGAATAATCTCAACATTGTTCCTGTTTTCATTTTAATGTAATTACCTAGTTATAATCTATAAAATTAACAAGGGAACTTTCAGTTTATCAAAACTCTGTTAACAGTATTTGTGTGGGATATAGTCTTTGCTATCTTTTCATTCAAATACTAGTAACCTATTTTCTTAAATTACATTCTTCTATGTCTGAATTTTAATCCCTTTTAAAACACTTTAACAAATAAAATTTAAAAAATAAAATATCTACTGAGGTATACTGTATAAATGTAGAGTGGTAGGCACTGTAGAAGATATTCAGTTCAGTTCAGTTCAGTCGCTCAGTCGTCTTTGACTCTTTGTGACCCCATGAATCACAGCACGCCAGGCCTCCCTGTCCATCACCAACTCCCGGAGTTCACTCAAACTCATGTCCATCAAGTCGGTGATGCCATCCAGCCATCTCATTCTCTGTCGTCCCCTTCTCCTCCCACCCCCAACCTTTCCCAGCATCAGTCTTTTCCAGTAAGTCAACTCGTCGCATGAGGTGGCGAAAGTATTGGAGTTTCAGCTTTAGCATCAGTCCTTCCAATGAACACCCAGCATTGATATATTAAAAAGAGTGAAAATCAAGACCATGCCCACAGGGACCCTTTTTGCTTCAGTAGATAAGGTATCTCATGACATTGAGCAGAACAAGCAAACAGAACACCTCCTACAGGAAGGAGCAAAGGAGTTCATAGGAGCAGGCACCCTGTGGGTGGGTGCAGCTAGAGCTGGCTTCACTGTAGAAGTAACACATGTTCATAACTTTAACCACAATTCTGTCATCCCTAAAGCTCTAAAAATCCAAAGTTTTGCACAACACATTTGGTGGCAAACTTGACCTAACCTGTGTTTATTTGGTAGCAATGCTTTTGCCTGACCCAAGTTAGAGAAAGTTAGTTTGATTAATTTGAACATCCTTACATTTCACCACAGAAATACCAATGTGTCTAATTATGGTTTTGCTGTCCCACAGCCTGCTGGCAGTGTTAAGTAAGATACAGTACATACACCATACTACCTTATCAGAAAAACAAACTACCCAATCAAAAAATGGGCAGAAGACCTAAACAGACATTTCTCCAAAGAAGACATACAGGTGGCCAAAAAGCTGTGAAAAAATGCTCAACATCTTTCATTATTAAAGAAAAGCAAATCAAAATCATCTCACATTGATCAGAACAGCCATCATCAAAAAATCTACAAAAATCTACATCATCAAAAAATCTACAAACAGGTGATGGAGGAAAGAGAACCCTCTTACACTGCTGATGTGAAAACTGACATGGCCACTAGGGAGAAGAGTACGGAGATTCCTTAAAATACTAGCAATAAAATTACCACATGATCCAGCAATCCCACTGTGCCTTGAGAAAATCATATTTCAAAAAGACACACATACCCCAATATTCACTGCATCACTATTTACAATAGCTAGGACACAGAAGCAACCCAGATGTTCAACCACTGACAGATGAATGGATAAACAAGTTGTGGTATTAGACATATATACACTTGAATACTACTCAGTCATACAAAGGAACAAATTTGAGTCAGTTCCAGTGACGTAGGTGAACCTAGAACTTGTTATAGAGTGAAATAAGTCAGAAAGAGAAAAATAGTATATATTAGCACATATATATGGAATGTAGAAAAACGGTACTGATGAACCTATTTACAGGGCAAGAGTAGAGACACAGACATAGAGAATAGACTTGTAGACACAGTGTGGGAAGGAGAGGGTGGGATGAATTGAGAGAGCAGCACTGAAAGATATACCTTAGTGTATGTAAAACAGGTAGCTAGTTGAAGTTGCTCTATGACACAGGGAGCTCAACTCAGTGCTCTGTGATAGCCTAGAGGGGTGGGATCGGGTTGGGGTGGGAGGGAGGTTTAAGAGGGACAGGACATATGTATATTTACGGCTGATTCATGTTGTTGTATGGCAGAAATCAATACAAAATTGTAAAGCAATTACCCTCCAATTAAAAATAAATTTATAAAAATCCAACAGCAGTCGCTTCCAATAATAAATTATGAAACTATATTTCATAACTGTATTTCAAACTATATGAATTGGACCCTGGATGACTTTTACACTGGTCATGAGAAAGGATCACTTTCAGTGGTTAGGAATGGCATGAGGAAAGCCCAAACAAAAGCACAGACTAGTGAAAAGTAGTTTAGGGTGCCACGTATAATTTATCTGACAAGAATGCACATTTTATTTATTCCAGAGGCAGGAGATTAAACTATTACCTGCTGTCTGAAAAGTAATAATTATTTTTCAGTGTGGGACAATTAAACTCACCAAACATTGTAGTTACTCATGATATGTAGCTACTCAGCACTTGAAATTAACTGGTCTAAACAGAAGTGTGATGTAAATATAATATACACACTGTATTTCAAAGACTTTGTACAAAAATCTCATTAATAACTTTAATACTGATAACATGTTGAAATGATATTATTTTTATATCTTGGGTTACAGAAAATATATTACTAAAATTAATCTCTCCTATTTCTTTTCACCTTTTTATTGTGGCTCCACATCTGTAATTCATATTTTATACTCTATTGGCTGGTGCTGATTTTCAGCAATGAAACCTAATACTCATATAGGTAATCAGGTTGAAATAAGCTTTCAAAGAGTACAAAAACTCACTTTTCTATTTCTATATACATTTAGATAAATAGTAAATAAATAAAGCACTATATAAATAAATAAAGCATTGAATAAAGTATTGTAGTAGTATGTTGAAAATCCTAGTTTTTAAGAGTTCATTAGACAGCTTTTATAGAAAATTTGTGGCAGGATTTTATATTTATATACACAATATATATGTGTGTATGTATATGTGTGTGCATTTGAGTCAGTTCTAATGAGGTAGAAGAACCTAGAGCCTATTATACAGAGTGAAGTAAATAAGAAAGAAAAAGATAAATATCATACACTAACGCTTATATATGGAATCTAGAAAGATGTTATGGAAGAATTTATTTACAGGGCAGCAGTGGAAAAACAGACAAAGAGAACAGACTTATGGACACAGGGAGAGGGGAGGAGAAGGTGAGATGTATGCAGAGTAACATGGAAACTTACATTACCATATGTAAAATAGATAGCCAATGGGAATTTGCTGTATGTCTCAGAAAACTCAAGCAGCAACTCTGTATCAGCCTAGAAGGGTGGGAGGTGGAGGGAGATGGGAAGGAGGTTCAAGAGGGAGGAGACATATGTATACCTATGGCTGATTCATGTTGAGGTTTGACAGAAAACAACAAAATTCTGTAAAGCAATTATCCTTCAATTAAAAAATAAATTAATTTTAAATAAATAAATTATCCCAATAGAAAAAAAAATAGTTCATTAGACAGTTTTTATAGAAAATTTGTGGCAGGATTTGATTTTATATTTATATACACAATATATATGTGTGTATGTATACGTGTATGCATATATAGATATAATTAAAAAAAAAACTTCTCCTACTTAATGGTCCTCTCAAATTCCGAGATGAACCCTTTGTGATACATAATCTTAAGGGAGGTCTGTGTTAACAGGCAGAAAGCAAAAGTTGCTTGCAGATTACCTACACTTCTGCTTGAGTTTTCAGACAGCCTGAACATAGGAGGTGAGTTATCTTTGAGGATGAAAAGAGAGAGAGAGGAATAATTCCTCCAGGCCTACGGAGAGAACAGAGATCCTAGGGTTCTGTGAAAGATGGTGGCTCTTAACAATCTCCAAAGTGCTCCCCCAGAGTTCCAGGTTCCCCCAAGGGAGTGTCAGGTCTAGGAAATAGCTAAATGATATTCCAAGGAAGAAACTGCAGGGACAAGTATGAGGACTGAAGAGTAAAGAACTTCCTTCATTTCCTAGGTAACACGGATGCCACCCAGATGCTGATGTAACTCTAGGGAGAGGCAGGATGTCACTAATGACTGAGATTAGTTTCCTGCTAGCTTGACTGGCTGGTAGCTCATGGTGAATTTTCTAGTTGCTTGGTAGTACAGGGATTAATTGCAGTAAAAGAGAATTAAGACTTCTATTTATAAATACCATGCATCTATTTTCTGGGAGTTTTTCTGTGTAACTTGAGAGTCAGGTATAGATACTCCCAGATATGTTGACACATTAAAAAATATTTTAGCTCATATTTATTATTGGCCTCAAAGAGTGTTGTTTGTTTTTTCCTTAATCTCCAGTATAATAAAAATGAAGAGTTTAATATAAATAATAAGTTCTGAACTCTAGATTTAGGAAATTAAGCAATAAATCTGTGATACAATTCAATTTTTCATTATAATTTAAATTTGTACTGATCACCAATTCTCATAAGTTAGTTTCTTTCAGACCTTACTTAATGCTATACATGAAAAACCACTGCATTACTTTATATTTGCTGGTGTTACTAAAAATCACATAAAACTTCAACACAAAGCAAAAAAGTTGGTCGGTAGTACATTTTTTAAATGTCATAAAATCTTAAAAATACCCAATGATGATCCAGAGTATGTACTTAGACTCACTGTATACTTTCGGTTAAAGGAGCCAGACTTAGTGAAGATACACACACACATTTTTTAAATGTAGATTTAAAAATTATAGATTTTTAACTTGTAGATTTCTACCAGTGGAACAGACAGCCCCGAAAGTTATAGTTTATTATCCTTTGCACATACATGCTAAGTTGCTTCAGTCGTGTCTGACTCTTTGCGACCCTATGGACTGTAGCCTGCCAGAATCCTCTGTCCATGGGATTCTTCAGGCAAGAATACTTGAGCGGATTGCCATGCTCTCCTCCAGGGGATCTTCCCTACCCAGGGATCAAATCCGCGTCTCCTGCTGCTCCTGCCTTGCAGATGGATTCTTTACCACTGGGCTACTGGGGAAGCCCGTTATTGTCCTATATATAACCACAAATCTTAATATTTCTTTATTAAAATGCATATCTAATTACAGACATACAAAAAGTCATAATCATAGATATTTACAGAGATGTATTTAGATACAGATGAAGATATAAAGACATACAGTATTTCAAATGCTATTTGAACCAGCTTTAACATAACTGGTTCCCTCAATTAAGGGAATTGAATAAAATCTTTGATACGTGTTCATTTTATATTGTTCTGAAAGTCATAAGTTTATCTTTTTATAAATGGTACTATGTAACTGGTAAGAAAGTCAGTTGCTTTACCTTCAAGCCTTCTGGTCCTGGTTCACCGGCATTCCCCTTTGGACCTGGTTTTCCCTTAGAAGGGTACAAGAAAAAAAAAGATACGCTTAATTCTTCTTTCCGAAAGTTTGCTAATTTATGAAATTCAGACTATCCTATGAGATGAAACACTTCAAAATTACTTGATAAATGCATTTTATCAAACTTATTAGACATATATTCTACCACGTCTGTCTACTTGCCACGCACAGTTCTAGGAACTGAGGATTGAGGCATGCACTAAATATACTTGCCTTTAGGGCTTCCCTGATAGCTCAGTTGGTAAAGAATTTGCCTGCAATGCAGGAGACCCCAGTTTGATTCCTGGGTCAGGAAGATCTGCTGCAGAAGGGATAGGCTACCCACTGTAGTGTTCTTGGGCTTCCCCTGGGACTCAGCTGGTAAAGAATCTCCCCACAATATGGGAGACTTGAGTTCAATCCCTGGATTGGGAAGATACTGGAGAAGGGAAAGGCTACCCACTCAAGTATTCTGGCCTGGAGAATTCCATGGACTGTACAATCCATGGAGTCACAAAGAGTGGGACACGACTGAGCAGCTTTCACTTTCACTCACTTTTATAGAGCTTACATTCTATGGAGGATGACATAATTTAAAAAAATAAGTAAAATACATGGTATACTAAGTTCAGTTCAGTTCAGTCGCTCAGTCGTGTCCGACTCTTTGCGACCCCATGAATCACAGCACGCCAGGCCTCCCTGTCCATCACCAACTCCCGGAGTTCACTCAAACCCATGTCCATTGAGTCAGTGATGCCATCCAGCCATCTCATCCTCCGTCGTCCCCTTCTCCTCCAGCCCCCAATCCCTCCCAGCATCAGAGTCTGTTCCAATGAGTCAACTCGTTGCATGAGGTGGCCAAAGTATTGGAGTTTCAGCTTTAGCATCAGTCCTTCCAATGAACACTCAGGACTGATATCCTTTAGAATGGACTGGTTGGATCTCCTTGCAGTCCAAGGGACTCTCAAGAGTCTTCTCCAGCACCACAGTTCAAAAGCATCAATTCTTTGGCGATCAGCTTTCTTCACAGTCCAACTCTCACATCCATACATGACCACTGGAAAAACCATAGCCTTGACTAGACAGACCTCTGTTGGCAAAGTAATGTCTCTGCTTTTTAATATGCTATCTAGGTTAGTCTAGGTAGTGGCAAATTTGAAGAACATCAAATTAAGCAGGAAGGGAGATATAAACTGTTGTGGGAGTTTGTTTAAAATTTCGGTAAGACTAACAAAAAAGACCTCAATGAGAAGGTGGCAATCGAGTAAAGACTTTTTAAAAGGGAAAAGTTACATGGATACTTGGGAAAAGAGCACTCTAAGCAGAGGCAAAGAGCAGTGTAAAGGCTCTGAGGCAAGAATGTAGCTGGAGAGCATAAGAGAGGAGATCAGTAAGAAGATGAGGGATGAAAAGGCAATGGAGAGGAAGCCAGGTCATGAGGGCCTGGTAGATTATAGTAAGGGCTTTGGTTTTAACTCTAAGCAAGACAGGAAGCCTTAGCAAGCTTTGAGAAGTGCCAGGATCTGTGTCTTCACAGGATCACTCTGATGTCAGAGCAGAAGCAGGGAGTCCAAAGAGGAGTCATCTGCAATAATCCATGTGAGATATGACAGTGGCATAAGCAGGATGGTAATGGAGGAGGTGGGCTTCCCTCGTGGCTGGCTCAGCGGTAAAGAATCCACCTCCCAACACAGGAGATGCAGGTTTGATCCTTGAGTTGGGAAGATTCCCTGGAGAAGAAAATAGCAACACACTCCAGTATTCTTGCATGGGAAATTCCTTGAACAGAGGAGACTGGTGGGCTACAGTCCATTGGGTTGCAAAAGAGTCTACACGACTTAGTGCCTAAAACAACAACATCAGAAGAGGTTGTGGAAAGTGGTAAGATTCTGTAGATAGTTTGAAAGTAGAGCTTCCAGGAACTGTAGACAGGTCATGTGTAGAATGTGAGAGAAAGAGTCAAGAATGAACTCAAGAAAGAGTTCATTCATTTTTAATCTGTGTAAAGGACAAATGAAACGAGGTAGACTGTGGGAGAACAAGTTTGAAGGGTAAATTGAAGGCTCAGTTTTGGACATTTCCATTTGATAGTTTTCTTAGACCTCTAAGGGGAGGGATCCTGTGGTAGTTAATACAAGTACAGAATTAGGGGGTAGAAGGTTCTGATCTAAACGTATAATTTTGGAAATCGTTAGCATTTGATGGCATTTAAATCCATAAGAATGGACCAGTTCATCCAGGCAGTAAGTGTAGAAAGAAAAGAGAAGTCTACAAATCAATCCGTTTCTGCTGCTGCTGCTGCTGCTAAGTCACTTCAGTCGTGTCCGACTCTGTGCGACCCCATAGACGGCAGCCCACCAGGCTCCCCCGTCCCTGGGATTCTCCAGGCAAGAACACTGGAGTGGGTTGCCATTTCCTTCTCCAATGCATGAAAGTGAAAAGTGAAAGTGAAGTCGTTCAGTCGTGTCTGACTCTTCGCGACCCTCTGGACCGCAGCCTACCAGGCTCCTCCATCCATGGGATTTTCCAGGCAAGAGGACTGGAGTGGGTTGCCATTGCTTTCTCTGAATCAATCCGTAGGGCACCCTAAAATCTAGAAGAGATGCGTGGTCATGAGGGAGATAAGGAGTATGGAATATCATTAGAATCAATGAACTGAAATTTCTATTGGAACTGTTGGATTGGGTTACAAGAGAGAATGCAACAGAAAAAAAGGAAATAGTGGGTGGGGAATTAAAAGTTTAAAATTAAAAATTAAGAGGTTTCTGTAACTGGTAATGATAAGGTCAAGGGTTTGTCCATAGCAGTAAGTAGCTGAAGAGAGTAGAAGATAAGATCCCTGGAGGAGAGAAAGTCAATATCCTGGAGTAATCTATAGGACGTGGTTTCTAATATCAAATAACTGATGTCTGATTACACAAGATTTGATTAAGGAGATCATTATATCTCAACAAATGATGAACATCATACATTATGATGTTCTCAAGAAAAAAATGAGAGGTATTTCCTGTGAGACTAATAATGACTCTTAAAATATATGTGTTGTACACACTTTAATTACTTTATAATACTGTAAACTTTCATCATGTATCCCCAAATTCTTAAAAAATTCATTTTTAGAACATGAAAACAAGTAATTCATATATTACCACACAATATTATCTAGAAAAAATAGTTGGCCAGGAAATATCTAATTTGCCTTCCATATATTTACTAACAAACTCAGAAAACAGAAATTTCCAAAGTATTACTAAATGGTTAATGTATTTAGGTTCATATGACATTTTGAGAAACTTTATAAATAACTTGCACAAATTACTAAGACCATAAGACTGGATGAATTGAAGGAGTAAGTAAACATATAGTAGGTGTAATATCATTTAAAATATCCCTGGAAAATTTTAGTTGTAAGGCTTTCCTGGTGGCTCAGTTGGTAAAGAATACTCCAATGTAGGAGACTGGGGCTCGATCCCTGGGTTAGGAAGATCCCTGGAGAAGAAAACATCAACCCACTCCAATATTCTTGCCAGGGAAATCCCATAGACAGAGGAGTCTGATGGGCTCTAGTCCATGGTGTCACAAATATGTAGTAGGCAAAATAGAATGTAAAATGTCCTTGGAAAATGTTAGTTACAATACTATTTTATTTGAGGGGCTTGTATGGCTACACACCATGGAGACAACTTCATAAACCACTATAGTTTGTTTTAATCTTTGCTCTTTGCTATAACTTAAACTTCGGTGTTATTAAAAAACACAAAACCATTGTTTTAAGAGAAGCATTCTTCGAAAATTACTTATGTGGTACCTACTCTTGGCCCCAGTTCTCCAAAGGATCCAGTTGGTCCTTCTTCTCCCTTAAACAAAGATCAGAACATGTCATGACCTCATGAGATGGGTATTTAAAAATGTAAACACTTACTCCATTTATTCTGAAGTCTGAAGCTCTTTCTATTAATAAAATAATACTGTGATTTTCTTATATTTTAGAACTATGTCACCCCATAACATTTAAATTTTTTGTTTGACAACCCCATATCACATTAAGAAGGATATGTACTTTTGGATTATTTTTAAATTGGTAGATGATACAAGATAAACATAGAAAATTGAGAGTAGACAAGAGTGAAAGCGATTAGGGCATTGGAAAAATCAACATTAGGAATCACTGAGATTGTGAAATGAGGACAGACTTGACTTTCTTGGGCTCTATATCTCTGACATAAATAGATGGAAATCAGTACAAATTGTTTTTATTAAAAAATTATTGGTACAGAATCTGTTTGCTCTTGGCACATTTTGATTCTTAATAATTCAACAAATGTTTTTGAGTCTCAGTTCTTTCTTAAGCCTTAGAGATAAAGATATATCAGATGCTACACAAATGGAGCTCGATGTTTAGAGTTTCCTTTTATCTAATTTGCAGATCCAACATTTTTGAGATCAAATCAGCTATAATGTCATAAAATATAAAATTTTGTGCATTCTTCTAATTATTAAATATTGTATGGGTAGACAAAACAGAGAAACATAAAACAAATAATTTTTATACTTTATTCTCTAAGAAAATTAAAATAATAAATGTATTTATTCTATTTAACATATTTGCTAAACATACTGATTTTTTTACCTTTAAATAAACAGTTCATATTTACTACATCTGAACACTTACTGACCTCTTAAATCATATATCGTATTTATTAAGAAAAATTTTACTCAGTCCATAATTCAATTAAAAATAATTTATGGGTTAGAAATATAAAATAGACACAAATGGTAAATGTAAATTCTAGTACATATGAGGGAGGTTATGGGCTCAGATTCTTCAGCCATTTTGTAGAGACCACTTCATAAATCACTTAGTGAATTCAGAACATTAAAATGATTCCAAATTCCATCCCATACAAAACGGTAACTTGAAATCCTCAATGGTAAAAAATTGTCCATCTAATGCAGTTTTCTTTGAGCCAAAACTAAAGTCCCATAAAAAATAAAAAAGAAAAATCTGAATTTAAAGAATTGCTGACTGGATATTTATTTTCTCCATACCTGAGTTCCTTTGAGACCAGGAGGTCCAGAAGGCCCTCTGTTTCCAATGAATCCCTGTAAAAGCAATATAAGGACACAAAGTAACATTTTTAGCTCTGTTAATACTTTTTCATTAGGCATTAGTCAGATGTGCAATAATATTTGATACCATTCATTTCTCATTGGGAAATTATCAAAACAATTTGGAGGATAGATAAGCAAAAATCTGCACGTCACCCAAAAACTTGGAAAACATATGATAAACTTATTTTTAAACAATATGTTAATATTCATATAATCTGCTCAGTATGTCACTCTTCAACTGGACCATTTTTCATAAAAAATACTAGAATTAAAGCAATAGGCCCAATTGTTAATCTGATACTAGTACAGTAAATACTGATGGATAATAGAGTGTCCACAAAGTCTGAAAACATGGAGAAGATATATAGTGTTTTAACATCTGCTTAGAGACTAGCAAAGTCTGGAGCACATTATTCATATGAAATGTTCTTCCACTTACTTCCTTTCTTGATACAAGCTAGTAAAAAAGAGGACAATTTGCAGAAGAAAGTAACTCTCTGAACACAATCATGAATTTTAAGATTAAAATACATCTTTTGTTAATCTAAATGAATGCTGTTGAAAGTCAAATGCTCTTTGAATAACAATTCATCCAGTAACTTAAACAAAAATCTTCCTATTTCATGAAATATTATATATCACTTATTTAATATGGCACCATTTTTCTTGTTTTGTTCTGTTCCTCTAACTAGGCAATGAGCCAAATTTTTAAGTAACTCTTTTTTAAAAGCTACATTTTGCATTATTGCTTTTGCTGCTGCTGCTGCTAAGTCACTTCAGTCGTGTCCGACTCTGTGTGACCTCATAGACGGAAGCCCACCAGGCTCCCCCTTCCCTGGGATTCTCCAGGCAAGAACACTGGAGTGGGTTGCCATTTCCTTCTCCAATGTGTGAAAGTGGAAAGTGAAAAGTGAAAGTGAAGTCGCTCAGTTATTGCTTTTAGTAAGCCTATAACCATTAAAAGGTTTAATCTAATTTTTAGCTGTAACAAATAACTATGCCAAATAGTAGATCTACCTACATGACTGGTTTTTGGTTTGGAATGGAGCAGAGTGATAAACTGCATGAAAATCTTTCCTTCATGATATATCTTGGTTTATAATTGCTATGTTCTAAACACAATCAAAAAATGAAAAACTGTTCAAGCTTAAAAGTCTGTAATACACTATCACAGGCTTATTTTGTACTAAGCACTATTTAAGAAACTGCATGAGTTTAGGCAATAACCTAGCTTTTTTGCTCAGCTTTCTTATTTTTAATAGGAAGAGATGGATTATTGAAATGAACGTATACTGTTCTATATAGTCATCTTTTTTTTTTGGCAAAAGCATCCCAATTTTGCTTAATGAAGCAGTCTTTCCTCATGTAGTTTGACTAAATTTAAGGATGGATATGTGACAAGGATCTAAATCAGCATAATCCACATGCCTAGAAACAGTGGTTGGTTCAGTAATGAGCCAGAAACCCAAGTTAGTCCAACTAAAGAAATTTTTGGCTTACAGTGAAACAAATGGGAAGACAGAATAGCATTAAGGATGATGTAAACCTAAACAGAAGGAAACCAAGAAGGGGAGAGAATCTGAGAATGAAATCAATGGATTAATAAATGAAGTGATTGGGTTCTAAAGATATCTTTGGGGGTCTGGGTATAGTTATGTTTGAATTCCTAAACTTCTCATATACAATCATATTTTAGTTGAGTTTTCATTATTTACAATCAAAGAATCCTGACTGATACCATGACTTCTAACTCTTAATATCTAAAATGGTCTTCTAGAACACTAAGGTTTTAATGTTCAGACTAAAAGTCAAAATGTTGTGATATTTAAATTCCATCACAGGATAGCTAATGTTCAGTTATTTATTCATATGTTCATTTTTTCAACAGACACTTTATTTATTTTCTACTATGTGTAAGGTCCAATAAAAGTACAATAGTAGTCCTGAACTATGCAAATATGAATAATATAGAGTCTTTATTCTCAATGAATTAATAATTTACTATGGGAGAAGCCAATTTAAAATAAAAACTAGAGTAAGAGTTGTAATGGAATAGAAGTATTAGCAAAGTGGAAAATGGCACCCGGATGAAGGAGCAAAAGCTTTTCTGGGGGGATCATAAATTTTTTAGGATGTGCAAATAACTTTGTATTGAATTATGATAGGTTAATAAAAACATGTATCTAAAAATAAGTTCACACCAAATCTTACCAACAAGTGTGGGGTCTCAAAAGGCATATATGAAGATAAATTTTACATTGGAGAATATATTCAAAAAACTTAGCTCCAAACCCAGAAGAGGGGCTAAGTGATCCAAGAGAACTCGATTTTGCTATTCTCTCACTGCAGCTATTTAGCCTGTGAAAGTGGCACCCCCTGATTAAAACAAACAAACAAACAAAAATACCCTTTCAGGGAGGCAAATAAGCCCAGGTTCCTTTTTCCTTCCTCTTCCAAGATAATTTATAATCTTAAAGGAATAAAAGTTGAGTTAAAGGGGAACAACTAGTTACAGGCTGTTTATAAGAAATACCTCTAAAACATAAAAATGAGGAAAATTAAATTTAAAAAAATAGGAGGATATATGTGAAGTAATTTGCCAGCCACAAAATAGCTGAAGTAGGTGGCTCAGATGATAAAGAATCTGCCTGCAATGCAAGAGATGGGGGTTCATCCCTGGGTTGGGAAGATCCCCTGGAAAAGGAAATGGTAACCCATTGTAGTATTCTTGCTGAAGAATTCCCTGGACAGAGGTGCCTGGTGGGCTACAGTCCATGGGGTCACAAAGAGTCAGACACAACTGAATGACTAACACTTTAAACTCTAGAGCTAACAGATTTTAGGGTAAAACAGATTATTAGCATTAAGAGGGTCATTTGATAATGATCAAAGGCTATGTTCATTAGGAAGAGAAAAACCAGAATTTTTATGCATTGAGTAACACAACTTCTAAATATATGCATTAAAACGGATAAAGATGAATTGAGGAATCCACTATTAGAGAGGGAAATTTTAACACGTCTCTTCCAGAAATTAGTAGGTCGAGCTGATAAAAATCAGTAGAAACAGAAAAGACTTAAATTGAAAAGACTTAATTGAAGAATTAATTGTGATCTAATGTTGTTGTTGTTCAGTCACTCAGTCATGTTCAACTCTTTGTGACCCCATGGGCGGCAGCAGGCCAGGCTTCCCTGTCCTTCACGATCTAATGGCCATATATAGAAAATGGAAACCCCAAATTCGAGTTTACAGTGTTTACAAGCATAGATGAAAGATTTATGAAACCTAAAAGATATCTGCCAGAAAACATATCAATAGTTCTATCAATTAAAAAGGTATAGTGTATCTATATAATGAGTTACTATATAGTGAAAATGAACATGCTATAAATAATATTAATCAACTTAGAATAAGCTGAAAAGATAAGACTGAGTGAAAGAAGAAAGTAATTGATGTATGTAGTATGATTTCATTTATATTAATTTCTAAAACAAGCAAAATAAATATTGTGAGTATAGACACAGAGGGTGACAGGGAGGGAACAAAGCCTCAGCCATCAGTAGACAACTGGATTAAAGATTTACTGAGCATGCCCTGCCCACCAGAGGAAGTCCCAGTATTCCTCACAGCCAGTCTCTCCAATCAGAAAGCTGCATAAGCCTCTTATTCTCATTCATCGGAGGGCAGAGAGAAGAAGCAAAAACTATAATCCCACAGTCTCCAGAATGAAAACCACAATCACAGAAAGCTAACCAATAACCACGTGATAATCACATGGATCACAGCCTGGTATAACTCAATGAAGCTACGAGGCACACTGTGCGGAGCCACCCAAGACACATGGGTCATGGTGAAGAGTTCTGACAAGACGTGGTTACTGGAGGAAGGAATGGCAAACTACTTCAGCATTCTTGCCTGGAGAACCCCACAAATAGCATGAAAAGGTCTCACTGGAAGATGAGACCCCCCCCTCTTCCCCCAGGTGGATAGGTGTCCAATATGCTAATAGGGAAGACAGGAGAAATAGTTCCAGAAAGAATGAAGAGGCTGAACCAAAGTGTAAATAACACTAAGATGTGGATTTGACTCGTAGTGAAAGTAAAGTCCCACTCTGTAAAGAACAGTATCTCATAGGAACCTGGAATGTTAGATCTATGAATTAAGGTAAATTGGATAAGGTCAAACAGGAGATGGCAAGAGTGAACATCTTAGGAATCTGTCAGCTAAAATGGAAAGGAATGGGCAAATTTAATTCAGATGACCATTATATCTACTACCATGGGCAAGAATCCCTTAGAAGAAATGGAATAGCCCTCATGGTCAACAAAAGAAAGTTCATAATGCAGGACTTGGGTGCAACCTCAAAAACAACAGAATGATCTCGGTTCACTTCCAAGGCAAATCATGCGACATCACAGTAAACCAAGACTATGCCCTAACCATTGACTGCCAAAGAAGCTGAATGGTTCTATGAAGACCTACCAGATTTTCTAGAACTAACACCAAAAAAAGATGTCCTTTTCATTATAGGGGACTGGAATGCAAAGGTAGGAAGTCAAGAGATACTAGGAGTGACAAGCAATTTTGGCCTTGGAGTGCAAAATGAAGCAGGGCAAAGGCTAACAGAGTTTTGCCAAGAGAACACACTGGTCATGGCAAACATTCTCTTCCAACAGTAAAAGAAGCAACTCCACATATGGACATCACCAGATGGTCAATACCAAAATCAGATTGACTATATTCTTGGCATCCGAAGATGGAGAAGCTCTATTCATTCACCAAAAACAAGACCTGGAGCTGACTGTGACTGTGGCTCAGATCATCAGCTCCTCATTGCAAAATTAAGGCTTAAATTGAAGAAAGAAGGGAAAATCACTAGGCCATTCAGGTATTGCTGTTGTTGTTGCTCAGTCACCAAGTCATGTCCAACTTTCTGCAACCACATGGACTGCAGCACACCAGGCCTCCCTGTCCCCTTAACATCTCCTGGAGGTTGTCCAAGTTCCTGTCCACTGAATCAGTCATGCCATCCACCCATCTCATCTTCTGTAGCCCTCTTCTCCTTCTGCCTTCAATATTTCCCAGAATGAGGGACTTTTCCAATAAGTCAGCTCTTTCCATCCAGTGGCCAAAGTATTAGAGCTTCAGCTTCAACATCACTCCTTCCAATGAGTATTCAGGGTTAATTTCCTTTAGAATTGTCTGGTTTGATCTCCTTGCTGTCCAAGGGACTCTCAAGAGTCTTTTCTAGCACCACAGTACAAAAACATCAGTTCTCTGGTGCTCTGCCTTCTTTATGGTCCAACTTTCATATCCATACATGACTATCTGATTACATTCAGGTATGACCTAAATAAAATCCCTTATATAGTGGAGATGACAAATAGATTCAAGGGATTAGATTTGGTAGACGGAGTGCCTTGAAGAACTATGGACAGAGATTTGTAACATTTGGGCACACAGATAGTGGTGACCAAAACCATCCTCAAGAAAAAGAAATGGAAGAATGCAAAGTGGCTGTCTGAGGAGGCCATACAGATAGGTGAGAAAAGAAGAGAAGCAAAATGCAAAGGAGAAAGGAAGAACATACCCAACTGAATGCAGAGTTCCAGAGAATAGCAAGAAGAGATTAAAAAAAATCTTAAGTGAACAATGCAAAGAAATAGAGGAAAACATTACAATGGGAAAGACTAGCAATTTCTTCATGAAAATTGCATCTTTTCATGCAAAGATGGGAACAATAAAGGACAGAATCAGCAAGGACCTAACAGAAGCAGAAGAGATTAAGAAGTGGCAAGAATACACAGAGAACTACATGTAAAAGGTGTTAATGACCCAGATAATCATGATGGTGTGCCTAGAACCAGACATCCTGGATTATGCACTCAAGTGGGCCTTAGGAAGCATTACTATGAACAAAGCTAGTGGAGATGATGGAATTCCAGCTGAGCTATTTCAAATGCTAAAAGATGATGCTGTGAAAGTGCTGCACTCAATATGCCAACAAATTTGGAAAGGGCAGCAGTATCCAGAGGACTGGAAAAGCTCAGTTTTCATTCCAACACCAAAGAATGTTCAAACTACCACACAATTGCACTCATCTCACATGCTAGCAAAGTAATGCTCAAAATTCTCCAAGCCAGGCTTCAATAGTATGTCAACTAAGAACTTCCAGATGTACAAACTGAATTTAGACAAAGCAGAGGAATCAGAGATCAAATTGCCAACATAAGTTGGATCATAGAAAAAGCAAGGGAATTCCAAAAAAATATCTACTTCTGCATCACTGACTATGTGACAAATAAAAAGGATCACAAGAGACTAATATCAGTAACAAATTGGATAACCTAGAAGAAATAGGCAAAATTCCTAGAAATACACAACCTACAAAAACTGAATCATGAAGAAAGAGAAAATCTGAACATAACTATAACTAGCAAGGAGACTAAATCATTAATCAAAACCTCCCAGTAAATAAAAAACCTAGGATGGTTTCCCTGGAGAAGTCTACCAAACATTTAAAAAAGAATTAATGTAAATCCTTCTGAAACTCTTCCAGAAAAGTTGAAGAGGGAATATTTTCAAAGACATTTTATGAGGCCAGCTTTACCCTGATACCAAACCAAATAAAGATACTACCAGAACATAAAATTAGTGGCCAATATCTTTAATGAAAATAGATGTGAAAGTCCTTGGAAAAAACTAGCAATTGTGGGGTAGTCCAAGATGGCACCTCCTTCCATGGACATACCAAATCTACAACTAAATATAGAACAATTACCACTGAAAAAGAACTAGCTACACAGCTCCCCCACAACAAAGGATAAAAAAAGCCTCACTGAGATAAGTAGGAGAGGTAGACATGTGGTTCACCTCCAATTCACCTCCAATAAGCAACCCCCTTAGGGAGGGATCTCATGGGTTTGAGCTACTCCCTGAAATACAAGGGGTTTATGCCAAACCTCAATACCTGCACTAAAAAAATAAGGGTCCCCAAAATCTGGCTTTCAAAACTCAATGGGGCTTAATCCAAGGGAACTGGGGGCTGTGGAATCTGATACACTCCTTTTGAAGGACTCAGGCATGGTCTCACAACTTCTGGGACTCACTGCAAAAGCAGAAGTTAGAGAAGTGCCTGGACCATGAGTGAAGGAGACTGATTTACTAATCTTAAAGTGACTGCTAGTGAGGCAGATATGAGTTGGGACTTTGGGACTGAGGTGCTGATAAGCACCATTTTTCAAATTTCCCTACACCTTTATAGCACAAGTGGGTATGCACAGACACAGCCTCCCTAAAGCACAGTATTGTAATTTTTTTAAAAAAGCACATTAAAAGTATCACACAAAGATCAGGTAGGATTTATTCCAGGGATAGAAGGATGGTTTAACATTTCTGCATGAAATCAATCAAGGTGAAAAACCACATTAACACAATGAAACATAAAACTCACATGATCATCTCAATAGATGTAAAAAAGCATTTGACAAAATTAAAATCCACTTATGATTAAAAAAAACAAACAAATAAGTGAGTATAGAGAGAATGTACCTCAACATAAAAGTCCATATATGACAAATATGCAGCTACCTTCATAAGCAACAATGAAAAGCTGAAAGATGTTTTTTCTAAGATTAAGTTCAGTTCAGTCGCTCAGTTGTGTCTGACTTTTTGCGACCCCATGAATCACAGCACGCCAGGCCTCCCTGTCCATCACCAACTCCCGGAGTTCACTCAAACTCATGTCCATCAAGTCGGTGATGCCATCCAGCCATCTCATTCTCTGTCGTCCCCTTCTCCTCCTGCCCCCAATCCCTCCCAGCATCAGAGTCTTTTCCAATGAGTCAACTCATCGCATGAGGTGGCCAAAGTATTGGAGTTTCAGCTTTATAAGAAACAATAAAAGATGCCCACCTCTGCCACTTCTGATCAACATAGAATTGAAAGTCTGAGCCACAGTAATTAGCCAAGAAATAGAAATAAATCAAAGGCATCCAAATTAGAAATGAAAAAGTAAAACTGTCACTATTTGCAGATAATAGGGCTGCCCTGGTGGCTCAGATGGTAAAGAATCTGCCTGCAATGCGGGAGACCTGGGTTCGATCCTTGGGTTGGGAAGATCTCCTGGAGGAGGGCATGGCAACACTTCAGTATTCTTGTCTGGAGAATCTCCATGGACAGAGGAGCTTGTCGGGCTATAGTCCATGGGGTTGCAAAGAGTCAGACATGACTGAGTGACTAAGCACAGCATGATTATTATATATATAAATTGAAAAAGACTCCACCAAAAAAGTTAGAATTAATAGATGAATTCAGTAGAGTTGCAGGGTGCAAAAATCAATGCACAGATATCTGCTTTAATTCTATATATTCAGTTCAGTTCAGTTCAGTCGCTCAGTCGTATCCAATATTACAAACCAAAAAACAGATATCTGTTGAATTCTATACATTACAAACCAAAAAACAGTGAAATGAACAAAACAATCCCATTTACAATTGCACCCCAAAACAATAAAAAACATAGGAATAAATTTAATCAGGAAGGTCAAAGACCTATCCACTGAAAATACACTGATGAAATAAATTTAAAGTTCACAAATAAATGGAAAGAGAGTCTACTACAAAACATTACTGAGAGAAATTTAAAAAGACACAAACAATGAAAGGATATCCCTTACTCATGGATTGGAAGGCTTAACATTTTTAAAATGTCCATACCATCCAACCAACAGATTCAAAGCAATCCTTAGCAAGATTCCAGTGGAATTTTATGTAGGTAGGAAAAAAATTCTATAATTCATATGGAACTAAAAATGACTGTGAATATCTACAACAACTTTGAAGAACCGGAACAAAGCTGCAGGTCTCACACGTCTTGATTTTAAAACATATTACCAAGCTAAAATAATCAAAACAGTTTAATACGAGCAAAAAACAGAGATACAGATCAATGGTAAGTATTCTTGTCTGGAGAACCACATGAACAGTATGAAAAGGCGAAAAGATAGGACACTGAAGGATGGACTCACCAGGTTGGTAGGTGCCCAATATGCTACTGGAGATCAGTGGAGAAATAACTCCAGAAAGAATGAAGAGATGAAGCCAAAGTAAAAATAATGCCCAGTTGTGGATGTGACTGGTGATGGAAGTAAAGTCCGATGCTGTAAGAACAATAGTACATAGGAACCTGGAATGTTAGGTCCATGAATCACAGCAAACTTTAAGTGGTCAAACAGGAGATGGCAAGAGTGAACATCGACATTTTAGGAATCAGGGAACTAAAATGGACTGGAATGGGTGAATTTAATTCAGATGACCATTATATCTACTAATTGGGCACAAATCCCTTAGAAGAAATGGAGTAGCCCTCATGGTCCACAAAAGAAAGTTCATAATGCAGGACTTGGGTACAATCTCAAAAACAACAGAATGACCTCAGTTCACTTCCAAGGCAAATCATTCAACATCACGGTAATCTAAGACTATAACCCAACCACCAATGCTGAAGAAGCTGAAGTTGAATGGTTCTATGAAGACCTACCAGATCTTCTAGAACTAAAAGATGTCCTTTTAGATGTCCCCAAAAAGATGTCTTTTTTATTACAGGGGACTGGAATGCAAAAGTAAGAAGTCAAGAGATACCTGAAGTAACAAGCAAGTTTGGCCTTGGAGTACAAAATGAAGCAGGGCAAAGGCTAATAGAGTTTTGCCAAGGGAACACACTGGTCATAGCAAACACCCTCTTCCAAAAAAACAGACAACTGTCATCGGATGGTGAATACCAAAATCAGATTGATTATATTCTTTTCAGTCAAAGATGGAGAAGCTCTACACTGTCAGCAAAAACAAGACCGGGAGCTGACTGTGGCTCAGATCATGAACTCCTTATTGCCAAAAATACACTTAAATTGAAGAAAGTAGGGAAAACCACTAGACCTAAATCAAATCCCTTATGATTATGCAGTAGAAGTGACAAACAGATGCAAGGGATTAGATCTGATAGACAGAATGCCTGAAGAAATATGGACAGAGGTGACAGAGGTTTGTGACACTGTATAGGAGGAAGTGATCAAGACCGTCTGCAAGAAAAAGAAATGCGAAAAGGCAAAATGGTTGTCTGAGGAGGCCTTACAAATAGCTGCGGAAAGAAGAGAAGCGAAAGGCAATGGAGAAAAGATATACCCATTTGAATGCAGAGTTCGAAAGAATAGCAAGGAGAGCAAAGAAGGCCTTCCTAGTGATCAATGCAAAGAAATAGAGGAAAACAACAGAATGGACAACACTAGAGATCTCTTCAAGAAAATGAGAGATACCAAGGGAACATTTCATGCAAAGATGGGCACCATAACGGACAGAAATGGGATGGACCTAACACAAGCAGAAGATATTAAGAAGAGGTGGCAAGAATGCACAGGAGAACTATACAAAAAAGATCTTCATGACCCAGATAACCAAGATTGTGTGATCACTCACCTTGAACAGACATCCTGGAATGTGAATTCACGTGGGCCTTAGGAACGATTACTACGAACAAAGCCATTGGAGGTGATGGAATTCCAGTTGAGCTATTTCAAATCCTAAAAGATGCTGCTGCAAAAGTGCTGCACTCAATATGCCAGCAAATTTGGACAACTCAGCAGTGGCCACATGATTGGAAAGGGTCAGTTTTCATTCCAATCCCAAAGAAAGACAATGCCAAAGAACATTCAAACTACCACACAATTGCAAACTTCTCATAGGCTAGCAAATTAATGCTCAATTTCTCCAAGACAGGCTTTATCAGTATGTGAACTGTGAACTTCCAGATGTTCAAGCTGGATTTAGAAAAAGCAGAGGAAACAGAGATCAAATTGCCAATATCCATTGGATCATCAAAAAAACAAGAGAGTTCCAGAAAAGCATCTATTTCTGCTTTATTGACTATGCCAAAACCTTTGATTGTGTGGATCACGACAAACTGGAAAATTCTGAAAGAGGTGGGAATACCAGACCACCTTACCTGTCTCCTGAGACATCTGTATGTAGGTCAATAAGCAAGAGTTAGAACTGGACATGGAACAACAGACTGGTTCCAAATTAGGAAAGGAGTATATCAAGGCTGTATATTGTCATACAGCTTATTTAACGTATATGCAGAGTACATCATGCAAAATGCAGGGCTGGATGAAGCACACAATGGAATCCAGATTGCTGGGAGAAATATCAATAACCTCAGATATGCAGATGACACCACCCTTACAGAAGAAAGTGAAGAACTAAAGAGCCTCTTGATGAAAGTGAAAGAAGAGAGTGAAAAAGTTGTCTTAAGGCTAAACATTCAAAAAATGAAGATCATGGCATCCAGTCCCATCATTTCATGGCAAGTAGATGGGGAAACAATGGAAACAGTGAGAGACTCTTTTTTTCAGACTTTATTTTTTTGGGCTCCAAAATCACTGCAGATGGTGACTGCAGTCATGAAATTAAAACACACTTATTCCTTGGAAGAAAATCTATGATAAATCGAGATAGCATTTAAAAAGCAGAGACATTACTTTGCTGACTAAGGTTCGTCTAGTCAAAGTTATGGTTTTTCAGTTGTAATGTATGGATGTGAGAGTTGGAGCATAAAGAAAGCTGAGCACCGAAGAATTGATGTTTCTGAACTGTAGTTTTGGAGAAGACTCTTGAGAGTCCCTTGAACTGCAAGGGGATCAAACCAGTGAATCCTAAAGGAAACTAGTCCTGAATATTCATTGGAAGGACTGATGCTGTAGCTCAAATTCCAATGCTTTGGTCACCTGACGTGAAGAACTGACTCATTGGAAAGGACCCTGAATCTGTGAAAGATTGACGGCAGGCGGAGAAGGGGATGATAAAGGATGAGATGGCTGGATGGCATCACCGACTCGATGGACATGAGTTTGAACAAGACCCAGAAGTTGGTGACGGACAGGGAAGCCTGGTGTGCTGCAGTCCATGGGGTTGCAAAGAGTTGGACAAAACTTAGTGACTGAACTGAACTGATACCCATAAGTGGAACAACGTTAATGTTAATTGATGTATGAGTGGATAGATAAAATGTGGATTTTTTATAAGGGACTATTTTCATGCAGTCTTCAAAAAGAGTGAAATTCTGACATAGGCCATAATGAAACCTGAAGACATTATGCTAAGTGAAATATGCTAGTCCCAGAAAGACAAATATTGCATAATTCTATGAAGTATCTAAAGTAGTTTCTTTATTGTCTGAGCCACCAGGGAAGCCCAGTCAGACTCATAGAAGCAGAAAGAATGATAGTTGTAGGGCTTGTGGGAGGTAGAAATTAGAATTGCTGTTAAATGGGTACAAAGTTTCAGTGGTGCAAGGTGAAAACATTCTAGAGATACACTGTGAAAAATGTGCATACAGTTAATACTGTACTACATACTTAAAAATCCCTGTCTAGCACCAACTCCCGGTGCTTGCTCAAACTCATGTCCATCGAGTCGGTGATGCCATCCAACTATCTCATCCTCTGTCGTGCCCTTCTCCTCCCGCCTTCAATCTTTCCCAGCATCAGGGTATTTTCCAATGAGTCAGCTCTTTGCATTAGGTGGCCAAAGTACTGGAGCTTCAGCTTCAGCATCAGTCATTCCAATAAATATTCAGGACTAATTTCCTTTAGGATGGACTGTTTGGATCTCCTTGCTGTCCAAGACACTCTCCAGAGTCTTATCCAACACCACAGTTCAAAAGCATCAATTCTTCGGCACTCAGCTTTCTTTTTGGTCCAACTCTCACATCTATACATGACTACTGGAAAAACCATAGCTTTGACTATATGACCTTTGTCACAAAGTAATGTCTCTGCTTTTTAATATGGTATCTAGATTTGTCATAGATATTGAGTTTTAATCTTATTTTCAAGTAATTTCTTAACAAGTCCATTGCCCATTGTACAAACTCAATAAATACTTCTCAGCTGACTAAATGCTGCCTGGAAAATCAAATGGTTAAAATAGGAAGTCTATGTACCAAATCTTGACTTTGGAATGTGCCTGTTCAGGGTGGGGTTGCTGTGATCTCAGAGAACTATTTGGGAATGCAAGTTAACTCACCTATATACAGGTAAGCATATAACACACTTTAATAATTCAGTGTAAAAAAATATTTCCATATATTCTGTAACATAACCTCACAAATAGGACTTTTCTAAAAACTTTACAGGGATATTATACAACAGACAAGAATAGCCTGTTGTTAGCACCCTTAATCGGAGAAAGCAATGGCAAGCCACTCCAGTACTCTTGCCTAGAAAATCCCACGGATGGAGGAGCCTGGTAGACTGCAGTCCATGGGGTCGCTACGAGTCAGACATGACTGAGCAACTTCACTTTCACTTTTCACTTTCACACATTGGAGAAGGAAATGGCAACCCACTCCAGTGTTCTTGCCTGGAGAATCCCAGGGACGGGGGAGCCTGGTGGGCTGCCGCCTATGGGGTCACACAGAGTCGGACACGACTGAAGTGACTTAGCAGCAGCAGCAGCAGCAGCACCCTTAATTCCATAGCCAAAGCAACAACACAAACCATTATGGCAACAAATAAGTCATTCCTCTGTTTACTGAAGAACAGAGAATATTTACTGGGTACTCACTTTCTGCAGTAAGCAGCAAGGGATGTGGTTTTGCTAATGTTATGGAATGCATGAAAGTAGTTGCCAAATTGGGAAGCTCTCAAGAAGGCTTACTGAAGTATGTTTTGTAACTATATGCACACATACATACACACACAATCCCACAATGGATGGAACCATAATTAACACAAGTTTCCAATGTTAGTTTGAGGTTTTTATTCAACTGGCAGAAAATGAGAAAATAAAAGGCTTCTTTTAGAGCTGTGCCAAATTGCTCGGGAAGGAACACATTTTGTTTGCAAATAGGATAACCATGTATTTCAAATAGAGTGCACATAGTTTTCTTGATGACTAATTTATATAGCCTAAACAGAACTTTAATAATTTACATTGTCCTCAGTTTCCAAATAAGATATATATATGAAAACAAAAAGTTTTAAGATGTTTCCATGACATAATGTATGCAACCTAAGAAACACATGTGAATAGGGTCAATATGTAGGCTCTTTTTCCAATTTTAGAATTTCTAGAACAATTTCAAGACAAATAGGAAAGATTAAAAAAGGAGACAAAAACAGACCCTTCTCAACCTAGAAAACATAAAATCATACTCTTCTTCTTTTAAAATTTTCTGGTTCTCTTGATTAAATCATCTAAGATATTAAAATTCACTGATGTGTAGAAAAACAATTAGTCTCATAATGTTGGTGCTAATGAGTCAGTAGCTCATATTACTGAAAAAAATTAGATAAAGTTATCCAAAAAGTAATTACTACTCACTGGAAATTCAACCATTAATATTCATTAAAATGTCTGAACTTCAGATCTCTGTCACACTTTTAAATATTGTAATTTTAAAACTGAAGAAAGTAATGAGAAGGAAGTTTTAAAGATTAGTATTATAATAGTATTCAGGAGGTCAACTGGCTTTCTTCAGTTCTGACATTTTTCTTAATGAAAATTTAAGAGAAATACAATTTACAAACTGAAGAGGATTTACAAAGCTATCCTGTGTTCTTCACCTAGTAAGATATGCATAATTTAAAACATTAAATTACAAAATTGAGGGCAAGATGGAGTGGGAATTAAGAGGTACAAACCACTATGTATAAAATAAAAAGTGCTACATTAAAAGGATCATACACCATGATCAACTTAGATTTATCCCAGGGGTGCAAGGATTTTTCAAAATGTGCAAATCAATCAGTATGATACAGCACATCAACAAATTGCAACACCATATGACCATCTCAACAGATGCAGAAAAAGCCTTTGACAAAATTAAATATCCATTTATGATTAAAAAAACCCTCTCCAGAAAGTGGGCATAAAGAGATCATCCCTCAACATAATAAAGGCCACATATGACAAAACTGCAGATAAATCACACTCAGCTGTGAAAAGCTGAAAGTATTTCCTCTAAAATCAGGAACAAGACAAGGATTTCCACTCTTACCACTTTTAACCAACTTAGTTTTGGAAATACTAGCCATAACCATTAGAGAAGGAAAAAAATGAAGGGAATCTAAATTAGAAAAGAAGTAAAATGGTCACTGTTTGCGGATGACACAATACTGCACAGAAAATCCTAAAGAAACTACCAGAAAACTCTTAGAGCTCATCAATGAATTTGGCAAAGTTTCAGTATACAAAATTAATACACAGAAATCACTTGTATTTCTATACCCTATGTATGCAGGTCAGGAAGCAACAGTCAGAACTGTACATGGAACAACAGACTGGTTCCAAATAGGAAAAGGAGTACATCAAGGCTGTATATTGTCACCTTGCTTATTTAACTTATATGCAGAGTACATCATGAGGAACGCTGGGCTGGAAGAAGCACAACCTGGAATCAAGATTGCCGGGAGAAATATCAATAACCTCAGATATGCAGATGACACCACCCTTATGGCAGAAAGTGAAGAGGAACTCAAAAGCCTCTTGATGACAGTGAAAGAGGAGAGTGAAAAGGTTGGCTTGAAGCTCAACATTCAGAAAACAAAGATCATGGCATCTGGTCCCATCACTTCATGGGAAATAGATGGAAAAACAGTGGAAACAGTGCCAGACTTTATTTTTATGGGCTCCAAAATCACTGCAGATGGTGATTGCAGCCATGAAATTAAAAGACGCTTACTCCTTGGAAAGAAAGTTATGACCAACCTTGATAGTATATTAAAAAGCAAAGACATTATTTTGCCAACAAAGGTCCATCTAGTCAAGGCTATGGTTTTTCCCGTGGTCGTGTATGGATGTGAGAGTTGGACTGTGAAGAAAGCTGATCGCCGAAGAATTGATGCTTTTGAACTGTGGTGTTGGAGAAGACTCTTGAGAGTCCCTTGTACTGCAAGGAGATCCAACCAATCCATTCTAAAGGAGATCAATTCTGGGTGTTCATTGGAAGGACTGATGCTAAAGCTGAAACTCCAATAGCTTGGCCACCTCATGAGATGAGTTGACTCACTGGAAAAGACTCTGATGCTGGGAAAGGTTGGGGGTGGGAGGAGACGGGGACGACTGAGAATGAGATGGCTGGATGGCATCACCGACTCTGTGGACATGAGTTTGAGTGAACTCTGGGAGTTGGTGATGGACAGGGAGTCCTGGCGTGCTGTGATTCATGGGGTCACAAAGAGTCAAAGACGACTGAGCGACTGAACTGACTGAACAATGAAGAATCAGAAAGAAAAATTAATAAAACAATCCCACTTACCACTGCAACAGAAAGGATAAAATACCTAGGAATAAACTCATGTAAGGAGGAAAAAGACCTGTATTCCAAAAACTGTAAGATGCTGATGAAAGTGAAGATGACACAAACAGATGGAAAAATATAAATGTTTTTAGATTGGAAGAATCAACATTGTCAAAATGACTATACTATCAAGGCAATCTACAGATTCATTGCAATCCCTATCAAATTACCAATGGCATTTTTCACAGAACTAGAACAAAAATCTTAAAATCTGTAGGGAGACACAGAACACCCTGAATAGTCAAAGCAGTCCTGAGAAACAAAAACAGAGCTAGAAGAATCACATTCCCTGACTTCATATACAGCTACAGTCACAAGAACAGAAACATCCATCAACAGAACAGGGTAGAAAGTCCAGAAATAAATCCACACACCTATGGTCATCTAATCTACAACAAAGGAGGCAAGAATATACAATGGAGAAAAGACAGTATCTTCAATAAGTGGTGTTGGAAAAATAGGACAGCTATGTGTAAAAAAGTGAAATTAGAACATTTTTTGACACCATACAAAAAAATTAACTCAAAATGGATTAAAGACCTAAATGTACGATTGGATACTATAAAACTCTTAGAACATAGGAAGAATATTCTTTGACATAAATTTCAGTAGCATCTTTTTTTTTGTCTCTTAGAAGGAAATGGCAACCCACTCCAGTGTTCTTGCCTGGAGAATCCCAGGGACGGGGGAGCCTGGTGGGCTGCCGTCTATGGGGTCACACAGAGTCGGACACGACTGAAGTGACTTAGCAGCAGCAGCAGCAGAGTAATGTAAATAAAAACAAAAATAAACAAGTAAGACCTAATTAAATTCAAAAACTTTTACACAGCAAAGGAAACCATAAACAAACCAAAAGACAACCCACAGAATGTGAGAAAATATTTGCAAAGAGACCAACAAGTGATTAACCTCCAAAATTTACAAACAACTCACGCAGATCAAAACAAAGGAAAAAAATTAAATCAAAAGATGGACAGAAGATCTAAACAGACATTTAACCAAATGAGACATACAGATGGCCAAAACACATGAAAATATGCTCAATATTATTAATTATTAGAGAAATGCAAATCAAAACTACAATGACACAGCACCTCCCACCAGTCAGAAGGACCATCAACAAAAAGCCTGCAAACAATGCTGGAGAAGGTGTGTAGAAACGGGACTCCTTCTACATAGTTTGGTAATGTAAATTGTTTTAGCCACTGTGGAGAACAGTATGACAGTTCCTCAATAAATTAAAAATAGAGCTACTACATGATCCAGCAACCCACTCCTGGGCACATATCTGGAGAAAATCATAATTCAAAAGACATATGTGCCCCAACGTTCACTGCAGCATACAATAGCCAGGACATGTTTTCAGGTGGGAGGGGACATGGGTATACCTATGGCTGATTAATGTTGATGTTTGGTAGAAATCAACACAATACTGTAAAGCAATTATCCTTCAACTAAAAATAAATAAATTTAAAAAAATTAGCAAGGACATGGAGGCAACCTAAATGTCCATGGACAGTGGACTAGATAAAGGAGAAAGTGAAAGTCAGTTGTGTCCAACTCTGTGATCCCATGGACTATACAGTCCATGGAATTCTCCAGGCCAGAATACTGGAGTAGATAGCCTTTCCCTTCCCCAGGGGAATCTTCCCAACCCAGTGATCGAACCCAGGTCTCCTGCATTGAGGGCAGATTCTTTACCAGCTAAGCAACAAGGAAAGCCCAAGAATATTGGAGTGAGTAGCCTATCCCTTCTCCAGCGTACCTTCCAGACCCAGGAATTGAACCAGGGTCTCCTGCATTGCACATGGATTCTTTGCCAACTGAGCTATCAGAGAAGTCCAGATAATATAGGAGAGGTGGTATGTATATACAGTGGAATATGACTCAGCCACTGAAAAGAATGAGATAATACAATTTGCAGTAACATGGATGGACCTGGAGACTATCATACTAAATTAAGTAAGTCAGAGAAAGACAAATATCATATGATATCAGTTATATGTGGAATCTAATAAATTGATACAAATGCACTTATTTACAAAACAGAAACAGACTCACAAACTTAGAGAACGAACTTATGGTTACTGGTGGGGAAAGGTGTGATGGAAGGATAGATTGTGAGTTTGGGACAGACAAGTATGGACTGCTATATTTAAAACATAAGAGCCTCTTGCTGAAAGTGAAAGAGGAGAGTGAAAAAGCTGACCTAAAACTCAATATTCAAAAAACTAAGATCATGGCATCTGGTCCCATCACTTCATGGCAATAGATGGGGAAACAATGGAAACAGTGACAGACTATTTTCTTGGGCTCCAAAATCACTGCAGATGGTGACTGCAGCCATGAAATTAAAAGACACTTGCTCCCTAGAATAAAAGCTATGACCAACCTAGACAGCATATTAAAAATTAGAGACATTACTTTTCTGACAAAGGTCTGTCTAGTCAAAGCTATGGTTTTCTCAGAAGCCACATGTGGATGTGAGAGTAGGACCATAAAGAAAGCTGAGCACCGAAGAATTGATGCTTTTGAACTGTGGTGTTGGAGAAGACTCTTGAGAGTCCCTTGGACTGCAAGAAGATCCAACCAGTCCATCCTAAAGGAGATCAGTCCTGAATATTCATTGCAAGGACTGATACTGAAGCTGAAACTCCAATACTTTGGCCACCTGATGAGAAGATCTGACTCATTGGAAAAGACCCTGAATCTGGGAAAGATTGAAGACAGGAGGAGAAGGGGAAAACAGAGGATGAGAAGGTTGGATGGCATCACCAACTCGATGGACATGAGTTTGAGCAAGTTGGGAAGCCTGGCATGCTGCAGTCCATGGAGTTACAAAGATTCGGACATGACTGAGTGACTGACCTGAACTACACTAGTCCTGGTGAAGAATGCTGCTACTGCTGCTAAATCACTTCAGTCACGTCCGACTCTGTGTGACCCCATAGACGGAAGCCCATCAGGAATAAATAGGGCCTAAACTAAAACATTAGCAGTGAAAATGGTTTCAAGGGCAAAGTGGGGAAATTTGAGTCACAGTACAGATTAGGATAAAGGTGATAATTGATGGCATGAAGTCAGTCAGGAGCCAGGAGAGGGTTTGATATGAAACGTGTATGAAACTTGCATACTGAGGAGAGGAGACAGAAAGGGAGGAGGAAATACAGTTGTGTATATGTGGGGGAGTTGACAGGTGGCCAGTGTTGTGTTATCTGGTAGTGTTGCCAGATAACACACAGTATGTCCAGCTAATTTGAACTTCACATAAACAGTGAATAACTTTTAATTACAATATGTTTCAAATACTGTACCTTCATCTTCTCACAAGTTTCCTTTTCTTGAATGCCATACACCTCTTATATATAATGCCATGCATGCACACTTGTCTGCAAATTCCTATTCATTCATTATGTCAGCTCAAGTGCTACCTTCTCTACAAAGTGCAATCTGAGTCCCCTAACCCTGTACTCTCACAGTATCACATATTATATGCTATTTATATGGTTATTATAAAGGATTTCCTACATATACTCCTCTAGATTTTAAGTTTCTTGAAAACAGGGAACAGGACTTTTCACTTTTGCAGCCCTTGTCTAGCACAATGGATGTCATGTAAGAGGCAGTCAGTAAATATTTGTTGATTGAATGAATATTCTATTACACTTCAGATCTTTATAACTTCTTTTCCAGCTTTTTCCAGCTCATCTCTTTGCCTTCATTTTCTCTCCTATTAAACTATCCTCCATGCTGATATAAGAGGTATCTTTATAAAACATAAATCACCTACAATGCTTTGCTCCTTAAAAATCGTTGATTTCTTCATGATACCCATGGAAGAAGGAGAGACTCTTCAAAATGGTCTTAAATATTTCCCACAATTTAATCCTGAAACTAAGTGGTTAAGAGCTCAGACTTTGAAATCATTTCCGGATTAGAATCCTGGTTTAGTCACTTGAAAAGTTATGTGACTGTGAGGGAATAACTTAACTATCTATAAAATGGGGGTAATATCTACCTCATAAAACTGTTGTGAAGATTAAAGGACATGTCTGCAAAACATTTACTATGAATTTTAGGACTTGCCACTATAGTACACTAACAAATATGGCTATATTAATATCCTTTCCAGCTTCATCCCCTAACACTTCCTCTCTACTCATACTAATGACCTTCTGCAGCAGCTGTACTTCATAACGTGCCAGTTCTCAAACTTCATTCTGTGTATTTATTCACAATGCTTTATTTGTTTACAATGCTCATTCTATGTCAGCCTGCTTGGAAAGCTTGGTATTTAAAGTTTTGCTATGGATAATATCTAGTATATATATACAGCAAAAGTAATTGAAGTTAGAAATGACCAGGTTTTTCTCGTAGTTTGTGCTAGGTATAAATTCTAGAACTCCATAGGCTTTCTTTATTTTAATCAGTGGATATTTTATTGGCCCTAAATACTTTATTGGTTTTAGTGGTCAAAATACTCTCACCTATTTTGTGCATGCTATAGATTTTTGGCTTTTTAAATATTTTTCACCTCTTAAATCTATTTTCAGTTATTTATGTGCTTTGCAAATACTGTCACCCTAATCTAAGCCTAGACCAAACCAGGAAAATCATTTTCAATAACCTGAACCCAAGAGACTGTATAAACATACTTCTACTCTAAGAGTATGTCTTTTGACACCAAAAAAAACAACCAGACACGCAAACTACTTCCTGATTATTTTGAAATAAGATCTAAAAGGTTTTTTAAAATGCACTTGAGACAGCTCAAAAATATCCAGAAATGTTCTGATATTTCTAAAGTAGTTTTTACCCATTCACGGAGATTTGAGAGTAGAAAACTATAGATACAATCCTTTTCTTTTTTTTTCCTTTATTTTCTGTTTTTTTTCTTTACCTTTGATCCTTCAGGGCCATTTTGTCCAGGAATCCCAATATCTCCAGGAAAACCCTAGGGAATACAAAAAATATAGGGAGTTTATTCCATAGCAAGTTACTTCCAATTTATTAAGCATACAAAAATTCCCTTTGCCTTTCTTTGATGTCCAGTTAAAATGATTTATTCTCCTCAAAATTAATATCTTTCAATATTAAATATTGTTAGGCAGTTGTCTGACAATGGAATGAAAAGCTTATAAGGTATACTAAAATAAAGCTTACTTCATCAATTATTCACAAACAATCCTCATACCCAAAGAAAATTCTCTAATCTAGCCTAAGAAAAATTTTACATCATATTCAGTATCATTCAAAACTTGAAAAAAAGACAAAAAGATATGTAACAGGTCTTTTCAGTGTCATATGGGACACAGAGTCACCCAACAATTAGGAGAATGTACTTCGTTAGACTCACTGTTTACTAACAACACATTAATTCTTCTGTTTGGCGAAAAAGAAAAAAACAACCCACAGGTTATAGCTTAATATACAGGATACTAATTAGTTTTATATCAGACTCAACTATCTTATTCTAACATTCCCATATTCAACTGTCTATAAATAGATCAAATGTTCTTTGAATTTATTTTGACATTTTACTGATTCTATCATTAGTTAATGAATTGAATGAAGTCTTTGACCTATGTTTATTTAATATTTGCCTGAAAATCATAATATTACCTTTTTGGAAATTATACTTTAGCAGTCTAAAACAGTTGTTTCAAGAAATAAAAATGGACCAAAGTGTTAAATAAGTTTGTGCTGAGAAACAGCCAAGAAAGTTGCTCTAAAATGTTACAGCAGTATTCTCTCTCAAATAATACATTAGAATGAAATTCATTAGGATCAGTTTCAATATTGACAATAAGCTAATAATTAGTTTCCTTATATTTTGTCACAGATAGTTATTTTAGTGTTTTCTTCTGACATGGAAAAAGGAATAAAAAGCAAGACACATAGAAAAATCACATCTTTAAAAGTTAAGAAGGCTGAAATTAAGTATGAATATCAGCTAGAAAAGACAGTTCAGTGGAGGGGTAAATATTATGATAATTAATGCCAACAAGTAAGATAGACTAGGCAAGGTTGATTCTGGAAAACTCATCTTGGGGAAAAAAAAATCAAAAGTAAGTGATACCAATTCATCCAGTTTGGATTAGGAAAGAAATGTCTTGATTCCAATTTAAACTTGGTTTCTGTGGAGAAAATATTACTTGTGGATGTTTCTGGCAAGAGAAAAGGCAGTGGTAACAGAAAGACTGGACACAAGGTCAGATTTCTGGAAGCCTTGGAACAAAATACATTCAATTCAGACATGCTTTTCTGAGGGAAATCAGGATCACCTATACCTTCACTCTCTGGAGGAGGAAATAGCAACCCACTCCAGTGTTCTTGCCTGGAGAATCCCAGGAACAGGGGAGCCTGGTGGGCAGCCGTCTATGGGGTCGCACAGAGTCGGACAGGACTGATGTGACTTAGCAGCAGCAGCAGCCAGTATTCTTGCCTGGGAAAACTCTTGGACAGAGGAGTCTAGCAGGCTACAGCCCATGGGATCGCAAAAAGTTGGACACAACTGGGCGTGCGCACGTGTGCATGCACACACATACACCTTCTCTGCATTGAATAATTTTTCTGTATCTTTCTTCATCTGCAACACTTACATTTTAAATAAGAGATTAAATAATATATTACTTGCAAATATTTCTTTGACCTCCAGTACCCTGAGTTAGGTCCCATCTAAGAATCTCACATCATCCTAGGGTCCTCAGTTTCAGTTCAGTTCAGTCGCTCAGTCGTGTCTGACTCTTTGCGACCCCATGAACCACAGCACGCCAGGCCTCCCTGTCCATCACCAGCTCCCGGAGTACACCCAAACCTATGACCATTGAGTCGGTGATGCCATCCAATCATCTCATCCTCTGTCGTCCCCTTCTCCTCCTGCCCTGAATCTTTCCCAGAATCAAGGTCTTTTCTAATGAGTCAACTCTTCACATCAGGTGGCCAAAGTATTGGAGTTTCAGCTTCAGCATCAGTCCTTCCAATGAACACCCAGGATTGATCTCCTTTAGGATTAACTGGTTGGATCTCCTTGCAGTACAAGGGACTCTCAAGAGTCTTCTCCAACTCCACAATTCAAAAGCATCAATTCTTCGGCATTCAGATTTCTATATAGTCCAACTCTCACATCCATACATGACTACTGGAAAAACCATAGTCTCGACTAGACGGACCTTTGTTGAGAAAGTAATGTGTTTGCTTTTCAATATGCTGTCTAGGTTGGTCATAACTTTCCTTCCAAGGAGTAAGCGTCTTTTAATTTCATGGCTGCAGTCACCATCTGCAGTGATTTTGGAGCTCAGAAACATAAAATCAGCCACTGTTTCCCCATCTATTTGCCAGGAAGTGATGGGACCAGATGCCATGATCTTAGTTTTCTGAATGTTGAGCTTTAAGCCAACTTTTTCACTCTCCTCTTTCACTTTCATCAAGAGGCTCTTTAGTTCTTCTTCACTTTCTGCCATAAAGGTGGTGTCATCTGCATATCTGAGGTTATTGATATTTCTCCCGGCAATCTTGATTCCAGCTTGTGCTTCCTCCAGCCCAGGATTTCGCATGATGTACTCTGCATATAAGTTAAATAAGCAGGGTTACAATATACAGCCTTGACAGACTCCTTTTCCTATTTGGAACCAGTCTGTTGTTTCATGTCCAGTTCTTAACTGTTGCTTCCTGACCTGCATATAGGTTTCTCAAGAGGCAGATCAGGTGGTCTGGTATGCCCATCTCTTTCAGAATTTTCCACAGTTTATTGGGATCCACACAGTCAAAGGCTTTGGCATAGTCAATGAAGCAGAAATAGATGCTTTTCTGGAACTCTATTGCTTTTTCCACGATCCAGCGGATGTTGGCAATTTGATCTCTGGTTCCTCTGCCTTTTCTAAAATGAGCTTGACTATCTGGAAGTTCACGGTTCACGTATTGCTGAAGCCTGGCTTGGAGAATTTTAAGCATTACTTTACTAGCGTGTGAGATGAGTGCAATTGTGGTAGTTTGAGCATTCCTTGGCACTGCCTTTCTTTGGTCTTGGAATGAAAACTGACCTCTTCCTGTCCTGTGGGCACTGCTGAGTTTTCCAAATTTGCTGGCATATTGAGTGCAGCACTTTCACAGCATCATCTTTCAGAATTTGAAATAGCTCAACTGGAATTCCATCTCCTCCACTAGCTTTGTTCGTAGTGATGCTTTCTAAGGCCCACTTGACTTCACATTCCAGGATGTCTGGCTCTGGGTGAGTGATCACACCATCATGATTATCTGGGTCATGAAGATTTTTTTTGTACAGTTCTTCTGTGTATTCTTGCCACCTCTTCTTAATAGCTTCTGCTTCTGTTAGGTCCCTACCATTACCGTATTTAATTGAGCCCATTTTGTATGAAATGTTCCCTTGGTATCTGTAATTTTCTTGAAGAGATCTCTAGACTTTCCCGTTCTATTGTTTTCCTCTATTTCTTTGCATTGATCGCTGAGGAAGGCTTTTTATCTCCCCTTGCTATTCTTTGGAACTCTGCATTCAGTTGTGTATATCTTTCCTTTTCTCCTTTGCTTTTCGCTTTTCCTAGGGTCCTACAAGGTTACTTAATGTAGTGTTTGGCTGGTTTGGTATTCTTCATCAGATTGTATTATAACACAGGTATGTATAATAAATTATATATGCTACCTATATAATAAATTCCCTGAGGGCAACTTTATATCTCCTAACCACCGTATTCCCAGAAACTAGTAAAACACCTGGCATGTAATAAATGTTAAAAAATTATTTATTTACTTATTTTGTTGCTGAACAATGACGTGTTTGTTTCTTTTGACAAAATAAAGACAACATGTTAGTGGCTACTTTTGGTCCCTTGCACCAGTTTACAACCACTGGTTCACAGCGGATAAATTTATTATTCCCATCCATTGCAAAGATGAGCCTCGGACACCTTCTTATACTTGAAAGAAAGCTGTAAAACGTATAAAATTTGTCATGTTAAAAGAACTCTGGGAGTCTGAAAAGGATCTCACCAGCCAGATATGAGATAATATGAACTTCAATAAGGATAAAAACTGCAATGGATTGAAACGTCAAATATGTTTAAATTCAAAAGTTCAAAATGATACAATAACAAAAAAAATTCACATTTAGAAGCTAAAAGAGAGCCAACTCATTTCCAAAATTGGTAAAGAAAGGTGAAGAATCAAGCATTTATTCTACCTTTCCTATACATAGACTTCCCTGGTGGCTCAGATGGTAAAGCGTCTGCCTACAATGCGGGAAACCTTGGTTCAGTCCCTGGGTCAGGAAGATCTCCTGGAGAAGGAAATGGCAACCCACTCCAGTATTCTTGCCTGGAAAATCCCATGGACGGAAGAGCCTGGTAAGCTAGAGTCCAAGGGGTTGCAGAGTCAGACACGACTAAGCGACTTCACTTTCACTTTCTTTTCCTATATATACTACAACTAACCAAAGAGCAGATTAGGGGATGTATTCCAGCCAATAAATCAAAAAAAAAAAAAAAAAGAGAGAGAGAGAGAGCAAGAATATCACCATTTTGCAGTACCCTACATGATCTAATGTATTAATATACAGGGAATTGAAGCATCACCACTGTTACTGACATCACAGAATGATACTAGACGTTTTGTGCTTCCTGATGAAAGAACACAATATCACCCACAGTCTTGCCAAAAACAAACAAGCAAAACTGACTTTGGTCAGCTTCTATATGTGACTACTAATTTGCAGGAAACACAGAGGAGGGAGAAAACATGCTTATCTACATCATGAGACTATAATCAGCAAAACCCATGCTGTTGGAAACTCTACAGGTTAAATGACTGGGGATCTTCAACAATTATAAAGTGGGGAAAAACAATGGAAAAAGACATTTTCGACTGAAAGACACAAGACTTAAAAAAAAAAAATACTAAACAATACTTTTAAAAGATGTGCACTTGAGTGATAAACTATAAAAGATAAAAGAAAAGGAGAAAAGAGGCTTGTGGCTGGTTTGGTATCCATAAAAGTTTCTGGGGATAACTGGCAGTTCCATTCCTTACCTGTGTATTAGCTGTAAGAGTATTTGTCTTATAACTGCCTGTGATGTACATTTGTTTTATACAGTTTTCAGTGGCTGAAATTTATGATCAATAAAACAGTAAAAAAAAAGTATTGTGGTGATTTCTGGGTTAACATGGACTATGGAGTATATGCATGAACATCGGCTCCTTCTTAAACATGAAAATTATAGTAAAGGAATGTGAAAAAGATAAAAAGTACCAAAGATGAGGGAATAAGAGACAAAAGATGTCAAAAAATCTGATCCTATGTTATACCCATGTAAGTTGACTATTTTAAAATTAAAACTTTATTTAAAAGTTCAGAAGCACATCAATATAGTTATTAAAAAGAGGGGAAAAAAGCTCTTCAAATATTATACCTTAGAAACTTGGCCAGAGAATATTTTTCTTATATAAAAAATTCCATACCTGAATTTTTGGTATGGATTGGGTTACCATCAGGTAAAGATCTTGCTTTTTAAATAATAATAAATTTAAAATATGAAAATCAGAGTTAACCTAAGTCAACTGTATTTTAATGATAATATATATCTATAAAAGAAATCTTTTAACTTTCAAATTTATTGTTAAAATTGTAAATCAAATGACAGGACATGACTACCATTGCCAAGTAGCAAAATTTCAGAGAGCTTAGAAATTTAAAGATTTAAAAACACACTGTTCAGCGTCTATAATTTTCATTTAAAAAAACTACACTGGCATGAAACTATGTAGAAAGAAAATTTAAAAATATAATAAAATGCTCTAAATTTGCTTTTTTCATTTAAAATATTTTGGTACACACTGAAAAGTCAAAATGGTTTCTTTCACAATGCACTTCATTATTTCTGTGGTCATATCACAACTGAAAACATAACACCTTACTGAGGAAAAGGACTAGGAGTCTGACTTCTAGAGATTTCCTTAAAAAAAAAACTGTGATATAACTGATATATAACGTATTACTTTCAGGGTAAAACACCTGTATATACAGAAAAATGATTATTACAATAAGTCTAGCTAACATCCATCACCATCGTTATAATTGTGTATGTGATAACATTTGATATGTACTCTCTTTAGTTCAGTACAGTTCAGTTGCTCAGTCATGTCTGACTCTCTGTAACCCCATGAATCACAGCACGCCAGGCCTCCCTGTCCATCACCAACTCCCGGAATTCACTCAAACTCATGTCCACAGAGTCAGTGATGCCATCCAGCCATCTCATTCTCGGTCATCCCCTTCTCCTCCCGTCCCCAACCTTTCCCAGCATCAGAGTCTTTTCCAGTGAGTCAACTCGTCGCATGAGGTGGCCAAAGTATTGCAGTTTCAGCTTTAGCATCAGTCCTTCCAATGAACACCCAGGATTGATTTCCCCCAGAATGGACTGGTTGGATCTCCTTGCAGTACAAGGGACTCTCAAGAGTCTTCTCCAGCACCACAGTTCAAAAGCATCAATTCTTTGGCGATCAGCTTTCTTCACAGTCCAACTCTCACATCCATACATGACCACGGGAAAAACCATAGTCTTGACTAGGCGGACCTTTGTTGGCAAAGTAATGTCTCTGCTTTTTAATATGCTATCAAGGTTGGTCATAACTTTCCTTCCAAGGAGTAAGCGTCTTTTAATTTCATGGCTGCAGTCACCATCTGCAGTGATTTTGGAGCCCAGAAAAATGAAGTCAGCCACTGTTTTTCCATCTATTTCCCATGAAGTGATGGGACCAGATGCCATGATCTTAGTTTTCTGAATGTTGAGCTTCAAGCCAAACTTTCCACTCTCCTCTTTCACTTTCATCAAGAGGCTTTTGAGTTCCTCTTCACTTTCTGTCATTAAGGGTGGTGTCATCTGCATATCTGAGGTTATTATTTTTCCCAGCAATCTTGATTCCAGCTTGTGCTTCTCCAGCCCAGCGTTCCTCATGATGTACTCTGCATAGAAGTTAAATAAGCAGGGTGACAATATAAAACCTTGCTGCTGCATTGCTGCGTCACTTCAGTCGTGTCCGACTCTGTGCGACCCCATAGATGGTAGCCCACCAGGCTCCCCTGTCCCTGGGATTCTCCAGGCAAGAACACTGGAGTGGGTTGCCATTTCCTTCTCCAATACAACCTTGACGTACTCCTTTTTCTATTTGGAACCATTCTGTTGTTCCATGACCAGTTCTAACTATTGCTTCCTGACCTGCATACAGGTTTCTCAAGAGGCAGGTCAGCTGATCTGGTATTCCCATCTCTTTCAGAATTTTCCAGTTTATTGGGATCCACACAGTCAAAGGCTTTGGCAAAGTCAATGAAGCAGAAATAGATGTTTTTCTGAAACTCTCTTGCTTTCTCCATGATCCAGCAGATGTTGGCAATTTGATCTCTGGTGCCTCTGCCTTTTCTAAAACCTGCTTGAACATCTGGGAGTTCACGGTTCACATATTCCTGAAGCCTGGCTTGGAGAATTTTGAGCATGTCTTTACTAACATGTACTCTCTTAGCAACTTTCAAATATATAATACAGTATTATTAACTGTCTCACCATGTTATACATTACATTCCTAAGACTTCCTTATTTATTGGTTTGTTTTAGCTTTTGTTGTCTGTGCTTCTGGTGTTAAAGAGAGAAAGAAAGAGAAAGTCATCACCAAGACCAATGTTGAGGAGCTTCCGCCAATGTTGTCTTCTATGAGTTTTATGGTTTCCGGTAGTCCAATCAAGCTTTATATCCAATTTGAGTTAATTTTTCTGTATAATATAAGATAGAGGTCAAGTTTCTTTTTTTTTTTTTTGCATGTGCTGTTCAATTTCCCCCAAACCATTACTAAATGGACTGTCCTTTCCCTCACTGTATACTCTTGGCTCCTTTGTCATAGATTAACAGACCATATGTGGACGGGTTTATTTCTGATCTTTCTTTTTTTCCTTTCTATTTTGTTCCACTAATCTATGTGTCTGTTTTTATACCAATATCACACTACATTAATTACTAAAACTTTGTAATGTAGTTTAAAACTAGGAAGTGTAATGCCTCCAGCTTCGTTCTTCTTTCTCAAGGTTGCTTTGGCTCTTTGGGGTCGTTTTTGATTCCGTATGAATTTTAGGATTGTTTGTTCCATTTTTGTGAAAGATGCCATTGGAGTTTTGATAAGGATTGCACTGAATCTGTCAGAAAAGGCAATGGCAACCCACTCCAGTACTCTTTCCTGGAGAATCCCGTGGATGGAGGAGCCTGGTAGGCTGCAGTCCATGGGGTCGCTAAGTGTTGGACATGACTGAGTGACTTCACTTTCAAGCATTGGAGAAGGAAATGGCAACCCAATCTAGTGTTCTTGCCTGGAGAATCCCAAGAACGGCGGAGCCTGGTGGGCTGCCATCTATGGGGTCGCACGGAGTCAGACACGACTGAAGCGACTTAGCAGAAGCAGCAGCAGCAGCACTGAATCTGTAGATTGCTTTGACAAGTATGGACATTTTAACAATATTAATAATTCTTCCAATCAATGAACATGGAATATCTTTTCATTTGTTTGTGTCTCCTTAAATTTCTTTCATCAATGTTTTACAGTTTTCAGTATACATGTCTTTCAGCTCCATGGTTAAATTTATTCCTAGGTTTTTTTTTTTTGAGGCAAATGGGATTGTTTTAAGTTCTCATTCTGATATTACTGTATTGAAACAACTGATTTTTTGTATCTTGATTTTGTATTTTGCATCTGCTGCCTTTTTAATAGAAATAGTTTAATCACCAATTTTTATCAAGAAGCAGAAAAGTCAAGAAGCTTTAAAAATAATAAGTAAAATTAATGTGTTTTCTATTTTTGGACTTCTAACATTTGTTTACTGTACCAAGAAGAGTGATTCAGCATTCTCTCCAGTAAAAACAATGTTTTATTATTCTCTGATCACTAAAAGCTGGAGCCTAATTCACATCCATTTTTAAAGCAAAGCATGGAAATTAAAGCACTAACAGATTCCATTAGTTTCCTAAGTCATAAAAGTAAAACACTGTCTTTCCTACTCCGGCAAAGTGTCCTAACAGGATAAACATAATGCTCCATGGTATCCATTGAGCACATTAGTACCTATTTAATAGGAGTAGTAAGTCTGTTTTATTTTGAAATATATAGTTCTTCTAGGTAAAAAATAGTTTAAAATGGTAAATGGATAAATAATCCACAATAATTAATTCAATGGATAAACTAAATATGGTGTATTGGTAAAATGAAGCAACCTGGATATGGCAACCTGGATTAATCTCAAATACATTCAGTACAGTTCAGTTCAGTCGCTCAGTCGTGTCTGACTCTGCGACCCCATGAATCACAGCATGCCAGGCCTCCCTGTCCATCAACAACCCCCAGAGTCTACCCAAACCCATGTCCATCGAGTTGGTGATGCCATCCAGCCATCTCATTCTCTGTCATCCCCTTCTCCTCATGCCCCCAATCCCTCCCAGCATCAGGGTCTTTTCCAGTGAGTCAACTCTTCACATGAGGTGGCCAAAATATTGGAGTTTCAGCTTTAGCATCAGTCCTTCCAATGAACACCCAGGACAGATCTCGTTTAGAATGGACTGGTTGGATCTCCTTGCAGTCCAAGGGACTGTCAAGAGTATGCTAAGTAAAAGAAATCAAACCAAACAAGAGTACATACTGTATGAGTTCATTTACATACAACTTTAGAAAAATGCAAATTCATCTAAAATGCAAAAAGCAGATCAGTGGTAGCCTGGGAAGAGGTGGGGCTGAAAAACAAAATGAGGGATTACAAAAAGTGACTAAGTGTTGAGTTTGACAAATACCTTTTCTATCTTGACCTTGGTGATGGTTTCACAGGTGGCACATACATGAAAAATTATGAAATTACACAATTTAAAATATACACTGTGGCTCAGATGGTAAATCTGCCTGCAATGCGGGTGTCCTGGGTTCCTTTCCTGGGTTGAGAAAACTCTGGTGAAAGGAATGGCTATCCATCTTTCATTCACATTTTATAATAATTAGGCACATGGAGCTATTCTGGAGCACTTCTTACCAGGTTAGTCAATGAACAGCAATAAATGATGGCTACCTCCTTGATAAGGCCAATTGGCAGGGACCGAGTAGGTAAAACGGAGAAGGCAATGGCAAGCCACTCCAGTACTCTTACCTAGAAAATCCCATAGACAGAGGAGCCTGGTAGGCTGCAGTCCATGGGGTTGCTACGAGTCAGACACGACTGAGCGACTTCACTTTCACTTTTCACTTTCACACGTTGGAGAAGGAAATGGCAACCCACTCCAGTGTTCTTGCCTGGAGAATCCCAGGGACAGGGGAGCCTGGTGGGCTGCCGTCTATGGGGTCACACAGAGTCGGACACGACTGAAGTGATACAGCAGCAGCAGCAGAATAGGTAAAAAGTGCAGAAGCAGCCTTATGTCAGAGGATGTAAACTAGGGAAAAATGGAAGATTCTTGAAGTAAGGTTTATTTTTAGGGGAAACATCAATAACTCAAATACTAAGAGAAATAATGGAGTTTCCAGTGAGTAGCCATTCCCTTCTCCAAGGGATATTCCCAATCTAGGGGTTGAACCCAGGTCCCCCACATTGTAGGCTGATTCGTTACCATCTGAGCCTTGGTGTATATTTTACATTGTGCAATTTCATAATTTTTCACATAGGCATAGCCTGTGAAAACATCACTGAGATCAAGATGGAAGAGGTTATTTGTATAACTCAGTACTTTGTGGATCACAACAAACTGTGGAAAATTCTTAAAACAATTGGGAATACCAGACCACCTGACCTGCCTCCTAAGAAACTTGTATGTGGATTAAGAAGCAACAGTTAGAACGGGACATGGAACAACAGACTGGTTCAAAATTGGAAAAGGAGTACATTGAGGCTGTCTATATGCAGAGTACATCATGCGAAATGCCGGGCTGGATGAAGCACAAGCTGCAATTAAGGTTGCCAGGAGAAATATCAATAACCTCAGATATGCAGATGACACCACCCTTATGGCAGAAAGTGAAGAAGAACTAAAGAGCTTCCTGATGAAAGTGAAAGAGGAGAGTGTAAGAGCTGGCTTAAAACTCAACATCTGAAAAACTAAGATCATGGCATCTGGTCCCATCACTTCATGGCAAATAGATGGGGAAACAATGGAAACAGTGAGAGAATTTATTTTGGGGGGCTCCAAAATCACTGAAAACAGTGAATGCAGCCATGAAATTAAAAGATACTTGATCTTTGGAAGAAAAGCTATGATAGATAGCATAATAAAAAGCAGAGACGTCATTTTGCTGACAAAGGTCTGTCTAGTCAAAGCTATGGATTTTCCAGTAGTCATGTATGGATGTGAGAGTTGGACCATAAAGAAGGATGTGCACCAAAGAATTGATGCTTTTGAATTGTGATGTTGGAGAAGACTCTTGAGAGTCCCTTGGACTGCAAGGAAATCAAACCAGTCAATCGAAAGGAAATACCTTAATATTCATTAAAAGGACTGATGCTGAAGCTGAAGCTCCAATACTCTGGCCACCTGATGGGAAGAACTGACTCATTAGAAAATACCCTGATTCTGGGAAAGATTGAAGGCAGGAGGAGAAGGGAACAACAGAGGATGAGATGGCTGGATGGCATCATCAACTCAATGGACATGAGTTTGAGCAAACTCTAGGAGACAGTGAAAGACAGAGAAGTTTGGCGTGCTGCAGTTCATGGGGTCACAAAGAGTCAGACATGACTGAAGGATTGAACAACAACCCATTCCAGTATTCTTGCCTGGAGAATTCCATGCACAGAGGAGCCTGGTGGGCTACAGTTCATGGGGTTGTCAAGAGTCAGACATCAACTGAGGGACTCTCCCTTTCACGTTACATGTTATAAATATATACCTCAATTATACTCCTTGGAAGGAAAGTTATGACCAACCTAGACAGCATATTAAAAAGTAGAGACATTACTTTGCCAACAAAGGTCCATCTAGTCAAGGCTATGGTTTTTCCAGTAGTCATATATGGATGTGAGAGTTGGACTGTGAAGAAAGCTGAGACAGAAGAGTTGATGCTTTTGAACTGTGGTGTTGGAGAAGACTCTTGAGAGTCCCTTGGACTGCAAGGAGATCCAACCAGTCCATCCTAAAGGAGAACAGTCCTGGGTGTTCATTGGAAGGACTGATGCTGAACCTGAAACTCCAATACTTTGGTCACCTCATGCGAAAACTTGACGCACTGGAAAAGACCCTGATGCTGGGAGGGATTGGGGGCAGGAGGAGAAGGGGACGACAGAGAATGAGATGGCTGGATGGCATCACCGACTCGATGGACATGAGTTTGAGGGAACTCCAGGAGCTGGTGATGGACAGGGAGGCCTGCCGTGCTGCGATTCATGGGGTCACAAACAGTCGGATACAACTGAGCGACTGAACTAAACCAAACTGAACTGATACCTATATTAGTTCAGTTCAATCGCTCAGTCGTGTCCGACTCTTTGCGACCCCATGAATCACAGCACGCCAGGCCTCCCTGTCCATCACCAACTCCCGGAGTTCATTCAAACTCATGTCCATCACCGGATGCCATCCAGCCATCTCATTCTCTGTCATTCCCTTCTCCTCCCGCCCCCAATCCTTCCCAGAATCAGAGTCTTTTCCAGTGAGTCAACTCGTCGCATGAGGTGGCCAAAGTATTGGAATTTCAGCTTTAGCATCAGTCCTTCCAATGAACACCCAGGATTGATCTCCTTTCAGTTCAGTTCAGTTCAGTCGCTCAGTCGTGTCCGACTCTCCGCGACCCCATGAATCACAGCACGCCAGGCCTCCCTGTCCATCACCAACTCCCGGAGTTCACTCAAACTCATGTCCACAGAGTCGGTGATGCCATCCAGCCATCTCATTCTCCGTCGTCCCCTTCTCCTCCCGCCCTCAACCTTTCCCAGCATCAGAGTCTTTTCCAGTGAGTCAACTCGTCGCATGAGGTGGCCAAAGTATTGCAGTTTCAGCTTTAGCATCAGTCCCTCCAATGAACATCCAGGATTGATCTCCTCTAGAATGGACTGGTTGGATCTCCTTGCAGTATAAGGGACTCTCAAGAGTCTTCTCCAACACCACAGTTCAAAAGCATCGATTCTTCGGCGGTCAGCCTTCTTCACAGTCCAACTCTCACATCCATACATGACCACGGGAAAAACCATTGCCTTGACTAGACGGACCTTGGTTGGCAAAGTAATAGAAGATACCTAAATTGAATAAGTAGGGAAAACCACTAGACTATTCAGTTATGATCTAAATCAAATCCCTTATGATTATACAGTGGAAGTAAGAAATAGATTTAAGGGACTAGATCTGACAGATAGAGTGCCTGATGAACTCTGGACGGAGGTTCGTGACATTGTACAGGATACGGGGACCAAGACCATCCCCATGGAAAAGAAATGCAAAAAAGCAAAATGGCTGTCCGAGGAGGCCTTACAAATAGCTGTGCAAAGAAGAGAAGCGAAAAGCAAAGGAGAAAAGGAAAGATATAAGCATCTGAATTCAGAGTTCCGAAGAATAGCAAGGAGAGATAAGAAAACCTTCCTCAGCGATCAATGCAAACAAATAGAGGAAAACAACAGAATAGGAAAAACAAGAGATCTTTTCAAGAAAATTAGAGATATCAAGGGAAGATTTCATGCAAAGATGGGCTTGATAAAGGACAGAAATGGTATGGACCTAACAGAAGCAGAAGATATTAAGAAGAGGTGGCAAGAATACACAGAAGAACTGTACAAAAAAGATCTTCACAACCAAGATAATCACAATGGCGTGATCACTCACCTGGAGCCAGACATCTTAGAATGTGAAGTCAAGTGGGCCTTAGAGAGCATCACTACGAACAAAGCTAGTGGAGGTGATGGAATTCCAGTTGAACTATTTCAAATTCTGAAAGATGATGCTGTGAAAGTGCTGCACTCAATATGCCAGCAGATTTGGAAAACTCAGCAGTGGCCACAGGACTGGAAAAGGTCAGTCTTCATTCCAATCCCAAAGAAAGGGAATGCCAAAGAATGCTCAAACTACCGCACAATTGCACTCATCTCACACGCTAATAAAGTCATGCTCAAAATTCTCCAAGCCAGCCTTCAGGAATATGTGAATGGTGAACTTCCAGATGTTCAAGCAGGTTTTAGAAAAGGCAGAGGTACCAGAGATCAAAATGCCAACATCCGCTGGATCATGGAGAAAGCAAGAGAGTTCCAGAAAAACATCTATTTCTGCTTCATTGACTTTGCCAAAGCCGTTGACTGTGTGGATCACAATAGACTATAGAACATTCTGAAAGAGATGGGAATCCCAGACCACCTGACCTTCCTCTTTAGAAACCTGTATGCAGGTCAGGAAGCAACAGTTAGAACTGGACATGGAACAACAGACTAGTTCCAAATAGGAAAAGGAGTATGTCAAGGTTGTATATTGTCACCCTGCTTATTTAAATTCTATGCAGAGTACATCATGAGGAATGCTGGGCTGGAAGAAGCAAAAGCTGGAATCAAGATTGCCGGGAGAAATATCAATAACCTCAGATATGCAGATGACACCACCCTTATGGCAGAAAGTGAAGAGGAACTCAAAAGCCTCTTGATGAAAGTGAAAGAGGAGAGTGAAAAGGTTGGCTTGAAGCTCAACATTCAGAAAACAAAGATCATGGCATCTGGTCCCATCACTTCATGTGAAATAGATGAGGAAACAGTGGAAACAGTGTCAGACTTTATTTTTTTGGGCTCCAAATTCACTGCAGATGGTGACTGCAGCCAGGAAATTAAAAGACGCTTACTCCTTGAAAGGAAAGTTATGACCAACCTAGATAGCACATTAAAAAGCAGAGACATTACTTTGCCAGCAAAGGTCCATCTAGTCAAGGCTATGGTTTTTCCCGTGGTCATGTATGGATGTGAGAGTTGGACTGTGAAGAAAGCTGATCACCGAAGAATTGATGCTTTTGAACTGTGGTGCTGGAGAAGACTCTTGAGAGTCCCTTGGACTGCAAGGAGATCCAACCAGTCCATTCTAAAGGAGATCAATCCTGGGTGTTCATTGGAAGGACTGATGCTAAAGCTGAAACTCCAATACTTTGGCCACCTCGTGTGATGAGTTGACTCACTGGAAAAGAGTCTGATGCTAGGAGGGATTGAGGGTGGGACGAGACGGGGATGACAGAGAATGAGATGGCTGGATGGCATCACCGACTTGATGGACATGAGTTTGAGTGAACTCTGGGTGTTGGTGATGGACAGGGAGGCCTGGCGTGCTGTGATTCATGGGGTCGCAAAGAGTCGGACACGACTGAGCGACTGAACTGAACTGAACTGAGAAGATACCTATATAAAGCTATACAAATAAAAGCTAATTGGTATTGGGTGTTTTAGAAAATCATTTGCTCTTTGGTAAGCAACAGTTTTTTATGATTTGAAAGAAAGAAAATAGAATTTATTCATTGAACTTGGCCCCAGATAAAATTTATTGAAATTCAGAATTTGAATAGTTTTGGAACTAACAGCACATTCAATTATAATAGGTTTAAAATAAAGCACAATTTGGGGAAATTTCCACTTTTATGTTAATAACATAGCTTTATTTTTTATTTATTTTTAAGTGTGAATTTGAGGCTCATTTAGTCACTTCTCTTTATCATATTGCCTAAGCATTTCCAGGGATACAAATAATTTTTTTATAATGTGTCTTTAGATACTCTGTTATTATAGATGAGTGACATTTAATTCATTTAACTGTCAAGTTTTTTAATTGATTTCTATATACATTATGCATTACATACATAAGAATACAATATGATTTGTCTTAAATTTATCTTCTGGGTAGTTTATAAGTCTAAACAAAGTAGAGATGTTGCTTTGAAAAATAGTCATGTTGAGAAAAGATAAAATAAAAAACTACTTAAGATAGGGTAACATACAAATTATGAATTCCTAGAGGGCAAAGTTATGCAAATCCTCATCTGGTATTGGGCACATAGTACATTAAATAAATATTTGATGGCTGGAATTGATGAACAAATTAAAAACAAATTTTATCAGAATAATTATATTTTCAATTATGCAGTTTCCAAAGTTACCCTTTGTCTGAAAAAATAACCAATCAGTATATATTCTATAAATAGGATTAAAATTTTACATATGCAAACAAGAAAAGAATGCACTCAAAGGTAGAGAGATTCTGAGAGCGGGGAATCTGGTTTGAGATATGGATCCAGAAAACAATCATAGGATTTTGCTCTTTAGCATCTGTGGAAGTACACACCATGTCAAGGAACATACTGAGTCCAAGTACGAAAGTAATAAAAGAAGACTAAAATGATCTTTTCTGAGTGAGGATAATCCATCCAAAAGTTAATGCCAAAAAAAATATTTGAAAGGACAAAAGTAAAAAAATAAGTTTCTCAGTAAATTATAGAAACTAAACTGTCACGCAGTGTTTAACTGCAAATTAAAAAACTGTTCTGTCTTCTGAGAAAACCACAAACAGAAATCATGAGCTTCTGGAAAAAGAAATGCAGAATAAAGAATTCATCTAAGTATCTGGCTCACTTTCATTTTCTTGCTGTTTTAGATCTAGAAATCCATCAAAACCAGATTTTTTTCATTATGATATTGTTGAAAATCTTTGCAAATGATTATGGCTATTTATATTTTTCCCTTTTGCAACTCTGTATGTTTAAGCAGTAAAAATAGCACAGCTGAGCTCTAAATTTCATTTACATTTAGCATTCTAAAAACTCAGCAGAGAAAATCCACAAAGATGATAAAATGCGTTACAAGATCACACACACTCTCTCTTCTGAATAAAACTTTGCTTAAATAGTATTCATAGTGTTTTTGAAGACACTTAAAAATAAACCTTCAAAGTCAGCTGCAAGTCTTTTATTCTACAGAAAGCTATAGAAAACTATTACTAAACTTATAATTTTAAATAAACTATTTTGCCGACCAAGGTCTGTCTAGTCAAGGCAATGGTTTTTCCCGTGGTCATGTATGGATGTGAGAGTTGGACTGTGAAGAAAGCTGATCGCCGAAGAATCGATGCTTTTGAACTGTGGTGTTGGAGAAGACTCTTGAGAGTCCCTTATACTGCAAGGAGATCCAACCAGTCCATTCTAAAGGAGATCAATCCTGGATGTTCATTGGAGGGACTGATGTTAAAGCTGAAACTCCAATACTTTGGCCACCTCATGAGACGAGTTGACTCACTGGAAAAGACTCTGATGCTGGGAAAGGTTGGGGGCGGGAGGAGAAGGGGACGACGGAGAATGAGATGGCTGGATGGCATCACCGACTCTGTGGACATGAGTTTGAGTGTACTCCGGGAGTTGGTGATGGACAGGGAGGCCTGGCGTGCTGTGATTCATGGGGTCGCGGAGAGTCGGACACGACTGAGCGACTGAACTGAACTGAACTGATTTTGATCATTATTTGATACTTAAGTTTGGATAACCTATAGTGACAAAGAGCAGTTCTGTAGTAGACTGGGAAAGGGAGGAACATGAAGGGCAAAATGAAAAGATTACAAAGGTGAACAAAGAAATTTTGGGGTTTGATGGGTAAGTTCTCTATTTTGATTTTGGTGACTGTTTTACAAGTTAAGCATACGTCAAGAATTATCAAATTGTACAATTTAAATATATGCAGTTTTGCTGTATATAAATTATACTTCAATAAAACTGCAAAACAAAAGCAATGTTTTATATAACCAACTGTTTTTTTGGTAAACAACAGCTGTCAACCATTCAAAGAACCTCAGAAAATTTGTACTCAGATAAAAATCAGCAAAACTCAGACTTCAAAACATTTTGGAGATAATAACATGACTGTGATTTGATACTTACCTTTAGATAAATATCACTGTAGGTACTCACTGTCTATATATTTGACTTCATTTAGAATTCTAATGAGCACCTTAAAGAGTATCTAGTCATTCCTTCAACACATAGTTACTATGTGTCAAGCACTGTTCTTGGTACTGAACCTGGTTTCATAGAATGTATATTTTGGAGACTCTTTACCTTAGATTCTCATTTCCTTGTAAGTTTGTGGCAGGGAGTGAGAAGCTGTGTGATTTAAAAAACTGATTTATATTGTTACTGGGAACTGGCATATATCAATTGCCCATGTTTGTTCTAAATACACAACTATGGGCCAGGGGCTTCTCAGCTTGCTCAATGGTAAAGAATTCGCCTGCCAATGTAGGAGACGTGGGTTTGATCCCTGGGTGGGGAAGATCCCCTGGAGAAGGAAATGGCAACCCACTACAGTATTCTTGCCTGGAGAATCCCATGAACAGAGGAGCCTGGTGGGTTATAGTCCATAGGGTCACAAAGAATCAGACGTGACTGAGTGCGCGCACACACACATACACTCACCCATGGGCCTGCGGCAATCTGTGTTTTTCTCATTCTCTGGTTTTCCAAATGGAATGAATATCGTGGCTATCTTGCTTTTTTCTAATATCACATACTGACTAGTTAAGATGTAGACTTAGATCTGTGCCTCACTGAGAATCCACCTTACCCAAAGAACCTGGCCTTGGAGCTCAAAGCAACAACTGAGCAATAGGTTGGGTTGTCTTTCTTTGGAGAAAGAGGAATGTATTTTCAGTTACGTGGATGGCTGCAGCATATTACCAAAGGCATTTGAAAACTATGTAAGTGGGAAGAAGGGTATCAGTTCAGTTCAGTTCAGTTCAGTCACTCAGTCGTGTCCGACTCTTTGCGACCCCATGAATCACAGCACGCCAGGCCTCAATATCCATCACCAACTCCCGGAGTTCACTCAAACTCATGTCCATCGAGTCGGTGATACCATCCAGCCATCTCATTCTCTGTCGTCCCCTTCTCCTCCCACCCCCAATCTTTCCCAGTATCAGAGTCTTTTCCAGTGAGTCAACTCGTTGCATGAGGTGGCCAAAGTATTGGAGTTTCAGCTTTAGGGTATACAGGGCACCAAAGGCATAAATTGTAGAGGACATTTCTTTTTATCTGCTCACCATCTCTTTGGGACATGACCCTCTTCCCCAATCTGTAGTGTGTGCTTCTGGTCACCATCGCAGTATTTAGGGGTAGGTAAATGATCCAAATCCTGCCAATTACAGTATTCCTGGTCCAGTGGATGTTGTGGTTGATTTAAAGATGACGTAATCCCAGTCAGATTGGCTGGAGTCCATCTCAGAATTTCTGCTATAGCTATACAGAAAGAAGACTGCTTTCCTTTTGCTAAAATTGATAACTCTGAGAGCAACATAACCCCAGAGTTGCCAAAATCCACTGTTTCCACAGTGTGTTGTGAATGAAGCCAACAGAGATAAGACAAGACTAGGAGATGAGGGTAATTTGATTAAATTTATCTAGTTCCTGTATCTAGTGAAACCTCTTGGCACATGCACTGCTGGACTTCCTGACTACATTAGCCAGTCCCGAAAACTGGCTGAAAATTGTTTGAGTTAGGTTTCTGTCATTTTTAATGGAAACAGATCTGACTAAAACACTGAACTATCTGCAGTTCTCTAAATACACATAGCTTCATCATATACCTGTTCTGGAATATCCTTGCCCTATGTTTGCATTTGGTTAAGTCTCTACTATTTCTTCATCAACCAGTCTTCTTAGAAGTCTGTCTTCCCTCCCTGCCCCAGGTTCCTTCATCACACAATTTGTTACCAACTCAATTATATCATGATCTGTGAAGCTTATCATAGTTCCTCTTAGTCAAAATCACCAACTTGTTCCTTTATATTCCCACAGAACTATTAACATGGCTTTTTAGTACTTTTTGCACTGTATTATAATTTGGATGTGTTTCTTAATTCCAATATGTGAGTTGAGGGAGGGAAATGAATGTCTCTTACTCATCTTTATACCACCAACATTTAACTTACTATGTTGCTGGAGACAATGCTCCAAAGTCTCGAATTTTGCCCATTACACAAATGAGGTACTTAGCCTTACTCTTACCAGTCTCTCTTCAGGGAATTTTGCATAGTAAAGAGATAATGTCTTCCCTTAGAGCAAAAGACAGCAACACTTATTGTCCAGATAATAATGTCTTTCTCTGGAACCCATTATTTTTTATAGCTGCCCATTATAAAAGATCTAGCTTCCCTCAGCTCAAAGTTCCTCTTATGTAATGCAACCCACTGCATATGCAAATATCATCCAGCTCTCTTCACATCACCCTCTGAGAAATGAAGATCACTGAGTCAGTGAAAATATGTTGATACTCCAGCAACTACTACTGCTGAGAGTAATAAATGAGCCTTTGTCTCTGTCCCAGGAGCCTTGTGTGTTCTCCCAGAATCTATGATATGGTTACGCTAACTTGTTCTCTTGCCAATAGGATAAAATATCAGATCCTTCACAGTCCCTGATGGTTCTAGTGATGAGAATGAAATAGTGGTGGAGAGACAGCTTTCTGGAAGAGAAAGTATGAGGGCTTCACCAGATGATAACAGGAAATGGGAAGAGTTCATGGGAACTGGCAGTGAACATGACCAAACTGTATAGTCAACCAGGCAATAAATTGTCCCCCACTACACTACCTGCTCAGAGGAGGAACTGGGAAAGATGGTTATAGACCAAGTACTGGGAGTAGGAAGTACCTTCGGAGACAGTTGACCTAGTTGTTGTTAGCTATTTTTTGGGTGGAAAGATATCCTCATCAATCTGTCGAGCAGCCTCAGGTCTAACTCACTGTAACAGTACTAAGTACTATTATTAACACTAACTGATAAGATTTATCCTAGGCTGGCAGAAGATTCCATTCCCTTTCAGACAGCACAGACTACCATCTAAACTGAATACGAAAAGATAGAAATTTGTGAAAACTATGGGATCAAAAAAGCAAGAGAGTTCTAGAAAAGCATCTACTTTTGCAGTACTCTTGCCTGGAAAATCCCATGGGTGGAGGAGCCTGGTAGGCTGCAGCCCATGGGGTCACTAAGAGTCTGACACGACTGAGTGACTTCACTTTCACTTTTCACTTTCATGCATTGGAGAAAGAAATGGCAGCCCACTCTAGTACTCTGCCTGGAGAATCCCAGGGACGGGGGAGCCTGGTGGGCTGCCATCTATGGGGTCGCACAGAGTCGGACACGACTGAAGTGACTTAGCATTTGCTTTATAGACTACTCCAAAGCCTTTGACTGTGTGGATCACAACAAACTGTGGAAAATTCTTAAAGAGAGAGGAATACCAGAGCACCTTACATGCCTCCTGAGAAATCTGTATACAGTTCAAGAAGCAATAGTTAGAACTGGACATGGAACAACAGACTGGTTCCAAATTGGGAAAGGAGTATGTCAAGGCTATATATTGTCACCCTGCTTATTTAACTTATATGCAGAGTACATCATGCAAAATGCCAGGATGGATGAAGCCCAAGCTGGAATCAAGGTTGCTGAGAGAAATATCAATAACCTCAGATATGCAGATGACACCACCCTTAATGACAGAAAGTGAAGAGGAACTCAAAAGCCTCTTGATGAAAGTGAAAGAAGAGAGTGAAAAAGTTGGCTTAAAACTCAACATTCAGAAAACTAAGATCATGGCATCTGGTCCCATCACTTCATGGGAAATAGATGGGGAAACAATGGAAACAGTGAGAGACTTTAATTTTCTGGGCTCCAAAATCACTGCAGATGGTGACTGCAGCCATGAAATTAAAAGACACTTGCTCCTTGGAAGAAAAGCTATGACCAACCTAGACAGCACATTAAAAAGTAGAGACATTATTTTATCAACAAAGGTCCATCTTGTCAAAGCTATGGTTTTTCCCATAGTCATGTATGGATGTGAGAGCTGGACCATAAAGAAGGTGGGGTGCTGAATAATTGATTGTTTTGAATTATGGTGCTGGAGAAGACCTTGAGAGTCCCTTGGACTGCAAGGAGGTCAGACCAGTCAATCCTAAAGGAAATCAGTCCTGAATATTCATTGGAAGGACTGATGCTGAAGCTGAAACTCCAATACTTTGTCCACCTGATGTGAAGAACTGACTCATTGGAAAAGACCCTAATGCTGGGGAAGATTGAAGGAGGGAGGAGAAGGGAACGACAGAGGATGAGATGGTTGGATGGCATCACCAACACAATGGACATGAGTTTGAGTAGTCTCCAGGAGTTGGTGAGGGCCAGGGAGGCCTGAGGTGCTGCAGTCCATGGAGGGTCACAAAGAGTCAGACACGACTGAGGGACTGAACTGACTGATGGGCAGAAAGCAGGCAAATCAATACAACTTTCACTGGTTTACCTGGGAGATGAGGGGGAAGGTTCCATATTTTTTTCCACAATACCACTGACATTAGGATTGACTGGCTACTGAATACTGTTTCTGACACAGCTTGGAATCAAAGGCCTTATACAACTGGCACCATTCTACTTTTTACAACTTTATCTGTCACTCTGTACCAACAGAAGGAATCTGTATCAGCTAGCCAGTTTTATTCACTGTAAATCCACCATGAATATTGTTTAGAGCCTAGATGTCCATCTCTGCTCATGTGATTTACCCTGTCTGTACTGCCCTCCCCTTATTCTGCCCTTATTCATCAACAGTCTAATTCAAGATCCATCGTTTCCATGAACTCTTTACTAATTATCCTATCTCATGTTAATCTCTTTCTACTAACACCAAACTATAATAACTATTCTAATTCTCACATGATGCCATTATCATTATGTAACAGTATATGTACATATCTTGTCTTTCTCAAGCAGGCTGTAATTTTCCCCAAATTATGGAAAATACATACATTTTCAAATATATCCTACTGTGTTCACTGGGCACAGTCATACCCACTATAGGAACTCAAGAAATAATTTTTTTTATTGACTGATTTAATCACATTTTCTTTCAGCACTACCTTCTGAGCAACAACTAGGAACACCAAATTAACTCAACAAAACCCAGGTGGTAAAAGATGCCAAAGATCTAATTGGTTTAAATGAAGGGAATTCATAAGCACTAAGTTCTATTCAACTAATGTAGCTGGCCATCAGTCAGTCAGTCAGTCAGTCAGTCAGTCAGTTCAGTCGCTCAGTCGTGTCCGACTCTCCGCGACCCCATGAATCACAGCACGCCAGGCCTCCCTGTCCATCACCAACTCCCGGAGTTCACTCAAACTCATGTCCATCGAGTCGGTGATGCCATCCAGCCATCTCATTCTCCGTCGTCCCCTTCTCCTCCCGCCCCCAACCTTTCCCAGCATCAGAGTCTTTTCCAGTGAGTCAACTCGTTGCATGAGGTGGCCAAAGTATTGCAGTTTCAGCTTTAGCATCAGTCCCTCCAATAAACATCCAGGATTGATCTCCTCTAGAATGGACTGGTTGGATCTCCTTGCAGTATAAGGGACTCTCAAGAGTCTTCTCCAACACCACAGTTCAAAAGCATCGATTCTTCGGCGATCAGCCTTCTTCACAGTCCAACTCTCACATCCATACATGACCACGGGAAAAACCATTGCCTTGACTAGACGGACCTTGGTTGGCAAAGTAATGTCTCTGCTTTTTAATATACTATCAAGGTTGGTCATAACTTTCCTTCCAAGGAGCAAGCGTCTTTTAATTTCATGGCTGCAATCAGCATCTGCAGTGATTTTGGAGCCCAAAAAAACGAAGTCTGACACTGTTTCCACTGTTTTTCCATCTATTTCCCATGAAGTGACGGGACCAGATAGGCAGCCTTATTCTGGTTAAGTTCACTAAAGTGCTGAAACAGACATTTAGAAGCACAACTTGACTTTATATGAGCAGAGTCTCCAAATGAACTTCAGTTTTGGTCTCTAATGAAGACCACCCTGGTAGAAAAAGAAGACCCACTGCATGACCACTTCTGGTATCCCTGTGATTAGCGGTCACTTGTGCAGTAAACAACTGGCCTCATTTACCAAGAACATCATCCAAAATTCAACTACTTGGAAATCGCTGTAGCCCAGGGAGGTTAACAGCTGAATAAACAAACATTCTAACTATCCTGCTACCACATTTGAAGGGGTTTCACTGCCAGAACTGGGAGAAAGCATAAGGTCAGTGCTCAAAACTGATATCATTATGGTTAAAGAAAAAGAAAAGAGTCTGGCATAGTATTTTCCATATGTTTTTATAAAAGACAAAGAACTATTATGGAAAAAAAATTAAACTATGTTTTAAAGTACTTGTTTTGAGATACCACTAATATTTATAATTCTGCAAAAAGCTGAATGCACAGGTATATTTACTTCTTTGTTACAGAAATTTAATAATTCACCTGGAATAAGCAAAATGCTAAGAAGCAAGAAAAAAACATAAGTAGTCTGAAGTGACATTTGTTCAGATGATCTTTAATGATGAACAGTTTTTTCAACGCCAATGTCAAATTCTACAACTCAAAATTCATTGCATTAGTTTCAGCTTTCTATTTAGTGTTGAAATGTAAATGTCCTTGAGAGGGAATTATATTGCCCTTAGCTGTTAATCAGTTAATGATGGGAGTGAGATATATTTATTAGGTCTTTCTCTAAAAATAGGCTTTGACAAGAAGGGTAAATTATGGAAGGAAAAAGATACACTGATTGTTTGAAACAGATAAGAACTCATGCCCAGAGGGAAACAATATACACAGGAGAGACCAGAGGCCTCAGGAAAGAAATTCTTTGGCTATTTCATAATTTTCTCTGAGAACTACACTGATCCTAGACTATTAAAGAATGGCCTCATTTTTTATTTTTATCAAACCTAATTAATCTTGATGTTTGGGAAAAAGAGACAGTGGGGGCTTTACACAGTCTGAATTTAGTATTCAATTCAGTTCAGTCACTCAGTTGTGTCCGACCCTTCATGACCCCATGGACTGCAGCGCGCCAGACCTCCCTGTCCATCAACTCCTGGAGCTTGCTCAAACTCATGTCCAAACTCTTTAAAGTTAAGGCCTAATTCACCTTTTTTTGTTTGTTTGTTTTTCGTGATTAACATAAAATAGGTGTCTCTAGGACTTCCCTGGTGGTACAGTGGATTAAGAATCCTCCTTGCAATGTAGGGGATATGGGTTTGATCCTTGATCCAGGAAGATTCCACATGCAATGGAGCAGCTAAGCCTGAGTGCCACAGCTACTGAGCCCATGAGCTGCAACTACTGAAGCCCTTGTGCCTAGAGCCTGTGCTCCTCAACAAAAGAAGCCATCAAGGTGAGAAGCCCACGCATTACATACAGAGTAGCCCCTACTCTCTGCAAGTAGAGAAAGCCCGTGAGCAGCAAAGAAGATTCAGTGCAACCAAATAAATAAAATAGGTATCTCTAAAGGATCTATTGAAAATTAGTAACTTAGATTTGGATTTTCTCTTAAAGAGGAGCCAAAAAGGCAAGGGTACTCCCATAGTTAGGTGGACTTTTGGTTCTAAGGATCAGCCAGTCACTAACATCTACATGGGCTTCCCTGAGGGCTCAGTGGTAAACAATCTACCTGTCAATGCAGTAGATGTGGGTTCAATCCTTGGGTCAGCAAGATCCCCTGGAGAAAGAAATGGCAATGCACTCCAGTATTCTTGCCTGGGAAATACCACGGACAGAGGAGTTTGGAATTCTATAGTACATGTGGTCATAAAAGTCGGATATGATCTAGCAACTAAACAACAATACACATCCACATAAGTGCCAATCAAATTGTATGTGGAGAGAATGTCGGAGATTAGCACCATCATTCAAGATCTGAATGTGGGATTTGTGCTCTCTATTAGAGCACTGTTTAATTTGTCAGACTGGCCCCTACAGAAATCAGTTTTATTCTTGAGAATGACTGTAGACCGCCACAGCCCCATTTACAGCTGCTGTCAGATGTATTGAATAATATTATCACCCAAGCAGATGACTGAGACCCCCTTCACATGATGTGTAATCATTGATTTGGCAAATGCACCCTTTTCATTTATGGTTTTTAAGAGACTGAAAGGTAGTTTACATTCATGTGGGCCCTTTTCAATCTAGAAGTATCAGCAGTTCATTTTTACAGAGACAGGTATTTCAGGTAAGTGTGCCTTTCCTCCCTTTATAGGTTTAACTAGCACCACTATCTAGGGAATTACAGAATACCTGATCCACAGGCATGGATCCTCACAGAGCACAGCATCTCTACATTGAAGGAGATATAAAAGTGACCCCCACAGTATGATCCATTTGTCTTAATCCACCTTGTACCATCTAGAGGTAGCCAGTCTCATGGAACATTGGAACTGCCTTCGAAAGTTATAACTGAAGAACCAGCTCAGAGGATGCAGTATGAAACGAGAGTACCACCCTCTGAAACAGTGTATTTGTTAAATCACAGACCTCCACATGACGTTTCGTCTCTAATAGGAAGGATACACAAGTTTGGGAACCAAGAAGTAGAAGTGGGTGTGGTCCTATCTGCCATCACTTCTAGTAAAACAGGATAATTTTTCCTTTCTATCCCGACAATCTTGGACTTCACAGGGATGGAGATCCTGATACCCAAAGGGGCTCTCCCTTGACAGGAATCACAGAAAAGCTCTTAATAAACTAAAAATTATGGCTGCTACCACAGCATTTTAGATTTTTTATGACAAAATATAAGCAAACAAAAAGAGAGGTCACCAACTTGGCACGGTTAATTGACTGAAAGACAGGAGGAAAAGGAGGAAAGACTACTTCATACCAAAGAGGCAGGAAGGAATTTATGTGGAATTCAGGTGATACAATGGAACTCCAAACAAAAGTTCATCCCCGAGGTTTAGGTTAACCACTAGACAAGTCACCAAGACTTACTGAGAAGAAGAGGAGAGTGAAAGGGATTTGAAATGGATAGTGAAGGAGGGAAAAATAAGTACCAGTTGTGGCCCCAATGTAACTGGATTGACAATAGCCATAGGACATCCCATTAAAACAAACAGACCTATTAGACCAAAAATAAGTGGTGATACAGCACATGAAAAGATGCTCAACAAAAACAAACAGCCCAATAAAAAAGTGAATGGACAGAAGATCTAAATAGACATTTTTTCAAAGAAGACATACAGATGGCCAAAAAGCACAAGAAAAGATGTTCAACGTAATTAATTATTAGAGAAATGAAAACCAAAGGCACAGTGAAGTATTACTTCACACTGATCAGAATGGTCATCACCAAAATATCTACAAACAATATATGTTTGAGAGGGTGCAGAGGAAAGAGAACCCTTCTACATTGTTGGTGACAATATAAATTGGTACAACCACTATGAAAAACAGTATGGAAGCTCCTTACAGAACTAAAAATAAAGCTACAATATGATCTAACAATCCTACTCCTTGGTATATATTCAGAGAAAACCATAATTCAAAAAGGTAAATGCACCCCAAAATTCACTGCAGTACTATTTACAATAGCCAAGACATGGAAGCAACTGAAACATCCATCAACAAATGAAAGATGTTGTATGTATATACAATGGAATATTACTCAGCCATAAAAAGAATGAAATAATGCCATTTGAAGCAAAATAAATATAGTTTCTTATGCTAAGTGAAGTCAGAAAAAGACAAACATCATATGATGTCATTTATATGTGGAATATTAAAAATGATACCAATGAACTTATTTTACAAAAAAGAAAATAGACTTACAGACATGGAAAATAAACTTATGGCTACCAAAGGGGATAGTGGAGAGGAGCAGGGAGATAAATTAGGAATTTGGGATTAACATGTACATACAACTGTATATAAAATAGGTAAACAAGGACCTACAGGGAATTCTACTCAATATTCTGTAATGACCTCAATAGGAAAAGAATTTAAAGAGTGGATATATGTATATGCAAAACCAATTCACTTTGTTTTATACTTAAAATTTACACAACATTGTAAATCAACTAAACTCCAATAACAATTTTTTTAAAAATTTAAAAGAACTACATGAGGTGATGGATATACTAACTATCTTGATCATGATAATAATTCCACAATGTATATCAAGTCATCACATTGAATACTTTTACAAATGTAATTATATTTGCTGATTATTCCCGGTTATTTTTCAATGAAGTTACAAAATATCATAGAGCTTATCATTAAAACAACATGACAACTGTGTAGGAACAGACAACCATTCAAGTGGAACAGAAAACAAAGTTCAGACATAGACCCCAAAACCATGAAAATTTAGTATATGATAAGGGTGACATCTTGAAATCACTGCTGCAAAGACAAATTGCTTAACAAATGGTTTTGGGACAACTGAGAAGCCATTTAGTAAAAGATAAACTTAAGCATATATATTGCAATATTCACACACACACACACACACAAAAACAGGTAATTTGCTCAAGATACTCAGGCTATCTCCTCAATTCTCATTCTCTATTAACTTAAGCCTTTTGTCATTCAATAATTAACAAAAGCTATCTCAGAAGTATACACCTAGGACCATCATTTTGGTCCCTTATTTAATAACTTTTACTGGATTGTATTTTGACATTGTGATCAATCTATGCTCAAATATGGAAATCACACAATATCATGAATTGCTGCCCTTCTTTTGTACAGGCAATACATTTTTATCCAAGGGAGAGAAGAGAAGCCTAAAACTGACTGTGTTTCATTGTTTTGTACCAGTACAAAGTTCAGACTCAAGTTTGCAATTAATTTCTGATAAATTGTACAGAACGTTGTGGCTATGTTGTGTGGAAAAGGTTTTTCAATCTCAGCTGAGTTTTTAATTCAAGTCAGAAGTTATGTTACTAGCCCCCAGTCCCTTCCCTGGTTACTCTTCACAAAACTGTTTGAGTATCTTCCTTCTGCACACACAAATTTTTCCCACTCTTGGGATTTAGTCTCCCACTTATAGAGAACACAGACTCCATCCTATTGGCCTCTTTCAACATCTTTCTTCTTTTGAAACAAGCCCCTACACTTGTGCTCTGCAAAACTTCTTTATTCTCAATCTTCCTTGCTTTTTAAAAATGCACTGAAGTCTGTGAATTTCCCTCTAGGGTTTGGGTGTTGCTTTAGGTACAATATTGGATTTTATATTGATTCGTTACTCAATTATAAATATTTTCTAACTTCTGTTGTGATTTTTTTTAATTCTCATGATGTTTTTAAGTTACTGAAGTTTATTTTACTGCTCTTAATACTGTCAATTTAAAACTTAATCACACTGTAAACAGAGAATGACATTCACCTTCTGGAGGTGAGTGTCCAGGAATAGTATTTTTGAAACTTTTTTTACAAGTCCTAAATAATTTCATCTATTACAATTGCTTCATTTAATACTTCTATGTGGAGTCTTATACCAACATGTTTCTCTAGTACATTCTGAGTTTCAAGTCTACAATTTTCTATACGTTTATGAGACTAATTTCCTGTATATCCCATAGGCACTTTCAGTTCAGTTCAGTCGCTCAGTCGTGTCTGACACTCTGCGACCCCATGAATCACAGCACGCCAGGCCTCCCTGTCCATCACTAACTCCCGGAGCTCACTCAAACTCATGTCCATCGAGTCGGTGATGCCATCCAGCCATCTCATTCTCTGTCGTCCCCTTCTCCTCCCGCCCCCAATCCTTCTCAACATCAGAGTCTTTTCCAGTGAGTCAACTCGTCGCATGAGGTGGCCAAAGTATTGCAGTTTCAGCTTTAGCATCAGTCCTTCCAATGAATACCCAGGATCGATCTCCTTCAGAATGGACTGGTTGGATCTCCTTGCAGTCCAAGGGGCTCTCAAGAGTCTTCTCCAGCACCACAGTTCAAAAGCATCAATTCTTTGGCGATCAGCTTTCTTCACAGTCCAACTCTCACATCCATACATGACCACAGGAAAAACCATAGCCTTGACTAGACGGACCTTTGTTGGCAAAGTAATATCTCTGCTTTTTAATATACTATCTAGGTTGGTCATAACTTTCCTTCCAAGGAGTAAGCATCTTTTAATTTCATGGCTGCAATCAGCATCCACAGTCATTTTGGAGTCCAAAAAAATAAAGTCTGACACTGTTTCCACTGTTTCCCCATCTATTTCCCATGCAGTGATGGGACCAGATGCCATGATCGTAATTTTCTGAACGTTGAGCTTCAAGCCAACCTTTTCACTCTCCTCTTTCACTTTCATCAAGAGGCTTTTGAGTTCCTCTTCACTTTCTGCCATAAACATGGTGTCATCTGCACATCTGAGTTTATTGATATTTCTCCCGGCAATCTTGATTCCAGCTTGTGCTTCTTCCAGCCCAACCAAATTAAAACCAAAGCATTATCTCCACCCGCCCTAAATATCTTCCTCCTTCTTTTTTATTCTGTTTTTATAATGAAGATCTCCATTCTCACCAACTGTTCAAGCCAAAATTATTATAATTCATTTTTTATTCCTTTCTCACATGAGTTGAATGAACTGGACTGCGATTCAAGTGCTGTGAATCATATTTCCTAATTATCTCTTGAAGCTGTCCGTTCCTCTCTATTTTTACAGGCCCTCATCATCAGCCCCTTGGCTTTGCATTATCCTCCCAAATAGCCACAGTCTTGCCACCTCTCCTTTTTCTCCTCCTTGTCATCTCTCCCTGTCTGCTTCTCTTCTTTGTTCCATCTACCACTTATACATTGAAATACATTTCTGATAACTGTATTCCTTTGGTTAAAAATTTTTGATCACTGTCTACAGGATAAAGTCTAAATATAGCACAACATATATGATCATTTACCTGAGAAAATTCATCTACTATGCAACGAGAAACTTTTCAGGCTTTATATATGATTAAACATGCTATTTTAAATTCTTAGACACACAATTCTATTAAGAGCCTAATGTTAAGAAGGATTTAAATAGAAGTTCTGCCTTATATATGAAATCTTACATATTATATTTCTATGATCAAGAAGAAATTATGATCTGTGGATTTGGCCCCATTTCCCAAAACAACCTTGCACCACTTATTGAGAGAACACAGGTTGCATCTTTAGCCTCATAAACAATTTAAATAGGTAAGCAGTGGCCACAGGACTGGAAAAGGTCCTGTTATCATTCCAATCCCCCAAAAGGACAATTTCAAAGAATATTCAAACTACCATGTAATTGTGCTTTCTTCACAAGCTAGAAAGGTTATGCTCAAAATCCTTCAAGCTAGGCTTTAGCAGTACGTGAACCAAAAACTTCCAGATAAAGAAGCTGGGCTTCAAAGAGGCAGAGGAAGCAAAGATCAAATTGTCAACATTCACTGGATTATGGAGAAAGCAAAGGAGTTCCAGAAAAATAACTTACTTCTGCTTTATCAACTATACTAACACTTTTGACAGTGTGGATCACAACAAACTGTGGAAAATTCATAAAGAGATGGGAATACCAGATGACCTCCTGAGAAACCTGTATGTGGATCAAGAAGCAATAGTCAGAACCAGTCAAGGAACAACTGACTAGTTCCAAATTGGAAAAGGAAGATGACAAGGCAGTATACTGTCACCCTACTTATTTAATTTACATGCAGAATACATCATGCAAAATGTGGCTGGATGAAACACAAGTTGGAATCAAGATTGCCAGCCAGGAGAAATATCAACAACTTCAGATATGCAGATGAACCACTCCAATGGCAGAAAGTGAAGAGGAACTAAAGAGTCTCTTGATGAGGGTGAAAGAGGAGAGTGAAAAAGCTGGCCTAGAATTCAACATTCAAAAAATAAGATCATGGCATTCAATCCCATCACTTCATGGCAAATAGAAGTAGAAAAAGGGAAGCAGTGACAGATTTTATTTTCTTGAGCTCCAAAATAACTGCAGATGGTGACTGTAGACATGAAGTTAAAAGAAAGGAAAGCCATGACTAATCTTTCCTATTTGGAAGGAAAGCAGCTTTGACAAACCTATAAGCATATTAAAAAGCATATGACAAAGGTCCATATAGTCAGAGCTATGGCTTTTCCAGTAGTCATGTATGGATATAAGAGTTGTTCCATAAAGAAGGCTGAGCAACAAAGAATTGATGCCTTTAAGTTGTGGTGCTGGAGATGACACTTGAAAGTCCCCTGGACTAAAAGGAGATCAAACCAATCAATACTAAAGGAAATCAACCCTGAGTATTCATTGGAAGGACTGATGCTAAAGCTGAAGCTCTAATACTTTGGCCACCCAATGCGAAGAGCCGATTCATTAGAAAAGACCTTGATGCTGGGAAAGATTGAGGGCAGGAGGAGAAGTGGGCGGCAAAGGACAGGATGGTTAAATAGTATCACTGATTCAACGGACATGAATTTGAGCAAACTCTGGGAGATAGTGAAGGACAGAGGGGCCTGGCGTGCTGAAGTCTATAGGGTCACAAAGAATCAGATATGACTTAGCAACTGAACAACAATAAAAGGAGGAAGAATTGGTATATGTTGGGACTCAGTACCTTCCAGGACTCAAAGACAATTAGGCAATGTTCTGAATGGTGACTGAAAATCATAAAATTTCAAAAGCAACAGAGAAAAAAATTTCTAGAAAATTAAGTGATGAGTGAAAACATGGCCCATGCATACTTTAACCTGGCTTTATAAAGAAAAGGAAACAATCTTAAACCACACTGATAGCAAGGAGATGGCACACTCCTTCTAGGATACATACCATATGTAACTAAAATTACAATACAGTAATCCATGTTCATAAAAATAACCTTTAAAGATAATAAAAGATCAGTTAGATTCTATATCCTCAGTATGATGAAGACAGGTAAATATGATTCATTCCAGGAATATTTTCAGGACAAATGATTAAAAACGATTTATGCAGGCTCATAAAAAAAAGATAAACATATTAATCAGTTAGTTACTACTTTAATTGTCTGTTAATAATAAATTTCATTACTATAAACAATTTCATTTCTCCCAGCATCTGACATCAATACATTGCTTTTTTTACTTCCTATTACCTATTATTAAAACTAGATGCAGTTATGTTGTTTTGATTTTTGAACCATTAACCTCTAATATGTTTTTAAATTAGACTGTCAGTAAGAATAGACATTTGCTAAAAGAAATTAGCCAATTCTGAAAGACAGCTGTGGAGTAAGAAACAGACCTTAGAGTTTACAAAAAGAAGGAGAAAGCATCAAGATAGTACTATTCCTAGAAACTCCGCCTACTGTTTTGACACTATGGGGACTTTATTGATCTAATTTATTTATTGTGAAGTCAAATCCACTTTCTCAGTGTTACTGCTGCATCTATGACTCTGAATTAGATGTGAATGTGTATTTATATGTTTTGTTGTTGTTTAGTCACTCAGTCGTTCCAACTCTTTGTTCCCCCATGGACTACAGGGTTATATACTTATGTATGCATATATTTTGGTTTATATTTTTGAACTAGGGTGAGCTTCAGAAATTTATCTCCATGTAGTATATCTTTAACTCCTTAAATGATTTTTTAAAAAACTTAAATGTTTCATCTCATAAATTTATGTCCTATGTAGTCTTGCAGAAAAGAAAAAGCCCCTCTACATCAAGGATGAAGCCAAAGTAAGAATTTCAAAGAATATACTATACAAGCAAATCTTATGCATGTACGTACTCATGTTTATTCTAGAATATGAGATCCAAATGAAATACGCACATTAAAAACTTGGAAGCAGTCTGCATTAAAAATTCAATGGCATTTATGTTCTGAAATTTGGTTGCAAGCCCGAACTATGTGTTACTAGTAGTTGTTGTGCAGAACAAATAAATCAACTGTGATCTAACCAGAACTATGTGGCTATATGTTTTCTATTTTCTGGAGATCACTGTCGCATACCTCCCAACATAACAGAAAACATTTAGTCCAAACTGTTTACAAAGACATAAACTTTAAAGAGAATTTTGCTTAAGCCTATTATATAAAAGGTTTAACTAATCAAGTTTAATTGTTATGACATTTATTTAAATTAATTACATTCCCACCAAAATTTTACCTCTGGTCCTGGAGGGCCAGATGGCCCTTGGGGTCCTGGGTCACCTGTTTGGCCCTACAATGTGGAGGTTGGGGGAGAGAGATCAAAGTATAAACATTAATTTAATAAATATGATTGAAAAAGGAAACATATAGTATGCAAAAACTGTTAAATATGTCACACAAAGTTGTAATGACTTTCTGGCAAACAGCAGTCAATATATTATTTCAAAGTTGTAATGACTATTCAGAAAGACTTAAAATCATCATCATTGTATGAAACTTACTATATAAGATGTGTATTGATCTATACATATTTATCCCGAAATATTAGAGATACAAATGAAGGGAAAAAATTGTGGTGTGGGTATGTGTTATCCAAAGATAAGAGAATAAAGTTTGACTTAACCAAGTAGTAAACTCTAGATAAGAACTGCTTTCATAAACAACTAGAATTCCAGGATAGCCTCTGAAAAATTCTCTCTCCTTTGATAACTATAAGGGGCCTGATTTAGTAATTAAGAATCACCTGGATTTAAATGCCTATTGCTTAATCTCTCTCACCCTATTTTCTTACCAATAAAACAGGAATAATAATAATGTTACTAACAGTCTTACAGTCATTGTGAGAAATAAATGAGACAAATGTAAAGTGTTAAGCACAGTGCTTAGCACATAGAAAGTATTCATTAAATGTTAATCAGTTTTATAACTATTAATCCTTCCATTCACATCCTCTCTCATCTCCTGGATGTTACCTAGAGTTCCTAGATTGCTTTGATCCTTTGATTAAACTTCTGAAGATTTGATTTCTATATCTCTGCAGCCATTTTCTGACATTCAGGTTAACAATGTGAAATCAGGGCTGGAGAAGAAGGGTAAAAGCCTGATCCTGGAGAGGGTTGGTGATCCTCTCAAGAGTTGAAACTACAGAACATGGAAGGCCAATAGTCTGATATCCTTGTTTTCATTAAAACAACTGAGTTCATTAATTTTGTCATATTAAATTTCTATGTGAGCTTCAAATCTGATAACAGGTCACAGAATATATAAAATTTCTTGAATTTATTATACATAAACTCTTATATATAACATGGGTTTATCCAGTTTCCAAGAAGTAAAGCATAGTTTTCCATATGTACTAAATTCATCCTTATACAGCGCTACAGCCTCTGGACTTAGGCAATACACAATCAAACCTAGAAAAAAGTAGTAAAATATTATGCAGAAGTTTACTTCAGTTCCCCTAAATAAACAAAATTATACTCCATAGTGAGTATCTAAGGGAGTCAAATTCTTGAAATGAAAAGTACCTCAGATAGAAACAGTATTTTCACTGAGGCCCTCTAGTGGCAAAATCTAAACAAGATGCTACATTTACAAGCTTGAAAAAATGGAATAGAGCAGGCCTTTGTTATCAGAAAAGTTGATCCACAACCTGATATTTAAGAACATGAACTTGTGGAATAATTTTATTTATCCTTCAGAAAAATTTTCATTTTGAAAAATTTCAACTGCAAGTTTCCTTGAATGTCAATTTACCTTTATAAAAATGTAAAGAACTGAAAAATGATTAAGTAAACTTCCATAAATGGTAGCAACTTCTAGCTAAAAAATGAAAAGGACATAATTGACTTTGTTTTTTCTCTTTTAAAAAAACAGTATTTCTTAACTTCATATAGGTAATTTTCTCTAGTTTTTAAATACTTGCAGGGTAAAAGTTTCCTTATTTCAGAATGTTAAAAACCTTCTAGATCAGAACATTCTTTTATCTTGAAAACATTCTTTCATGTTACAACTTAGATCCATTGAAAACAGTATCAGTGACACTAACATTGTAGATAACAGAGAACCAAAAGTAGGAGACATAAAAGAATAAAGACATTCATATGACTTCGGCATTCATTGCATGATAGGGAGCAAATGGTTTAGATAGACACTAACTTGTACAGTTTATTTTTAATACAGTTGCTGATTTTTGTAAGAAATTTTTCATTAAACATGTGCCTCTTTCCATAACTAGGAAAGGTTTCCAAGTCAAACATCTACAATTTTTTAAATAATAGTAAGATACAAACAAGTGATAAAGTGAGAGTCTAAAGTCAAGGTGGTCTCACAAATAACAATTCCTAACTCTCTTATCCTATCTTTAGTCCAAAGTACATATTTTTCAATATTTGATAAAACAAACAAAAAATAGTCAGCTGTCTCTGACCAAAGTAATCCCTGCTGATATTAACATTTTTTATTAGAATAGTACAGAATGTATAATATGAACAAGTAAAAGCCTCACTCTCATCATTTCATGCTCCCTGAATCACTGCCTAAAAGTACCACATTAGAGTGTCCAGTGACTCCAGGAGGAAAAAATTAAAGGTTTTAAGACAACATGTTAAAGGTGAAACAGGAAGTCTTTGCTTTAGCTTGGACTAGAGAAACACTCGGAGAAGGCAATGGCAAGCCACTCCAGTACTCTTGCCTAGAAAATCCCATGGGTGGAGGAGCCTGGTAGGCTGCAGTCCGTGGGGTCGCTAGGGGTCGGACGTGGCTGAGCGACTTCACTTTCACTTTTCACTTTCCACTTTTACACATTGGAGAAGGAAATGGCAACCCACTCCAGTGTTCTTGCCTGGAGAATCCCAGGGACAGGGGAGCCTGGTGGGCTTCCATCTGTGGGGTCACACAGAGTCGGACACGACTGAAGTGACTTAGCAGCAGCAGCAGCAGCTGCAGAGAAACACTGCGGAGAAGGCAATGGCAAGCCACTCCAGTACTATTGCCTAGAAAATCCCATGGATGGAGGAGCCTGGTAGGCTGCAGTCTGTGGGGTCGCTAAGGGTCGGACACAACTGAGCTACTTCACTTTCACACATTGGAGAAGGAAATGGCAACCCACTCCAGTGTTCTTGCCTGGAGAATCCCAGGGACGGGGGAGCCTGGTGGGCTTCCGTCTATGGGGTCACACAGAGTCGGACACGACTGAAGTGACTTAGCAGCAGAGAAACACTGATAAGCATTATTGTTAAGAGAGGAAAATATTAAAAAGTCACAGAGCTGCAAGGAATCTTATGTATAATATAGTCTGACACTCATTTTAAACATCAGAAACTAGATACCATGGTGGTTAAATATCCAATGTCACAGCAGGTCAGTGTCAAGGCTGGAACCAAAATCTACATCTCTGTTATTTAGACCAGCTATTCAGCCTTTCCTAATTTCAATAAATATGTAATCATTGTAAATTAAATCAAAGAGTAAAGAAGACATTAAAAAGGTTTACCTGATACAAGCATGATATGACTAGTTTTATCAAGTAATTAATTATAAAGCATGAGAATAATACCATTTATTACTTAGTACTGGCCTTAGAAAATATGTCATACCATTTCATTATTATCAAAAGAAGTATTTTGCTAACACTGAAGATATTTAAAGCTCCTTTTATGTGGTTTCAAATCATCCTTGAAAAATAGAAGCTTTTTGTTAGCTTGACCCATTCTCCTGCCCCTTATGAGATTCACATCCGTGGCACAAGTCTGGGTATATTGTTAACTGAGTGATAAGTAGTAAAGGCAAATCTCACCATCAACGTATCATTAGACAAATAGATGCCAACAATTTTCAAAGAACAATTGTTCTTTGGATTAAATAATTCCTGGGACATGTATATAAAATGCTGTCACTGTTAGAAGTCATAAGGAATGGTGATGTAAAGCTATGTAACTTAATGTTGCTTGCTGCTGCTGCTAAGTCGTTCAGTCGTGTCCGACTCTTCGCGACCCCATGGACTGCAGCCTACCAGGCTCCTCCGTCCATGGGATTTTCCAGGAAAGAGTACTAGAGTGGGTTGCCATTGCCTTCTCCATTAATGCTGCTTACTTTGAAGCAAAAATAAACAATCCAAAGATGAGAGGGTGGAGTTAGGGAAACATGGTGAAATTGCTCAGGAAAACACTCTTTTATAATGTTAGATTAATAAATTATAATTTTAAATCTAGTTTTTGGATCTGGAGAATTCCATGGACTGTATTGTCTGTGGGGTCACAAATCGGACACGACTGAGTGACTTTCACTTCATTTTGGATCTACAATCACAGTCAAAGAGTTGTAATCAATATTAAAACGCTAAAGCAATCTTAAAACACTGAAGAATAAAACACTATGGCACAGTGGCTAAGTGCATGGACTCTGACATATGTGGTCACCAAGGTTTTCTTGGGTGACTACCAACTAACTATGGGAGCTTGGGCAAGTTATTTAACTCTCCATGTCTCACTTTTCCTCATAGGTAAAATAGGAATAATAATAGTACCAACTTCATATGACTGTTTTAAGGACTAAATTAGAAGTATAGGTCTTAGAATACTGCCTGGCATTTTGTAAACACTCAGTGAATTTTAGGTATAATCATTACTATGATTTTTAATATGTAGATATATACCATTAATTCAAGTTTTAAGCACTCTATTTAAATGTTTTTAACTATTCAGTAACTTTAGTTTTATAGTTTACTGGGCTTCAAGTTAACTACAATACACGGTATCCTTTTATTTCAATTAATTGATGCTCAAAGATTTAAAAAAGACGAGGAACTAGAATATTTGGGCCCATAAGAGAATATGATATGCTATCTTTTCTTCAGAATGTTTTCTTAATGAAACAGATATTTGGATAAATTACAGTGTTATTTAAGGTTGCTTTATATTTTCTGGCTTAAAATCTACTGCTTAATTTAAATTCTATCTATAATAGATTAACCAAAATCTTTAAGGCTCATGGAAATTTGGTTTTGGACTGGGATGAAGGAGGTGAGGAGGGTGAGGTCCCATAATCTATGGAATGTAAGCTGAAAACTTCCAGGATTAGCTGTATTCTAAAACTGGAGAGAAAATGCCATACTGGTAGACTTAAACCCTACTTCTTCCATTCCACGAACACCAAGAGGTATCAAGATTCATGCCATAGTGTGCACATGAATGAGAAAGAACAAGCAAAAGTGCAAACCTACTGAAGGTCCTGGCTTTCCTCTCATCCCTGGTGGTCCAGGAAAACCCACAGCACCCTAAAAGAGCAGTAAGGAGAGAAGTTATTACACCACAGGAGGCAGATATGCCTCTACTTACAAACTATTAAAAAAAGTCACGGAATTATTCCAAAAGAAATTGAGAAAATGTTTCAAACAAGACATGCAGAATCATACTGATACTATATCCTAAAATAATACATGATTTTAAATAGTGAGTACTCCATTCTTTTTGAAGAATGCATACATTTTCACTGTTTGGTTTTTTTTTTTTGTATTTATATAAAACTAATGGTACCTTGTCTCCAGTATACCCTGTTTCTCCTTGCTCTCCTGCAATGCCTTGTTCACCCTGGGGAGCACAATTTCATACAAAGACACTTAAGCAATGCAAAGGTGGCAGGAAGAAGGCAAAGACAAGTTATACAAGAATAATTTCTCTATTTTTCCTACTTTTGAGAAAACTTATAAAATAGTTACAGATTGAATCCCGTATTTTAATAAAAATATTTTATAAGTGGTGTTGACCCAAATGAAAAATAAATGTGATAAAAAAATTATCTCTATGACAATGTAAATATTTAAATCACCTTATCACCTTTGATTCCAGGTAGGCCCTTATTTCCCGAAAGACCCTAAAAAAGAAAGTGATACTTTGTGACATTATAGAGAAATCAAAGTGAAATACCCATTAGGTAAACAGAACCATACCATTGGGCCAGGGATTCCAGAAGGTCCAATTGGTCCCACAGGGCCAGCACTGCCCTGAAAAGCAATAAGAAAGAAAGGTATCCTTGAGCACCACTAGGATTAAAAAAAGAACATGGTAAACTTAATGAAATAATTCATCTTACTAAGTTCCCACACATGCCTTGTTCTCTAACAATTTCTTTTCCTCTTTACATTTCTAAATCATACCAATCATTCAAATTTTAGTGAGGTCTATTCTGCTTCCTTAAGCCTACTCATACTGATCTAATCTACTAGGATCCTTCTCTTCCTTGAGCTCTTATAGTTACTATCCACAGGATTCATTTTGAAATATTTCTCCAAAAAGACATCTTGACGATAGGGGAAATATTTTAGTGCCATGTTCCCAGGAAGTATTCAAAAATACTTCATTTGATTTTCTTAGATTTTTCTTTCACCCATTTATTCAGCAAATATTTACTGGGCAGTTACTATGTGCTAGGCATTCCAATGACTTCATGATCTACAGCTTGCAGATAACAAAACTGACCCTAAGTTCAGGGAACTGAGTAGTAAATAAAAGGCTCTACTCTTCTGGGTTTCTCTCATTCATTCATCATTTAACATTTATTGAGCAGAATACATATCAAACATTGTAGCAGTGTTGTATGGTAGTGTTGAGGAAATACACATGAAAAAGACAGTCACCAATATCAAGCTTTTCAATTTAACTTCTCCAATGCAAGATCACTCAAAAACATTAACTACCACTATAATCTCTCGCAAGCAAGAAACCCAGAGAAACTTCCACACGTCATCTTAAAATTCAAAGGACAATAGCAACTCTAAAAGTTTCTGAAAGTAAAATCTGAAAACATAATGGAAATCTCTTGATTGTCTGGAGATCACTTGATTTTTGTGTCAACAACGCGTTTTTCTTCTTTCTTTTCTCTTGCTTCCTCTTTCTCTTGCTATCCCTTTTCCTTCTTTCTCTTGCTACTCTCTGCGCCTGGCTAACACATCATCCTTCATCTTCAAAGGGCTGCTTTCAACCTTCCTTTTATGCTTTCCAAATATTTAGGAACTTTTAAAGGTGTGTTTGTGACAATGCTGAAAATGTTGTTCAGTTTAGTTAGAATCCATATTTCTTAGGACAGTATTCCAGACTCTTACTACCAGTTTTCCATCAGTATTTTCCATCTTATCTTCTACCAGTTGTTCCTACTTGCCTTTTCCTTCTCCCTCCTCTAAATCCAACATTCTAGACACAATGAACTGTTTTCTAGTCTGAACATACTCTCCCTTCTCACGTGCTCCAAGCCTTTGAAAACCACTAATGGAATATGCTTCTGCTACAGTACTAAATATACTGCACTGTTTTGTTTTTTTTTTCTGTTGGTTTCCTTTTTTGTTTGTTTTCCCCCTATCTTCCTACTCTGTCCATTCTGTGAGTGTAGAAGCATGTTTTATTCTTTTTTTTTATATCTCAAGCCCAACATAATTATTGGCACATAATAGTTTTGAAATGAAGTGTGGAATAAATACTGGAGGAAGAAATCAACTTTAAATTTAAAACAGTATTTTCTAGAGTGCTGACATAACAGTACATTTCTGAGTCCACATTTATATACTACAAATTTCAGAATGGAAAATATGACATCTTTACTTTGGGGTGAGTCCTATAGTCTGTGAAACATAAGATAAATTATTCCCAACATGTTTAATCCTGAAAAATATGAGACTGTGAGAGGCAGAATAATATTTTCCAACTTAACAAATGGAAACACAGCATCAATACATCATTGACAAATTCCATTGATGGGAAATAATTATTCTTATAATTACAGTGGCTAGTTTATTCAAAGTTCATAGCTTTAAAACTTCTGATAGTCGTTAAAAATACAATAAATATCTTTGTTTGGAAATTACACAGCACTAATTCATTCAGACACGACTGAGCGACTGAACTGAACTGAATTCATTTAAGAAATGGAAAGGAATATCAAAAACAAATATATCTTTATTGTCCTGTTGTTTTTCTATGGACAATATCCTTAATTCTTATTTCAGTAAATATACTACTGTGCATAGACTGGCATCTTCAGATGAATATGCCTTGTATGCACAATATTCTATTTTACTTTTTAGTATCTCTGAAAGAAAAATCACAAAATAACAAATTTCAGGAGGTATCAAAAAACATATTCATTATAAAGGACCAAGTAAAATAAAGAATCTATGGGTGTGGAAACTTCCAAGAAACATCAAATATGTTGTGGTATGTCACAGGCTGTATGGAAAATCCTACTCCTAAAAAACTAAATCCTACTCCTAAAAAAACTACATACTCTGAAATTGATTCATGATAGATTAGTAACAGTTTTCAGTTCCATAACGATAACCTGAAGGTCCTTCAACACTCCCTACCTACCACACTTCATTCCCATAAGAAGATGAAGCAGACAAAAGAAATAATTTCATGCACTGGGGCTTAGCAGAGGGTGTCTGGGATATAGTAATAGAAGCAAAAAAAGCCTCCCACAGAGTGACAAATAATAGAGAACTTTTGAGTCAAAGTCAGTCAAAGAAATAGAGAGACCCAAGGGTAGGTTCTCACCCAAGTAGCAGCCACTAGCCAATTATAGTTCACGAGTGAGCATATCACCAAAAAGATTGTGAATGCCATTACTGGGCTTTTCAACCATACCCAGCCACAATACCAGGCAATAATCACTGTTACTAATTGAAAAGGCAAATGACAGTAACAATAAACAGGATAGAAAAAATAATCTAGAGAAAGCAGTATCACCTCTTGTCAGGAACTATACCTGCCCTGCTGGACGGGAACACATGAAAAACAACAGTTCAGGGCAAACTGATAAACTGTTTACTATGGAACACCAAAGTTCACCTAATCTTTCCTAATTGTCTTCAAAACCTCACCTCCTTCCATTCCTCTCCCATCACCCCATACTTCCCAGGCTGCAAGCCCACTCTTTCTTGTTTCATTTTCAAAACATTCCATTCCCCGCCATGTCTGTGCATCTGAATACAGCCTTCTTCTGCCCAAGAGCCCCTTTCCCAACTCGCCCCACTCACACACAGTCAACAAAACAGCTTAAAAGACATCTCCTTTGTGAAGTCACTCTGATTTTATAAGATAAATTGCTCCATTTTCAGTGGCTTGACTTGAGGCCATATTAGATTATAATATTGCCAGGAAGCAGGAATCTTAATTTGTTTATATATATAATTTTAGGCCTGGCATCTAGTTCAGCATTCGATACACAGTAGGTGCTACCACTATTTTGATTAAACTTGTAATAAATATACAAGAGAGGAAGTAATAACACCTGTTCTATCTACTTTAAAAATTAGATACATGTGAAAGAAAGTACTTTGAAAAGTATAAAATACCATCTCTATTACTGTAGAAGAGTGAGGACTACAAAAATGACTGTTAGTTTCACAAGCCATTTTCATTTCTATAGCATCTCTTCCCACCTACCAAAGGGTGAATGGAGGAAGAAAAAGGACAGAAAACCCAGATATTTTTCTTGAGCATTATTATGTGTCAGGCACTGTGCTAAGTCCTGGAACTGAAAGATAAGTAACAGTTAACTATTGGGCAGAAAAGTAGAGCTTAAGTGTTTCAGGCAGACAAACAAGTGCAAAGGCCATGTAGTAAGGAGGCTGCATCTGAAGAATGAACAGCTTGGCTTATGCACAGAGTATATTCTCAAGATGCAGAGAGGAACCAAAAGCCTAGACATCTTAGGCCATGTTAAGAATATCGGTCTGGGTCTTAAACATAATAATGGAAACTTTGGAGCTAACCAACTTTAATGCTAATAGGTCATATGAAGAATCCACAAAGTGTGTCTCTGGAGTCCAGCTCCCTTCCCCTGCTTCCTGTCTCTCCCCACTGGTAGGGCCAGTGACTACCACTTACAGGCACAGCCCTATTCTAAGTTCTGAGAAAAGAAATTGATCATTTGGGCTCTATCTTCACATAGGGCTTCTCATGACATCTAAAGAAATCTCTTAAGAGATACATTACATATTTTAAGGTTGTAAAAGTTTTAAGAAAATGGAATAGCACAAGGGGGAGAATTCTGAACTCTGGATGACATCACCTGGCTTCAAATCCCAGTTTAACACTTATAAGCTAAATGGTCTTAGGCTGTTCTGAGAATTAAATTACCTAATCTTTGTGACTGGCCCATAGAAAATACTAAATGAAAGTGAGCTGTTATTGCTAATTTTATTATAATTACTATACTAACATTATAGAAAAGTCTAAAGGTCTTAGACTAACTGTAGTTTTTTAACTCTCAATTCTATAATCTTGCCATCCCATATGGGAAAGTTAAAACCTGTTATGCTGATTTTTACCACAGATCCAATAGTAAACTTCTGAAAGATATTCCTTTGGCCAGGCCACCACCTTCTGCCACGAGTTAAGATGGGGGAAAAACTTTAAATTTGTAAGACCTGTATTCAAGTTAAAAATACTGTAGCTATAATTTATGGCCTAAAACTCTGGAGTCTTAATTACCTACTTTACATATTGGAATGAGTTCTAAATTGATTTTTAAAGGAAATTCTAACTCTGCCATGGTCATGCCCTACTTTTATGTGAATAGAAATAGGCTTACCTTTAAGATTCTATTTTCATTAAGCTCCTTACATTTCATAAAAGTACGTCATTCTTGCTTTTAGTTCAGTTCAATGTTAAAGCATATGGCTCTAAATTTATATACCATATCTCTAACTTATATCTCTATCATGAACCAGAAGTCTGGATGAGAGAAATTTATATTTATGAAGACATATCAGGAAGATACATACGACAGTTTGATTAGTCAAATGAATAATCAAAAATGTATCTGAAAGACACGTATCTGGACTGGATTGTTTTAGCCTTCAAAGAATTGCTTTTACTAAACTGTACTTTGATGACATCAGAAACTTTAGTGAAATTTAAGAGTTGAATTTACTGTATAAAAATTAACTAGTGAATAAATAATAGTTACTATTTTAAGTACAATAAAATGAAATGGTATGAAAATGTTCAATGGTACTGGCGAAGTCTGGCGCCTACCTTTCGTTCAGGATGATTTTCCTAATCATTTATTTAATTTTATCTCATAAAGCCTATAGTTACTACGTACTTTTGTTTAGCCCTATCTGTATCACCAGACCAGATGGTATGAAAGTCTACCTCAAAGAAAAGAAGTGGCTGTTCTAGGTCTCATACTTCTGGAGAAACCGAATCTTGATTAAGTATCCTTCAATGAAACAGATAAATACACTTATACATTAACCTGTAAAAATTTGTTATTTCAGCTTATCATAAAGTATAATTCATTTTTAGATTCATATTACTGATCAAATTTGCATATCTGGCAGAAAAACACATGTGAGCAAGGCTGATATTCAACAATGACACTAAAAATTTTCTTTATCCTAAAGTTTGTAAAACACATTGAACAAATATAAATACACACAAAAGAATTTTATAAGAAGGATGACATTTGATACTTACTCTAAGCCCAGGAAATCCCGGAGGACCAATGCTACCTATAAGTCCCTATGTAACAGAAATGTGCAAAACTGGTTAAATTTGATTCCAAACTAAGAGTATTTTCTAAAGATGAAGACAAAAATTTCTAGGAAAAAATATATCAAATTTTACCTTCTTCTAGCTAACTTCTGCAACTTCCCTACTCTTTTGCATCCTAAGAAGTGCAATTCTTTGGTGGCAGCTAACGTTCTATAAAAGTAGCCCTGGTTCCATGCTTTTGGATGCCAGGACTACCACCTAGCCTGGGATAATAGATTTCTTTGTCTGTTATGTGACTAAGTCTCGTTAGTAACCAGCATTATAGATATAATATTAGCCTACTGTTGCTGTTTAGCCTATTGTTGTTGTTATTTAATCTCTAAGTTGTGTCTGGCTCCTTCTGTGATCCATGGACTGTAGTCCACCAAGCTCCTCTGTCCACGGAATTTCCCAGGCAAGAATATAGGACTGAGTTGCCACTTCCAGGGAATCTTCTCGACCCAGTGATCAAACCCGCATCTCCTTCACTGTAGTTGGATTCTTTACCACTGAACCACCACGGAAGCCCTAATTAGCCTATATGTAGTGAGAAAAGACAGGATAGTCAACTTGCTGGGTGAGAAGAACATTTTCAGATGACTTAAAACACTGTCAGCTCTTTTGAAGTACTTTATTTAAATTTTCTAAATTTCTCATTTATAAAACAGAAATAATATGTTTTCATTTCGTAAAGAACACAATGAAAACTGTTATGTAAAAGGGTCTGAAAATTTTCATAAGGCACTATACAAATGTAAGAAATTACCAACATGGTTAAATTATTTGTACCAGGATTTAAACTATCATTTTTCCAGCTGATTCCTGATGAGCCTTTGTGACAGCCTTTTGACCTCATCATTACAGTCCTTGTAATAATTCCTAATATATACCATGTCAGTGTTATGTCATTTACATGGTACAAAGTATAAGAATAAATCTTCCCTATTTTTCTGCATTTAAACTGTTTTGAAACAGAGGTGTGGCATAAAATTTAAAGAATTATAAAATCAAAAATATCCAGTTTATCCTTGCATTATAAAGATGATTCAAAATGCTCTTCAAGAAGTGTAATTTAAGTATAAAAAGCAGATTACAAAGGGTAAAATGTTAAATATTGTAGGAGTCCAACTCTAACAATCTTCATGTATACTTGACAAGATGGTTTCATACTAAGTGTGTAAAGACATAAATGGTATAAAAGAAAAATGTAAATAATGCTTAACTTTATTATGCCTGAAATGAGAAGCTGCTCAGAATCATGGGCAAGAAAAATATGACAAACATTTTACTTAAGACATGATTCAATTTTTTAACAGTTTGCTTCAAAATCAGTTCTACTCTTATTTTATCTTCCAAGCCTTATAACAAAACTTTTGCTAAATTCAATGCATAAGCTAATTAATTTATATCTTAGAAAATGAAATAAAAGGAAACTATTTTCAAACACTATTTTATTTACAGATGTCTACATATAGGAATTATTCCTAATTCAGGCAAAACAGCATTCCATCATTTTTTACAATATGTTAAATTAATTTTTGAATTTTAACTCCCTGATCTGAACAGAGATATCTAAATGATCCCTCAAAGACTTCTCTATAAATTACTCAAAAGTAAGGTAGATCAATGATAGGTTTGAGTCCAAAACAGCAATCACTAAATGCACAATTTTTACATGAGGTTTGTTAGTACCTTAATATATATGAAAGGCTTCTTTCCCATGTCCGCCCACCTTCCCACCAAATATACAAGTCAATATTGTGACTGTATACTCCTAATATTTTACTTAGTAATGTATAACATAGTCAAGATACGGAATTGTAAAGATCATCTCAAGACAGAATTTGTAATACTTTGTTTTACTTCTCTTGTTGTAAAATCACAAAATGGAATGTGCTCAGTGGTATTACAACTGTCTGGTTAAGAGTGCTTGTCAGGAATGTGGTAATGAGCATGAGAAGTATGGTTCCTATGGAATCCAAATGACACTAGAATGCAAGGGTGGACCTTCACTATTTACTCACAGGACTGCCATCAGGACCCGCAGGGCCTCTGTCTCCAAAGTCACCTGGAAAACCCTAACCCAAGGAAAGAAAAGAAATGCTGTTAAAACCAAAATAAGGAATTCATCTTTGCTTTGTTTTCAGGTAAGAAACTTTGTAATAGGAGGTATTTATTTCCTAACCTATAAATTATAGTGCAACAAAAATGTGTATTGTTTTGCATAAAATATCACTGATTTTCAAGTACATTATTTCTATATTTTATAAAGACTACTTTTAGTTCAGTTCAGTTCAGTCGCTCAGTCGTGTCCGACTCTTTGCGACCCCATGAATCACAGCACGCCAGGCCTCCCTGTCCATCACCAACTCCTGGAATTCACTCAAACTCATGTCCATCGAGTCGATGATGCCATCCAGCCATCTCATTCTCTGTCATCCCCGTCTCCTCCCACCCCCAATCCTTCCCAGCATCAGAGTCTTTTCCAGTGAGTCAACTCGTCATTCTGCTGCTGTTGCTGCTAAGTCACTTCAGTTGTGTCCGACTCTGTGTGACCCCATAGACGGAAGCCCACCAGGCTCCCCCGTCCCTGGGATTCTCCAGGCAAGAACACTGGAGTGGGTTGCCATTTCCTTCTCCAATGTGTGAAAGTGAAAAGTGAAAGTGAAGTAGCTCAGTCGTGTCCGACCCTTAGCGACCCCACGGACTGCAGCCTACTAGGCTCCTCCATCCATGGGATTTTTCTAGGCAAGAGTACTGGAGTGGCTTGCCAGTGCCTTCTCCGCAACTCGTCATTCAGTTCAGTCGCTCAGTCGTGTCCGACTCTTTGCGACCCTATGAATCACAGCACACCAGGCCTCCCTGTCCATCACCAACTCCCGGAGTTCACACAAACTCATGTCCACAGAGTCGGTGATGCCATCCAGCCATCTCATTCTCTGACGTCCCCTTCTCCTCCCGCCCCCAACCTTTCCCAGCATCAGAGTCTTTTCCAGTGACTACTTTACATGCCACAAAATATATACAGAAAGATAAGCTGGAGGAAACAGAAATGTGTTCATCATTATATAAAGAATCACTGAATTAGAGGAAATACAATCAAGATTTCCAACTGACTAATCCATTTTTACATCCACTATTTCATGTTGTTTGTATATACCCACCACAGAAAATGAAATGGCTTATAATACTGAGCATAAAATTAGTACACTTATCTTGTACAAAAGGCTTTACGCACATTGTTACATATATACTACTTCATTCCATCTTCACAACAGGTCAAATCAGTGAGTATAATATCCTCACTTTGCAGCCGAGCAAACTACAGTGTAGAAAAGTTAAGTCACTTGCACTTTCTAGTGATGGCTGGGACCAAGATTTGAATGGATGCAGTCTGACTGCAGAGTCAGCTCTTTTTACTGTCTATACAAATACTTTAACTCATCACTTCAAGATATGATACAACTGTAAGAACATCATTTAAGAAAAATGCCTATAAATATTGCAAATACAAAATGGGATGTCACTGAAATATAGACTTCTTAAATGCCTACTGAGAATTCCATAGAGTAAAACTATTAAGGGCAGTAAATTAACATACTTTCTAATTATAACTTCTATTGCAAAATAACTCAATTACTTAGTTACTCTTACTTTACATATTAAAGTTTTCACCAGTGATTTATCACTGAGTTTATCAACTTTAAAGCTCACTTTTAAAAGGACTACTTTATGGGACTTCTTCAGTGGCGCAGATTTACAAGCTGGATTTAGAAAAGGCAGATGAACCAGAGATCAAATTGCCAACATCCGCTGGATCATAGAAAAAGAAAGAAAATTCCAGAAAAACATCTATTTCTGCTTTATGGATTATGCCAAAGCCTTTGACTGGGTTGATCACAATAAACTGGAAAATTCTTAAAGAGATGGAAATACCAGACCACCTTACCTGCCTCCTGAGAAATCTGTATGCCAGTCAAGAAGCAACGGTTAGAACCAGACATGGAACAATGGACCGGTTCCAAATTGGGAAAGGAGTATGTCAAGGCTGTATATTGTCACCCTGCTTATTTATATGCAGAGTACATCATGCAAAATGCCGGGCTGGATGAAGCACAAGCTGGAATCAAGATTGCTGGGAGAAATATCAATAACCTCAGATATGCAGATGACACCACGCTTATGGCAGAAAGCGAAGAAGAACTAAACAGCCTCTTGAAGAAGGTGAAAGAGGAGAGTGAAAAAGTGGGCTTAAAATTCAACATTCAAAAAACAAAATCATGTCATCCAGTCCCATTACTTCATGGCAAATAGATGGAGAAACAATGGAAACAATGAAAGACTTTATTCTTTTGGGCTCCAAAATCACTTCAGACGGTTACTGCTGTCATGAAATTAAAAGATGCTTGCTCCTTGGAAGAAAAGTTGTGACCAACCTAGACAGCATATTAAAAAGCAGAGACATTATTTTCCTGACAAAGGTTTGTCCAGTCAAAGCTATGATTTTTCCAGTAGTCATGTATGGATGTGAGAGTTGGACTATCAAGAAGGCTGAACACTGAAGAATTGATGCTTTTGAGCTGTGTTTTTGGAGAAGACTCTTGAGAGTCCCTTGGACTGCAAGAGGATCAAACCAGTCAATCCTAAAGGAAATCAGTCCTGAATATTCATTGAAAGGACTAATGATGTATCTGAAGCTCCAATACTTTGGCCATCTGATCCAAAGGGCTGACTCATTAGAAAAGACCATGATGACGGGAAAGATTGAAGGCAGGAGCAGAAGGGGACAACAGAGGATGAGATGGTTGAATGGCATCACCAACTCGATGGACAAGTTCCGAGAGATGGTGAAGGACAGGGAAGCCAGGTGTGTTGCAGTCCATGGAGTCACAAAGTTGGGACACAACTGAGTGACTGAACGACAAGAACAGCAACAATGACAAGAACATTGCAGTGGTGCAGTGGATAAGAACCTGCCTACCAATGCACAGGACACGTGTTCAATCCCTGGTCTGGGAAGATCCCACATACCTCAGAGCAACTAAGCCCTGGCGCCATAACTACTGAATCCAAGTGCTGTAACTACTGAAGCCCATACACATGGAACCTGTGCTCTATAACAAGAGAGGCCACCACAATGAGAAGCCTGCACACTGCATCAAAGCGTAGCCCCCACTCGCTGCAACTAGAAAAAGCCCTCTCCTGCTTGCTGGTCTCTTCAGTGTCTAATTTCTGCCCTGAAACTAGGGGGTGGTGGTGGACACCTTTTTAGGCTCACTTGTTCAGTCGTGCTATGGGGAGGAAGGAACACTGCAGACAAATATCACTGGCATCTGTGGGGAGTGCTGCTCGCAATTTCTTGGCCACACTGGGTTTGCCCCCGCTCATGGTGCATGTGCTGTCCCAGTCTACACTGCACAGGCTCTAGGTTGCTCTGCCAGGAACTGTCTGAGGCCGGCGCTGGGTTGTATGCACATCCCAGGTCTAAGCTGCTCAGGTACTATCCAAAAGTCTACAAGCAATAAATGCTGGAGAGGGTGTAGAGAAAAGGGAACCCTCTTACACTGTTGGTGGGAATGCAAACTAGTACAACCACTATGGAGAACAGTGTGGAGATTCCTTAAAAAAACTGGAAATAGAACTGCCATATGATCCAGCAATCGCACTCCTGGGCATACACACTGAGGAAACCAGAATTGAAAGAGACATGTACTCCAGTGTTCATCGCAGCACTGTTTATAATAGCGAGGACATGGAAGCAACCTAGATGTCCATCTGCAGACGAATGGATAAGAAAGCTGTGGTACAAATACACAATGGAGTATTACTCAGCCATTAAAAAGAATGCATTTGAATCAGTTTTAATGAGGTGGATGAAACTGGAGCCTATTATACAGAGTGAAGTAAGCCAGAAAGAAAAACACCACTACAGTGTACTAATGCATATATATGGAATTTAGAAAGATGATAATGATAACCCTGTATACGAGATAACAAAAGAGACACAGATATATAGAACAGTCTTTTGGACTCTGAGAGAGGGCGAGGGTGGGATGATTTGGGAGAATGGCATTGAAACATGTATACTATCATATGTGAAACGAATTGCCAGTACAGGTTCAATGGATGATACAGGATGCACGGGGCTGGTGTACTGGGATGAACCAGAGGGATGGGATGGGGAGGGGGTTCAAGATGGGGAACACATGTACACCTGGGGCAGAGTCATGTCAATGTATGGCAAAACCAATACAATAATGTAAAGTAATTAGCCTCCAATTAAAATAAAAAAATTTTAATTAAAAAAAGAAAAAGCCTTCTCATAGCAATGAAGACCTAGTGCAACCAAAAATAAATTATTTTTTTAAAAAGACTACAAAATGCTTTGTAAGACTTCTTTCCAACAGTTTGATAGCATTTGTTTATAAAAACTTGTAAGACTAACAAAAATAAAAGCACCTTATTAGATTTTTTATAATCTTTTACTTAGGCAAGCCAGTATTAAACATTATGTTTAACAAAGTGCCAGAAATCACTGCTTCACTAATACAAACATAAATGGACTAAATTGCAAAGATGTTTTAAGAATGGGGAAAAAAAGGTATGATGTTTCTAAGACATAGTTAATTCCTACTAGAAGCAGTTTATCTTATTTTGTAATTAGAGGATAATGCAAAAATCATCTGTGTAGTCAAACATATTGCAGCTATACCCCCTTTAAAATCAGTTGAAGTTCAGGCAGTGATTTGCTTTCATTGTCCTTGGAAGTCAAATGCTGTTGCCAACAAGCTTAAAAAGTCTACAGTACATCATTCTATTCAGTATAAATTATTATGGGCATTTGAAAGTTTTTATGATATACAAGTAATGGAAAGAGTAGAATTAAAGAACTGTAATAAATCTGAAGTATAAGAGACAATTGATATTTTTAGATAGATCTTAAGTAAGTTTTACAGGAACCTCAGTGAAATAATAAACAATATGGGACCCACTGCATAATTCCACTGATGTGAAATGTCCAGAACAAGTAAATCTACAGAGATAGAAAGTAGATTAGTGACTGCCTACAGCTTGTGATGTGGTGAAGAACTGGGGGGTGACATCGTTATAGCTTCTTTCTGAGATAATGAAAATGTTCTAAAATTAGTATGATGGCTGCACAAGTCTGTGAGTATACTAAAACCACTGAATTGTACACTTTCAAGGGGCCAATGTATGTAAATTATATGTTAATAATTTTTTAAAGTGCAGTTGGTCTAAACAAGAAGTTAGATTGTTAAAATCATTTTTGGGGAATCATTCAGGATGCCTAGAAGATGTGATCTTTGAAACCCATTGGCCCCCTACACTCAACCAGTGAGAGATGCTGCTCTCCAGTCCAGCCTCCCACACAACTAATGATTTCTCCCTGGGGAGAAGGGAGACCTGTGACTAGTCCTCCACTTATCACAAAGCCTGTATTCCCTACAAACAGCATAAAAACAACAAAATAAGTACTTATTTATTTCAACTTCCTATTCTTCTGGTAGTTCAACAATATATATAATAAATATTAGTTGCCCAATGTCACTTTGCCCCTGAAACAATTTAGTTGAACTGAAACTATACCTACTTTAAAAAATTTTATGTATTATTTCTCCTCTCACTTTGCTACCCATTAAGCATTCCATTTCATTTTTAATTTCTCTGTTCTAGATAATTTATTGTTTTTGTCCATCTTATATATTAACCACTGTGTTACCAATATTTGAAATAATTCCTATTACATCTAGACATTTTGTTTTATGAAATATAGTACAGCTAATATCACAGAAAAGCATCATTTGGCTATATTGGTCATATATTTTCTTTTGAAGAAACTCATGCCAGTGTTTCATAATGTTGCATATGCCCTTGCTTGTTCACACTTTATTCAGTTGTTATTTCAATTCTGCCAACTACACACATGTTTTGTTTTGTTTTTTCTTTTCTAATGCAGGAAGAGCTATGAGCTCCTTTAATAAAATGAACCTAAGAGTTTGCAGCTATATTATCCCCATTTAAAAAAAAAGGATCTGAAAGATTGACTGTGAAATATGGAACAATAGTGACAAAACACTTTGCCTTTGAACTTAGAATACAAAGGAGTTTCTACAGTTTCTTTTTCTCCTTGAAAAAATACATTGCAAAATGAAATAATAAATTTTCCCTCATATTTGCTTTGTGGAAAATTATAACCACTAATTTAATCAAATTGAGTTTTCCTACCAAAGGATGTAATGGCCAATTTGCAGGTCATCATCCATAGGAAAGCTTGACTTTTTGCCCTTTTTGCTCAACTTGCCAGTCTCATAAATAGCAAGTTGGCATAATGGCATTTTAGCATAAATGGCAAATTTTTATCATCTTCTAAATGGGCATGCCAGAGTTGCACTGTTGCTTCTGTGAACATAATTCTCTTTCTTACATTTTTATTGTTTTGATCAGTTACAAAATTTTATTTTGTAAAGATTTATTTTGTAACGGACTTCACTTGATCTCTTCAAGTTGTGAATAATTTTCTTGCTCATTTCTGCTGCTTGATCACTGCAGTGAACAGACTTTGAGGTGACTCCTCATGATTCCTACCTCCTGGTGTTCACATCTTTGTCCAAACCCTTCCTTTGAGTGTGATGGGGCTATGATTTGCTTCTTCTAACAACTAGAATACAGTAAAGATGATGGGATGTCACTGATGTGATTATGCTATACCACACACAAGTCCATTTTAGCAGCCTGGAGCTAGAATCTTCCCATGTGAGCTTGATGAAATAAGCAGCTGTGCTGGAGATGCCTACACGGCAGGGAACTGTGAATGACCTCAAGGAACTGTGGACAATTTATAGGACCTGAAGGTGGGCTTATACCACCCCCTCCCCAAATATAAAGAAAATCAAAAAGCCAGAATCCTCAGAAAAAAATTCTTCTCACAACCTCAATGAGCTTGGAAATGAACTCCTCTCAGCCAAGACTCCAGGTAATAATGCAGCAGCTGACACTGTGGCTTCACGACCCTCAGCAGAAGACTTAGTCAAGTGGTATCTGGACGGTTTGACCCATGAAAACTGTGAGATAATAAATGAGTATTATTTTAAGCTGCTACGTTTGTGGTATTTATTATGTAGGAACAGACAGGAAACTTACACAAAATTGGTAATTAAATCTACATTTTAGAGTATACAGTCCTGTTGCAAATTTTACTATGTGGTAAAGCTCAATGTAAGAACCACTTGCACTATCTCGAGATTTTAAAAATTAAGTAAATAATCTATTTGAAAAATTTCTACTGATTTTTATTTTTTATTGCAAATTATAAATAATGAATAATAATGGTTCAATAAATTTAAAGTTTTATTTTCTTTAAAATTTTAATGTAATCTAATATCTATATTTTGAAATTTTCATTATCTAGCATTTCCTATGCATCTACTTGCCAATGTAAACAATTTTTACCCTGCTTCATGAATTTTGTGTCTATACCTATGAAATACAAATTTAAGAGTATATTAATTGTTTAATACTACAAAATGTTTCTGTCTCTGGGTGCAACTACTACAAATACTGTACTAATTCTACTACCTCTGAAACCAAAAATCAGAACACAAAGAGAAGCAGGAAAATAGAAGGTCTGCATTACCAAAACAGTACTTCATTACACAGGACCCTATTGCATTCATGCTGAAAAGAGAATTAGATACATTAATTCATCTTTCCTCGACCTCAATGCTTCTACTTGCTGCTCAATCCTCATCATAATCTCAAGCAGTTTCCATGTTTCATTTTGGCAGTGGTACCATCTACAAATTATGGTATTCAGATGTGAGGTTATAGGCAAGATATGTGGAGAAGAATTTCTCTGAGGCTTGAATATTATTAAAATACCTCGGTAGCCAGCCTCAGAGATGGATCCTTAGGGTTTTCACTGGTATTAATGCACTTGTGTATCCCCTCCTGTTTTGAATCCTGACTGGTCTATGTGACTAACAGAATATAGAAATGACAGTATGTGACTTCCAAAGATATGTCACAAAAGACACTAACCATTCATTTTGTTCTCATTAACCATTTGCTCTGATGGAAGCTAACAGCCATGCTGTAAAGACACACAGGACTTAAACTGCTGGTGCAGAGGATAAGAATCTGCCAGCCAATGCAGAGGACATGGGTTTGATCCCAGTTCTAGGAATATTCCACATGCCACGGGACAAATAAGCCTATGCACCACCACTACTGAGCCCACACTCGAGTGCCCAAGAGCCACTACCACTGAGCCCTCATGCCACAACTACTGAAGCCTGCCTGCTCGAGAGCTCATGGGCTGCAACTACTAAGCCTATGTGTCACAACTACTGAAGTTCATGCACCTAGAGCCTGGGTTCCACAAGGGAAGCCACCAAATGAGAAACTCACACACTGCAATGAAAGAGTAACTCCCACTTACCACAACTAGACAAAGCCCATGTGCAACAAGGCAGACTCAGCACAGCCAAAAATTAAAAAAAAAAATTAAATATTTACCAAAAAAAAAAAAAGGACACTCAAGTTGCCATGTGGAGAGCTCCCCATGGGGGAGGAAATGAGACTTCCCACCAGCCAGTAAGGGAGCCACCTTAATAAGATCCTTCAGTCCCACTCAAGCCTTCAGATGACTGGACTATCAGGTAGGAATTTTCATTGAAATGTATTTTACAATGATTTCAACAAACAACTTTGTATCCATGCTCAGGGTACAAGTCAGTTCAGTGGAGCCAGATCTATATGGTCAAATCCTGACTCCCCTATAGCTGTGGGTGACCTTGAACAAGTGACCTAGCCTCCCTGTGCTTATTCCCTTAAAAAGCAGTGACTAGAGGGGCTCCTTGCTCTTCAGTGCTCAGTCATGTCCAACTCTTTGCAACCTCATGGACTGCAGAATGCCAGAGTTCCCCATCCTTCGCTATCTCCCAGAGTTTGCTCAAACTCATGTCCATTGAGTCAGCAATGCCATCTAACCATCTCACCTTCTGTTTCCCCCTTCTCCTCCTGCGCTCAATATTTACCAGCATCAGGCTCCTTTCAAGTGAGTCAGCTCTTCACATCAGGTGGCCAAAGTATTGGAGCTTCAGTATAGAAGTAGTTGTTTTTCTGGAATTCCCTTGCCTTTTCTATGATCTAACAAATGTTGGTAATTCGACCTCTGGTTCCCCTGCCTTTTCTAAAACCAGCTTATACATCTGAAATTTCTCAGTTCATGTCCTACTGAAGCCTAGCTTGAAGGATTTTGAGCATTACCTAGCTAGCAAAAGTTGATTATAACCTCATATAAAACCCTAAGCTAAACCCACCCAAATAAGCCACTCCCAAATTCCTGACCCACAGAAACTATAAGAAATAATATATATGTATGTTTTTACACCTCTAACATGGAATAAGCAATAGGTACCTAATACATAACAAGAATGGATGTCTAGGATTACAGGTCATACAATGCCAATGCTAAAGGCTGGATCCTGAATGATGGGGGAACTCATGTGTGTGTGTGTGTGTGTGTGTTTTTAATACACTTATTTATTTGTTTTTGAAGTGCAGGTCCTCTAAAATGCAGAACCCAGATCAAGCGTCTCTCTTGCTTGGGTTTGATGTTACTGCTATCAAATATGGTAGTTATCAAACATTAAGAACAAAAGAAGTATTCTAGACTTGGTATGCCTGAATACATATGTGGTGTTAATACCACAGACTACACATAGATATATACTTGGTAGTCAAATAAGTATCATGAAACAGTGGAAAACTTACCACTTTTGGAATCTAGTAAGAGAGATATTTTCCTAGTTCTACAAAGACATTAAAAAAATACTGAATATAAAACAACTAGAGAAAGATTAGAACTAAACCATAAAAATATTGATGACTATATTTATGGAATAAACAAAAAACCACTGCAAACTTCTTCTATTAAAGACTACAATGAACTCTGAACACATTTTACTCTTTCTAAAGAACAAATGTTTAGAAAAAAGTTCAACTTAAAGTAGAGATAAATAAAAGTTATCATAAAAGATACATACACTAAACAGGTATTACTGATAACCAGGCACTACCAATAAAAACAGAAATTCAACTTTTTCCAAGATGAAGAAATAAAAAGAGAGGACTACACTAAATTGTCTAGGATTAAATATACTAAAATAAAACCTACAGGTCAAGTTTATACATTCTACACATAAATACATATTACCAGAAAATCCTGATAGTTTAAAATCCTTTAAAGACAAGCACTATTACTGTAAGAAGTTAGAATATAAAGTACTTGGTGATAATTCAATCTTTGCCTCTTTCTTTTCCTCATAGGTAAGACAATTTGATCCACATTTCAATGATAAACTATTCCCTAACAATTGAGACTAATTGTAAACTTCAGTAAGAATTTAAGGGGTTTCAGCCAAATTCTTAGAGAGTTAACATCAAATCAGGTTTTATTATTAACCTAGCTATGATCTGGGCCTCAGTTCTCAGACTGAAGTTCCTGTATTGTTGTTAAAGACTGGTTACTTGTACTCTAGTTCTAGAAACAAGAATCTACCTTATTCTTGTGTTCAAGAACCATTTTTGATGCATAACATTATCCCTCAATCATAAAGGCCAACCTTATTCTTAACTTTTCCCACAAGGAGAATACAGACCATGAACCCAAACCAAATCTCACTTCCATATTTGCACTCACATTTTCACATTCCTCATTTTGATAACCTACAAGACTATCTTGAGTTCTCCCTGAAGTTATTCACCCTGAAAATAAATGCCTGCCTGAATTCCCACTTGTTGGTGTCACACCCCCATGAAATCATGCTCTGCCTGGACTTCCTCAAGTTTACCAATTGTGTTCACTGGGCATCTCTCTTCTTGGTCAGTAACTGACCTGATCTTGAAGGTAGGCTTAATTCAAACTCCTGAGCTCTTCTTGTCAAGCTCATGCTCCACCATGCCCAACTCTTTGCAAACCCAAGGACTGTAGCCTGCCAGGCTCCTCTGACCCTGGGATTCTCGGGCAAGAATACTGGAGTGGGTAGCCATTCCCTTCTCCAGGGGATCTTCCCAACCCAGGGATGGAATTCATGTTTCTGGAATCTCCTGCACTGGCAGGCAGATTCTTTGAACACTGAGCCACATAGGAAGCCCTCTTGTCAAGCTATAGTTAGCCACACCTACTTACTACAGCCTATCCCGATAAAGCAGAATCCAGAAAATACATTTTTCCTGAAAGAGGTAGAATCACTGAAAAATTAGTGACAATTTTTTGTAGTGCTCTAGCAATACTAGTTCTTTCTCTATATATAAATTAGCTCAAAATTTTTCCTGGGACAAAAAAAACACTGTCTCCAAATTCTCCATAAAATGTATGTATTTGAAACATGGCTTTTCAGTACGTATTTAAGATTGTTTGGGGCTAAAGAAAGAACTAATAACAGATGTCTAACAGAGGATTTTGTATTCTGAAATTCTAACACTGGAGTTAGAAGCCAAAATACAGTTTACTTAAAATAGATTCTTCTAGCAGAAAGATGTCTGAGAAAAGACGAGGAGACACTACTTTCTATACTTAGAAAAGTAAACATCTCTGAAGTCCCAGTGCCTAAGCGTGTTATTTTCCCCACTATTCTAGGCTGCGATACTTTGATGTTCACAGGAAGAAAACTGAATACTCTTTTGCTTTTAATCTAACTTCAATTATAAAATGATTTGATTATTTATTATCTATCATTATCAGATCTGAAAAAGTTCTTAGGAAAAAAAACCTCTATATTTGACAATGATTTTCTAGGTATTGTTGAGAGCCAATCCAATCTCCAATATGTTATCTTCTATCCTGGAAAAGTCAGTTTGGGCATAGATATTTTAGGTCATGGAGCTATATAAATTTGCTTCAACTTACTGTAAGAGACTACTGATTAAATCAATCTATGAGCCCTGCAAAATGTTTTTTTTAATGGAGGTGTAGAATTTCCTAACTGTGTCACTACAGAATGAAGTTGGAAACTTTGCATTAAAAAGAGAGCCACTTGGAATTAGTAACATATATAAAATCCAGTCCCATCATTTCATGGCAAATTGAAGGGGAAAAAGTAGAAGCAGTGACAGATCTTATTTTCTCGCACTCCAAAATCACTGTGGACAGTTACTGAAGTTATGAAATTAAAAGATACGTGCTCCTTGGGAGAAAAGCTTATGACAAAACTAGACAGCATATTAAACATCAGAGACATCACTTTGCCAACAAAGGTCCATATAGTCAAAACTATGGTTTTTCTAGTAGTCATATATGGATGTGAGAATTGGACCATAAAGAAAGCAGAGTGCTGAAAAATTGATTCTTTTGAATTGTGGTGTTGGAAAAAGACTCGAAAGTCCCTTGGACTACAAGATCCAACCAGTCAATCCTAAAGAAAATCAGTTCTGAATATTCATTGGAAGGACTGATGCTGAAGCTCCAATAACTTTGGCCACTTAATGCCAAGAGCTGACTCACTGGAAAAGACCCTAATGCTGGTAAAGATTAAAGGCAAAAGGAGAAGGGGGCAGCAGAAAATGAGATGGTTAGATAGCATCACCAACTCAGTGGACATGAATTTGAGCAAACTTCAGGAGATAAGGGCAGGAGAGCCTGGCTTGCTGCAGTCCATGGAGTCACAAAGAGTTGGACACAACTTAGTGACTGAACAAGAACAATAAAATAAGTTTAACACATATACATAAATCCTCTTTCCCTGTATTGCTCATTTTTTTAAACAGCATTCTTCTTTTCTATTACAAGTCAGTGGGTCGTGTTATGCTTTTAAATAATTTGGTTCATATCATATGCTCCAAGAAGCTTCTCAAATAAAAAAAGTAAGACATGTAAAACAGAACAGTAGTTCTATCACACTTAAAAGTCCCAGCTAATAAAGATTTTCTACCATCTTGTTTTTAAGATCTCTAATATTAACTGACAATAAGGGTTTTGATCCAATTGACACTGCAGAGAGTGCAGAAGGGAAGAAAAGGAAGACATAAGGACTATATTATCTCAAAATCCAAAAGCAGGAGTGCACAAATGTTGACTAACATGTCAGTGATTACATGAGGTCTTTAAAAATAATTCTGATTCAGTTCAGTTCAGTTCAGTCGCTCAGTAGTGTCCGACTCTTTGCGACCCCATGAATCACAGCACGCCAGGCCTCCCTGTCCATCACCAACTCCCGGAGTTCACTCAAACTCATGTCCATCAAGTCGGTGATGCCATCCAGCCATCTCATTCTCTGTCGTCCCCGTCTCCTCCCGCCCCAACCTTTCCCAGCATCAGAGTCTTTTGCAGTGAGTCAACTCGTCGCATGAGGTGGCCAAAGTATTGGAGTTTCAGCTTTAGCATCAGTCCTTCCAATGAACACCCAGGATTGATCTCCTTTAGAATGGACTTGTTGGATCTCCCTGCAGTCCAAGGGACTCTCAAGAGTCTTCTCCAGCACCACAGTTCAAAAGCATCAATTCTTCGGCGATCAGCTTTCTTCACAGTCCAACTCTCACATCCATACATGACCACGGGAAAAACCATAGCCTTGACTAGACGGACCTTTGTTGGCAAAGTAATGGCTCTGCTTTTTAATATACTATCAAGGTTGGTCATAACTTTCCTTCCAAGGAGTAAGCGTCTTTTAATTTCATGGCTGCAATCAGCATCTGCAATGATTTTGGAGCCCAAAAAAATAAAGTCTGACACTGTTTCCACTGTTTTTCCATCTATTTCCCATGAAGTGATGGGACCAGATGCCATGATCCTTGTTTTCTGAATGTTGAGCTTCAAGCCAACCTTTTCACTTTCCTCTTTCATTTTCATCAAGAGGCTTTCGAGTTCCTCTTCACTTTCTGCCATAAGGGTAGTGTCATCTGCATATCTGAGGTTATTGATATTTCTCCCAGCAATCTTGATTCCAGCTTGTGCTTCTTCCAGCCCAGCATTCCTCATGATGTACTCTGCATATAAGTTAAATAAGCAAGGTGACAATATACAGCCTTGACGTACTCCTTTTCCTATTTGGAACCAGTCTGTTGTTCCATGTACAGTTCTGACTGTTGCTTCCTGACCTGCATACAGGTTTCTCAAGAGGCAGGTCAGGTGGCCTGGGATTCCCATTTCTTTCAGAATCTTCCAGAGTTTATTGTGATCCACACAGTCAAAGGCTTTGGTATAGTCAATGAAGCAGAAATAGATGTTTTTCTGGAACTCTCTTGCTTTCTCCATGATCCAGCGGATGTTGGCAATTTGATCTCTGGTACATCTGCCTTTTCTAAAACCTGCTTGAACATCTGGGAGTTCACGGTTCACATATTGCTGAAGCCTGGCTTGGAGAATTTTGAGCACGACTTTACTAGCGTGTGAGATGAGTGCAATTGTGCGGTAGTTTGAGCATTCTTTGGCATTGCCTTTCTTTGGGATTGGAATGAAGACTGACCTTTTCCAGCCCTGTGGCCACTGCTGAGTTTTCCAAATTTGCTGGCATATTGAGTGCAGCACTTTCACAGCATCATCTTTCAAGATTTGAAAAAGCTCAACTGGAATTCCATCACCTCCACTAGCTTTGTTCGTAGTGATGCTTTCTAAGGCCCACTTGACTTCACATTCCAAGATGTCTGGCTCTAGGTCAGTGATCACGTTATTGTGACTATCTTGGTCGTGAAGATCTTTTTTGTACAGTTCTTCTGTGTATTCTTGCCACCTCTTCTTAATATCTTCTGCTTCTGTTACATCTATATCATTTCTGTCCTTTATCGAGCCCATCTTTGCATGAAATGTTCCCTTGGAATCTCTAATTAGTAAGTACCTAATACTAAGATCTTAAAATCAAAAGTAGTTTGGAAAAAAACCACTTCTCAAATGTCAACAATCTAAGCCTAAGGAACAAATGAATTTTTTAATAAAACAATTTTAACACAGCCTGATCCTAAAATACACCAAATTCCTTAAAAAAACTGTTTTTTACTTTTCCTGTGATTCATGGGGTCCCGGAGAGTCGGACACGACTGAGCAACTGAACTGAACTGAACTGAACTGGTTGAAAAACCAAAAACATATTGTGTTACAAGTATCAACTCTATCTGCAAACTGAATAAATACAATGTTTTATTTTGGGTGAAGAAAGCTTTCTGGGAAAATTTAAAATGAAATAACTTTAAACAGAAACATAGATTTAAAAATACCAATATGAGGCTAAATAATAAATAATTCAAACGACAAAAATAACACCTTATTTTAAAACGTATCCATTTCAGGAGCATCATATAATATTTATACTATCCAGGAGAAGGTATCTCTTACTCTAACCCTAACCCTAACCAGTCTATAATTTCATTAAAATAATACAGACATCACTAAGGAAGTTGGTTCACAACAACTTAATTCCATGCTTAGTGTTTACTCAGGGAAATAAGTGATTCTTTGGCAACCAGTGCCACCTCATGCAATGAGCTGACTCACTGGAAAAGACTCTGATGCTGGGAGGGATTGGGGGCGGGAGGAGATGGGGACAACAGAGAATGAGATGGCTGGATGGCATCACCAGCTCGATGGATGTTTGAGTGAACTCCGGGAGTTGGTGATGGACAGGGAGGCCTGGCGTGCTGTGATTCATGGAGTCGCGAAGAGTCGGACATGACTGAGCGACTGAACTGAACTGAACTGATGGACATATGATTTACAACATCTTCCCAAACTTAAGCTTAGCAATATTTTGACAATTTTGGACTGAACTTTTACTACTTCTCCATATATTTCTGTGGTGTACACATATATGCCATGTCAATACATACACATTTCCATACTTTTTAAAATTACTCATATCAAACATAGAGCTTTAGTACTCAGGATAAAAACCAATATAGTAATCCAAAGATCATATTTATAGTGACTTGAACTTGGATTTGGAAGTTTTCTAAGCCTACCATCTTTACTATTTTGACTATCAGAGTGTTTCATATTTTATAATACAGAAAGTTGTATAATTTATTTTTCCCAGTTTTTGCTAATTTTGAGACTCTAAGACTATGTTACACAAAATTTAAGGACTTATCTAAAAACAGTTACTATTATTCTACAAATTATATGCTATAACAATTACTTGACACTGAATCATGTCCAACAGGCACATGAAAATATGTTCAAAATGGCTAATTAACAAAGAAATGCGAATCGGAACTACAGTGAGGTATCACCTAACACCAGTCAGAATGGCCGTCATCAAAAAGTCCACAAACAATAAACACTGGACAGAGTGTGGAGAAAAGAAAACCTTCCGACACTGTTGATAGGAAGGTAAACTAGTGCAATCACTATGGAGAACAGCATGGAAGCTCCTTTAAAAAACCAAAATACAGTTACCATATGATCCAGCAACCCCACTCCTGGACATATATCCAGAAAAGATGAAAACTCTAATTCAAAAAGATACATGTACCCCAATGTTCATAGCAGCACTATTTACAATAGCCAAGACATGGACGTAACCTAAATGTCCACTAACAAGGTGAATGGATAAAGATGATGTGATATGTATGTACGTATGAATGTGTTTGTGTGTATATACATATATATATATATATACACAAACGCATACATGAATGTAATGGAATACTACTCGATCATAAAAGTTAAGTAATGCCATTTGAAGAAACATGGATGGACCTAGAAATTATCATATTAAGTAAAATCAGACAGAAAAGACAAATATCATATGATATCACGTATATGTGGAATCTAAAAGAATGACACAAATAACTTATCTAAAAACAAACACAGACTCAAAGACACAGAAAACAAACTAATTACTAAAAGAGGAAGGGATAAAGGGAAGGAGGGATAAATGAATAGTTTGGGATCAATAGACACACTGATTATTCAAATGATTCCATTCGCTCAGTCGTGTCCAACTCTTTGCTACCCCATGGAATGTAGCCTACCAGGCTCCTCAGCCCATGGGATTTTCCAGGCAAGAGTACTGGAGTGGGTTGCCATTTCCTTCTCCAGAAGGGATCTTGCCATTTCCTTCTCCATAAGGGATCTTCCCGACCCAGGGATTGAACCCAGATCTTCCACATTGTAGGCAGACTCTTTACTGTCTCAGCTATCAGGGAAGCAGTGTATAGCATAGGGAACTATAGTGAATATCTTATAATAACCTATAATGGAAAAGAATCTGAAAAAGAATATAGATACATATGTGTAACTGAATCATTTTGGTATATACCTGAAACTAACACTGCAAATCTACTATACTTCAATTAAAAAATGGAATCATATTCTATCATATTCTATGTACAAAGACTAATTGTATCTACATAAAACTTGAGGAAACAAGCTCATTTACAATGTAAGACTAATTAAATTAATTAGATGGGAGTGGTGAGTACAATAAGGTACATCTTATTCATACTTAAGGACAATAAATGAAAAAAACATGGGATCAACATAGCTGTACCTTAATGAAGCATCAATCCACCCTTCTAAGTAGCTATGAAACCAGCAGAAAATTGGAAGTAAGTCTTTGACATAGGCATAGCCAAAAATTTCTTAAATATAGATTCTTTTTAGATTTCAGCATTTCCAGGTTTTTGTATTTTCTTTCACATGTATGCTTTCTGTCAGCTTTTTATGTTGGCC